>NW_022883686.1:600000-1044886 GCF_011952255.1 Bombus vosnesenskii
ATCCGAGGGTCCCGTGCGCTAGACACACCCATCACTAGCTTTCCTACGACACAGCATCGTCACCGAACTTCACTGACTTCCATCCTTTGATCAGTCAACATCTCTCTACTAATCGCCAAGTTGCCAAATCTCTTTACTAATCGCTTAGTCGCTAAATCTGTGAACCCATCTCTCGGTTCAGATCTTACTTTCAATTTATATCTCTCGCGATACTGTAACTCACTACTCGCAAGTCACTCCTACTAAAATTAACAACGTGATCTTGTTAATGACTATTCGAGTCGAACACTTCTAACCTTATTGTAAACGAAACTACACTTCGACACCGTAAGCTCTCCGAACATTTATATAATCCGCGAGATAAGTTGCTGGAATAAAGTACATAGTACAGCCTGTTAAACTCAGTGTTATAATAATTCAACCACCTCTATTATCCTAACTGAAATTGGGGATCGATCAGTTTCGTGGGGTCGATTGTATATCGTAACGGGAATTTACGACTCCCTCCTTCGCGATCAATTCCTTCGCAGTCGCGTCTCTCCGCGAACGATCGACTAAACACACGAAGAATATGGCTTCTTTAAGTCCCAGCGCGTTTTATTTTTGACTGATATTCCAGTTGCGCTATAAATGCAATGTTTAATGTTTAGGCTTTCAATCTTGTTAATTAGTAATGTGGCGGCACTCAACAGCAAATACCACCACTCGACACTAACTAGTGTCGGATGACGGCAGCGCAGTGGTTAGCGCCTTAGGTTACGAACGTTCGGAACCCGGGTTCAAATCCCGGCGACCGGAGTCCGATTTTCCTTCCACGCATCTAAATTGGAAGAAAAATAGCAGTACCCCATCAGCGAAATCTACAACCAGCAGCTCTACAATTATCACGGATAATACCCCTCAGTAACATTACGTATAATTTTTATGTTTCAATGTATGATTATATAGAATATCGGGAAAATTAAGAAATCATAAATAAAAATCGTCGTACAATGCTGTAATGCACGTATAATGTTGCGAATTGCTTGTAATAATTAATAAATAATACTTGCATTGGAAATCTGTATGCGTCAGTGCTAGCTTATTTTCTTGGAAACATTAAGGAGGCAATGTAGTATTTAAACTATTTAAATAGGGTCTCATCATGAATGTTTTAACACTTTTTGTGCACTGAGATGTTCAGCCAGAATTTTGCTATTCTGATGAAGAATAAAAAGTTCTTGCGCAACCTATAGGCTTATATAACCTAATAGATTTACAGAAAAATGGTAGAGTTGCTGTCATGCGGCCATTGTCTGCTTGTCATGAGTCGTAAGTGCCGTAATCGCACTCATACAAACAGATCTTGACTTTTGCTAGACAAATATGTCTGCAAACTCAGTTGTGAAAAATGAACATAGAAAACAACAATGTCCTCGTTCTGGTTAAACTATAGAACTGTTACGTTACTCAAGGGCAGCTAGCATCCTTCTCTAACCACCAACATGGAAGTTGACCAATAGCAGTAACATCAATTTCCCTCATTTTCCGAACAAAGGCATCTCTCCGCGAATCCGATGATCTCGTGTCTTTAGACACACCCCATCATAGTTTTCCTTTACAGCATCATCGCGACGCAAAGTAATTCCCTCGTGAGGTCTCATTAGCGAGTTACATAGCGTCTTTACGCTCGGTGAATATTTTGCGTTTTAACAAAGAGCTAGTTTAATAATACCTGTATCGTATACAAATAAATCGAGTCCAACTTAGACTTTGGAGGAAAGTACATGTGTTATCCCGTTGAACGCGGATTCGTTTTCGACCCTAAGACCATTGTCATTAGTGTCTAATCACCGCGGTTATTTCTCAATTCTGGAATATCCACGCTTATACTAATAATCATATTTGCACTAGTCAATGTCTTCTCTATTGGATAACGACAACGTGTAATCCAAACGAAGATTCGTTTCACGCCCCTAACCCTAATTATAATCTGAACCCGACATATATAACGACGAGACAAGTTGATACTTGATATTGTCAAGTGTATTTAAAATAGTTCCAAGTACAGAATACAGAGTTAGTCATAATCCTCGCCCGCTCGATGCTACTCGTTATAAGGATACGCGATACTCTACCTTCTGCAGAGCATGCTCGTCTATTTATACTGGTCGGGGGAGTACCGGAAAGTTTGAATTCGACTCCTGTTGTCGGTTGCACGTAGCGGCGATATTGTTTTGTTCAGAGTTTGTTTATTATTACATTTCGTACATCGAGACGGTGTCAATGCCCCGAGGCAAAACAACAACATGAGTCACTCTCGATTCGCATCGTCCTATGACTCATGTGCCGCTACAAGCTAATTATACTAAATTGTATAATGACCCAACCGAAAGTTAACTTTTATCTTTCGTTTATAGGATGTACAAGTGAGAGTGAGGCGAGCTTGGGTAAAGCTCCGAGCACAACTGCATGTCAGAAATATTTGCTAGTAATTCGATTAAAAGAGAATATGATTAACGTATTCGGATTGGCTTTGTTAGTTTTTATCATCTCGAGATGGACGACTGCTGTTCGACCGTTCGCGGAAAGACACAGTTGCGGTGGTACGCGCCAACGGGAGTCGTAAATTCTCGTTACGGCACGATGAAGAATATAAGGTGAAAAGATGACTAACAAGTTGAAATGTATATTGTTCCAAGAGATGATCGCAAGTGAAGTTATGTTCTGTGAAGGAGGTATTTATACGGAACTAGTGATGAGTGCTGGACGCCCCATTAACATTATTGCGGTCTTATTAATTATATTTGTACAGCTGGTGGTCGTCTTGATCGAGGAATAGATTCTGGTTTATGTAGTGGGTAACAGGACGTAACATTAACTCCCGTGGAGAGGGTACCGATCAAAAATTCCGTGAATGTAGAATTATTTGGATCCTCCACCCAAATCCCTTTCGATTGGTGGTTGTCCGAATTCCGCTGGATAGGGTTAGATCGGTAGTGGAACTAGCCGTGTAACGTCTCGATCCAAATTTCCGTTGTCGTCTGAACAGTGGCCATCCGAATAATGGCGTTGGAGCCTGGATGGACCTTGATGATTCGGCCCAAGGATCCACTGTATTGATGGCACGTGATCTTCCCAAATGATTACCTTCGTACCTTCTTGTATGCCGTGACTTCCCATGCTCTATTTTCTTCGACTGGTCAACTCGTTTCAATACTGCTGATGCCACCAGTTCCAAAAGTGTTGCTTGAATTATTGTAAGCGTTGCCAGCTGGATAGACGGTTAGATGGAGAGTTCTTGAAATCTCGCTCACGAAAGTTCGTTAATGAATCGCCAATAAGGAAGTGGCCAGGAGTGAGAACAAGAAGGAGGACAAGGAGAGCTGCGACTTATGATTTCGACAGGGTGATTGGTCGTTTCTGATGGAATGACATCGGCGAGTGGCTGAGTCCACCCCCAACTCGCAATATCACTTCCTTGTCGAGAAAATAGTTGAGCGACTGGAGCTTCCCCCTTACAGCTGTGTTTCTATGTTTTTGTAGATTGTGAATTTTCTCTGAAAAATGACTAAATTGGAGCAGTTTTATGAGCTTGTTGTGCGCAGTGGTTAATCATCTGCGGTTAGAGGTGTTCGCTGTAGAGGTTAGAGACCATTATTCTGTTTTTGTCTCCACCGAAGGCAACGAGCAGTGATTCTCAACAGTTTGGGCCAGGAGGAATATCTTTCTAATAAACTGTGATCGGCGGGTGTCGTAGACAGACAAATCGCCTTTTCCTACTCGGGTACTTCAACCAATGGTGTTCGGCTCCACGATGGTCAGCATCCTTCAGGTTGGTATAGCCATTCTGGTCCATGTTGCCAACTGGTCGGGCGCAGAAATTCTTCGCGCGATTCATCTCGGAAGATAAGACCTGCAAGAATATCGGCTGTAGGAACGTGACGCCAGTCGTTGTTATGGGTCTTTGTTTGAGTTTTGGCCACGCGGTTAGCGACAAAGGTGCTAATCCAGTGAAGGACGATGGTGGAATCAGTGCAGTAAACGGTTCGAGCAATTTTATCTGGTACGGCTTGATGTAGCGTAGCGATGAAGGATGTGTAAAAAAGTGCTCCACTCAGCTCAAGCCGTCGAATGGTTTGGGATTTGAGCGCAGCTACTCCTCATTTTGCTATGTGTAACCGGGTCCAAATGTGGCCGTCAGAATCGATGGTTCGGAGATAAACACATGCCCCATACGCCGCCTCACTGACGTTACAGAAGCCGTGTAATTCAATCTCTGTTGCAGACTTGACTATTATCTTACGAGGGAACTTGTCGTTATTCAGTAGTGATAGCTGTGCATAGTATCTGTCTCATTCTGCATGTAAATCCACCGAAAGGGATTCATCCCTGCCGAAGTTGAGTGACCAAACTCGTTGGAGCAACATCTTTGCCTAAACGATCACCGGCGCGAGCAGCCTAGTTGGTCATAAATCTTCGCTATTTCGGAGCTGAATGTACGTCTAGTGACACGGAAAGTAGTGGGTCTGACTTCGACCGACTAAATGATGGAGTCGCCGGAGGAATTCGACAAGACGCTGGGAGTTTTCAACGTTTGAGATTCTCCCAGCTGTAGTTTTCGGTTGGTGTCTTGTTTGGATGATCCTTGTATCAGTTCCTGGTCGTTGGGTGCCCATTCACGGATATTCAAACCTACTAATGTAATAATGTCAGTGAGTTCTACTCTGAGCGATAGTGCATCATCCTTCGTATCGGCTCCGGTGAGAGCGTTGTTGACGTAGAAATGTCGCTGAAGGACAGGAGAGGCTGGCGGGAATTGATGTCCCTCGTCGTCTGCCAATTGTTTGAGACACCGAATAGCTAGATACGGGGCTGCAGGCAACCTGAACGTCACAGTGATGAGTTGGTATGTCTCGACTTCCCCGTTGTCGTTGCCCCACAATATTCTATGCTATTTTCTATCTTTTGCACGAACGAAAAATTTCCGGTAGATCTTCTTACCGTCGCCAGTAAGAACATATTGGCGAAAGCGAAATCTCAGGAATATACAGTATAAATCTTCTTACAGCGTGGGTCCAGTATGAAGGATGTCGTTTAGAGAAACTCCGGTGGTGCTTGGTGCAGATCCGTCAAACATAACTCGGAGTTTGGTAGTTTGGCCCCTTGATTCCTTGATTATGCCGTGATGTGGCAGATAGTATCCGCCATTTCTGGGGTGGTCTGTGGTAAGGCAAGGATTTGCCATGTGCCCTAATCCCAAGTACTCTTGCATGACAGCATAATATTCGGCTTCAAGTTTTTTATCTCGTTGGAATCGGCGGTGGAGATAAACGAGTCTTTCCGTCGCAATTGTTTTTGATGACCCAAGTGACGGTAACTTGTCGATGAATGGGAGCGTGACGATGTATCTTCCTTCATTCCCGCAGGAGGGTGGGGTACTACCGGGAGTGCAGAACAGCGTTGTTTTTCCTGGCCTTTTCCTTCACGACTCCAGCCCGCTTGCGTGAATCCTTTGGGTAATGTCGAACCCACGGACCCGACGCCAGTCTAGGAGAAAGCATGGAGGATCACTGGGAGTGTAGAACTGTGTATCGGGACTGCAGCCCCCTTGTATGAGTCCTTAGTGACGCTCACACGAACCTGAGCCAGGGAGGAACCCCCAGGACAAGTCCAAAGACCGAGACCATCAGCATCGAGCGAGGTCAGAATCTGTGGCCCCCGCTTACGTAAGTCCAATCTGGTTTTGTTGAGTAACAGTGGCTGCAGGAACCCCGGCTTGCAGTGACGTGACCGTCCCTCGTCAGCAATAATCCCATCAATGACTTAAATTGGTACCACGGGAACCAAGATCAGCCCCGAAGGGATTGGCCCTCCAATGACGCGGTGTGCGGTCATAACACGGTGCGCCCCATGCCAGTTGTCGCCGTGCAAGACTGGCTGTTTGGGGAAGCATGCAATTTGGCAACACCGCGGTACTGGACTGGCCAACGCTTAAGACCTACCGGAGGACGGGGTGCCCTGAAATGGTCGTGCCGAGAAGCGTCCACGTCCTCTGCCACGTCAACGCTTACCGAATCTTTATAAATGGGAGACCCACTCCCTCTCCCACTCCATCGCCGCCTTTCGGAGCATCATTGGCTCGCAGAAGAGGACAACTCTTAGCCTGTACCTGTAATAACTCTATATTTTTTCCATTTTTCGATGGTTACATGTTTCTGTATTAACCGATTTCAATGAAACGTATATGGCTGAAATGTATGTAAGTATGTGAAAGTATTTATATGGCTGAAAAAATTCTTCAAAATGTGTGTTTCGATCATTCATCTCATTAATCTCGTTACGATTAAACAATCGACGCCACGAACTGATCGATTCCCTTATTTCGATTATGATAATAAGGGTAGTTCAATGAAATTTCACAGAATTAACACAACTAAATTAATGTTTATTGCAACAACTTATTAACTAGAAAGATATAAATGGAACAACAAAACGAAATGTGACTACGTAATGCGCGATATAAGATATGTGTTGACTGTTTGGCTTCTCGAAACGTTCTGATTCTTTCTGGAAGGCGACCCCCACTACCTTCGGATCACGCCACATTCTTTTACGCCAGATAAAATAACGGCCACGAATCGACGTTTCTGGAGGTCGCCCTGCTTAATGAACCATGCGCTTGCCACTACAATGTTTGTTTTGCCGGGCAGCCGCGACGATCCGTCTGCGACATTATAGTGCCGCGACCGACAGTTAAGAATATGATCTATGGCAAGCCGCATGGCGTAACAATGTGTTATTTAAATTTTCATTACAGGCCCAGATAAAAAAGTTGTAAAAGAGCACCTTTACTCGTTTCTGCGTGTTGCGAATTATCCACTAAAGGGCAACCGGTTAGGTCAATCTCATCGGTCAATATCGCGTATTACTCGGATGACTTAACGCTCAAGGTGCAGGAGGTTTAATAAATCGAGTGTTAGTGTAACTTATCACTATATTTGCACTTGTTGTGTAAAGTAAAGTGTGATATTATGAACACGCCGATGGTAAGATCCTGTTGAGAGTGAAGTATTTCATCCGCACGGTACGATGTCTGATGATGAACTGTCCTAGTATGTTGCTGATTCTCTCACCCAGCCGTTGGGTCTCGTCCGTCCCTCGTGCCTTCCTGGTTGGCGCTTTTCCCGGGGCTTTTACCTGACCTCGGATTCATTAGGTTTACAGCCCGGGGATGACATGTAATTCGGAATTTCCTAAAGAAGCAACACTCAAAATTTCGACCAGAGGCCTACATACGTGACCATGGCCGCGGGCGGTTACAAAACGCATACGTGGTAGAGCTATGAAAAAACACAAAGGAATACTTAAGGAAGAAAGACAAATTAACAGGCAGCCGTGAGTTGAGAAGTATTGTCGTCAGGGAATATTGTCATCGTTGTCGTGGAGGGTGGTCCGCGTGAAAAAATGCGTTGGAACCGTGGTGACGAGAGTTGTATATTAACTATTTAGTTGTCTTACATATAGCACATTACTGTATTAATTTCACGTTAAATAACCATCGTTTCCTGTTTAATCCATTCTACGTAAATAAAAACATCCTACAATAGAAACCTAACATTCGATAGCCAACGCCTTTTGCTCATTTAATTTTTTGGGAACTGGCGAATTTTTAACGCTTTACAGCAGTAAAGGACTTCATATTCAAAGTCATTGAATTCGCTTCAACAAACTTCATAGTACGTACTAAGAAAAAAAATATTTATGTGGTTCCGTGCGATGATAAAACAATATTCATGCCTCTGGAATTATTGCGCGATATTGTTACTCTCATAATTGTGCATCTCAGATAGACAAATAGATATGAACTTTTACGTAAAACCATAAAATTAAATAGATTCGTGTAGCGTGGAACACAATAGATCCTTGTCTATTCTAACGTGTAATCAAACAGGGCGAAAGCATAATTTTATAGAATATTGTATATGGTAGCGTGTGTCATCTTCAGTACCTAGCCGCATTGTGTAGCACTAGTTCGGGAACAACCAGAACCATAAGTATGAACTCTCTCATTTCTTCTCTGGTACTATTAAAACAATCGAGAAATGCAATTGCTGATCTAATATCTCCTCTCTCTGAAGGCATACAAGTATGCACACACATAAGTACTTTCTTGAGTGAACGTCGTTTATGAGTAGAGGACGCTTAAACGAGTGTCGAATTTCTAAGTCGGTATGACAGTCACATCGGGCCACAAAGGCACAAAAGATACTGTATCTGTTCTTATCTTGCCTATATGTGTATTTACTTACTTATCTGCCTGACTTACCGTCGTTATCATCTGACTATGTTCTCTTTTCACCCGGTAGGTGGCACTGTCTTACCTTTCCTTATCATTGGCATTGGTGGTTTCTGTTTTCGCAGTGTGAATGTTATGTGTTTGCATTTATCGGGGTTTGCTTTAATTTGTTTTGCTTGAAGACACTTTTCTATTTTTGTGATATGTTCTTGTAGTAATGTAACTGCTGTTGCAAGGTTAGCGTGCCTGACTAGTAAAGCTATGTCATCCGCGAATATCAGTATTTTGCTATTGTTAGTTGTTGGTATGTTGGCCGTGTATAATGTGTATAAAATTGGTCCTAGGACGCTTCCTTGCGGAACTCCTGCCTTGATTTCTTTAACTTCAGAGTATGTGTCTTTGATTTTTACTATGAAGGTTCTGGTGCTTAAGTATGATTTGATTAATTGGTATATCTGCTCCGGGAACTGTTTCCTGATTGATTGAAGTAGGCTAGTGTGGTTTATTTTATCGAATGCTTTTTCGATGTCCATAAAGAGTGCCGTGCAATATTGTTTTGTTTCCAGCGCCTGTAAGATTTCATTGAGGAGTCTGCGCATTTGTTCTATTGTGGAGTATTTGTTTCTTTATCCGATTTGGTGATCCAGTATTAGTTGATTCTTCTCTATTATAGGTTTTATTCGGTCGTAAATTACTTTCTCTAGTATCTTAGAGAACACGGGAAGTAATGAGATTGGTCGGTAGGATTTGGTTTCATGTGGGTCCTTGCCTGCTTTGGGTATCATTATGATTTGCGCCAGTTTCCAAGTTTTTGGAAAGTATTGTATTCTTAGTATTGCGTTAACTATTATTCTGATTTGTCTTATCGCTTTTGACGGAAGGTTTTTGAAGATTTTGCCGTTAATTAGGTCGATTCCTGATGCTTTATTAATTTTTGTTTTCTCAATTATGTTTCTGATTTCCTGTGTTGTTGCTTTATGTATGGTGTAATGATTGTCAGTTGGTGTACTAGTGGTTAGCGTACTATTGTGGTTGCTGTTGTTGATTTTATGTGGGGTAAATGTGTTGCACAGGTGGTTGGAAAATTCTTCAGCTTGCTCTTCGTTGCTTCTTGCCCATGTGTTGTCTGCTCTTCTGATTGCTGGTACCATATTTGTTGCCTTCTTTCTTTTTTTGTGGCTTTCCATAGGGAGTAGTTGCAGTTCTCGTGTGCAGATATTGACTCGATGAACTTTGTAAACTCGTTGCTGTTGTGCTCTTTTATTTTGTTTTTTGTTTCTTTTGCGAGTTTGTTTAGGTGTTTTTTGTTTTCTTTTGTTCTGTGTTCTTGCCATTTTGCTGTCGCTTTAATTTTTTCTCTAATTTTTTCGAGGATGTCTAGTGGAACTGTTTTTGTTTGTCTGTTGGTTGTTTCAGGTATTGTGGTTGCCCTTGCTGCTTCTTGGATAGTTTCTGTGAATGTTGTTACTGCTTGATCGATGTGTTCAGGTGTTTTCAGTGCGATGTTGCAGATGATTTTGCTCTCAATTACTTCTTTGAATATTTGCCATTTGGTGGTTTTATTGCATAGTGTCTCTCAATCGCTGTAGAGTATTGGTTTGTTTCTGTATGTAATTGTTATGGGTGTATGATCGGAGGTAAGCTCGAGGCTGGGTGCTATGTTTAGTTTATGTGCGTTTAGTCCCTTTGTAACTGCAAAATCTAGTAGGTCAGGTATTTTGCTCAGTTCTGTCGACCAGTATGTCGGTCTTCCTGTGGATAATATATTGAAGTTATTATTTCTAATGTATTTTTCCAAGCTTCTGCTCGAGGTGTGGTGATTCTTGATCCCCATAGTGTATGCTTTGAGTTATGATCTCCAGCTGCAATATACTTGTCACCTAAGTGTCGAAAGTACTCTTCCCACATTTGCGATGTAATTTTGTGTCGCGGCGGTATGTATACTGCTGACAACTGCAGTTGGTTGCTGCTAGTTTGTACAGTAACGGTGGTTGCTTGTATATTGTATATGTTCCTTCCTGACCTGGCTGTGTAGGTGATGTTTAATGTCGTGTTTTATTACTAATGCGGTCCCTCCGTGTGCTTTTCCTGAGGGATGCTTGGTATCATATATGGTGTAGTACGGTATTTTTATGTAACTTTTTGTAGTAAAGTTTGTGTGTAGTATTGTGTAGTATTTTTTGCTTAGCATGTTTGTAAGTAATTGTAACATGACTGTTATCTGCTGTGTTTGCTGTCTGAGAACTGTGTTATGTTCCCTTATCATTGTTGTTTGCATTTCGGTGTTTTCGATGGATTGTTTGAGTAGTTCCTTGATTTCTGTAGTGTCGTTGCTGTTATTGTTCTGATTTTGGTTGTCTAAGGGTGGCGATTGGTTGCCTACTTGCGCATAGCTTCGGCTACCAACAGTGTTGGTGTTACTGTAGTTATTGTTCATTGCGTGCTGTAAATATGATGTTGTCTCAGTTTTTATGCTATCCTGTTGCGCGTGAATCTTATTGTATGTCCTGTTTCTAAGCGGCGGAGACAGTTTACGTTGAAGTTGTTTTCTGACTATACAGTCTTTGTAGCTGGCTGGGTGGTTTCCACTGCAATTGTAACATTTTACTTCTGTTATTTTTCCTATGTATGGACAGTTTATTGTTAGGTGCTTTTCTGCGCATTTGACACACGCCTGGCTTCAGCTGCAGTAATTTTTTGTGTGTCCATATTGCTGACACCGTATGCATTGCGGTATGTCTTTTCTATGTCTAGGTGGCTCCACTGTTACTATTGTGTTTAGAACTTTTTTAATCTCAAACATTCCTTTTTTATTATTTTTCGGTTCGAGTCCTATTAGAAATAGCGGTAATAGTTGCTTAGTATCATATCTGGTTATGTTGTTTATTGCTCTTACCTGGTGTCCGCTTTCAGCTAGTTCCTCGCATATGTTGTTTGTATTTGTTTTCGGGTGTAATCTTCTGATTACTGCTTTGTTACTTTTATCAGTTTAGAATTGGTAAGTGTGATATCCGGCGTTTTTTTTTTTTTTTGTTTTGGTGCTTTTGTCACAATTCTAAAAGTTTCTGGGGTGTTAGTTTGTACTTTTACTTGGTCTAGTTTTAATTGTTTTATACTATAATTTTCTTTTTCTGCCGTGTTGTTCAGTAGTTTAATGAGGGGGTCTATTATTTGGGCTTCTATGTTAATTGGTGGTTTGGCGATGTGGGTTATTGGTTTTTCGGCTAGGTCTGTTTCTTTCTCTTCTGGCAGTGCGCTGAAGGAGTTTCGGAGAGTAATTTCTTGTAGCCATTGTTGCTTTTCTGCTTCTATAGCTTTCCTAACGTTTGTGTTTGTTGTTATTTTACTTTTTTTGATGTAAATTGCCATCTTCCAGCTTTCATCCTGGTGGGTTAGTTCGTTGTTGATTTTATTCTGGTCATTATTATTGTTGCGTCGTGCAACACTCTACCTGGACCCGGCCATACACCGCGGGCCAGACAGACGCCAGATGTCCGCTCATCCTTCCGGCGTACCCTCAATAGCCTTAAGTACCCGTCATAAATCCCAATAATTTGCTTGCTCAAGCCCTTCAGACCGAAGAAATATCTTTTTCTAAAACGCTTTCTGAGGACTATTGTCTACCACGGCTGGACAAGGGAAAGTTGGGTTTTTCCACGTACGATGCTTCCTAATAGCAACTTTCTAGCGAGGGCAGCTAAGATCCTTCCTAGTCCACCAACCTTCGTTTGACCAATTAATACAAATCCGAGGGTTCCGTGCGCTAGACACACCCATCCTCAGCTTTCCTCCGCTACAGCATCGTCACCGAACATCACTGATTCTTCAACCTTCAAACATATAACATATAACAAACCCGGTGGTTTACACTCGAAGATCAGTTAATCACTTATCTTATACACACGCACCAGCGTAACTATCTTCTTCACAAAGTTGTTGGAATAAACTGTCATTCACACCTTGTTACATCAGTGTCATATTCAATTAACCACCTCTATTATCCTAATCGAAATAGGGGATCGATCATTTCGTGGCGTCAATTATCTAATCGTGACGGGAATTTACGACTCCCGTTGGCGTGCTTCCTCGCGAACGCGTCTCTCCGCGAGTGGTCGAAACAATTATAGTATCGTGAATATAATAATTAGTTTATTAGTAATAAATGGATTAAACAGAAAACAATGGTTATTTAATATGAACTAATCGTAACAACGTATTATAATTAATTAACAACTCTCGTCAACAGAGATTCAACTCTCTCTCAACAACGCCACTCTCTGGCTTCTCAACTCATACTGCCGTTAATTCGTGTATGTCCCTTAGCTATCCTTTGTTTTTTGTGTTAACCTCATATCTTTTGTTTAAGCTCCATCATGCACATGCTCAGCAACCGCTTGTTTATAATTAGCACGATGACCCACCCCCCAGGCCTCTCGTCCACGATACTACATTATTTTGTAATGTTTCCATTTCTATTTTATTTATAGCTGAGCACTCCTGTTCTTGGTTTAGTGATTCACTTGGGTTTGTTATCTTTGTAGCTTTGTTTATGAAATATGTTTCGCGTTTGCTTGTTAATTTTATTGGCGGTATTTGTTGTTTCATTTTGGATTTTCCAGCATTTGGCGATGGGCGTTGTCGTTCGTCACTTTCTTTTCCCCACTTGCCGCACTTCACTGAATCACTGTTTCACACTTCCGTTTAGCTCGGTTCCTCGGGCGGAACTGTTATTGGTAATGTGAACCCTACATATTTATATAGTATACAAGTGAAAAGAGTTATATATTGAATAATAACTAATAACAATATGTGAAATTTGACATGTGTAAAATTGAACATAAAGTTTTTTTAACACTTGAATGTAATGAAAGGATGTTTATATTATAATTCGAAGAGATATTTTGTCGCATCTAAATAATTAACAAGTGGATTTTTAAGAAAGTGATAAATAAAATAAAGGAAATATATTTTATCGCAATATAGAATATTTTACCTGTACTTAATATAACTTAATATAATTGCGCAATACACAATCTCTTCACTACCATTTCATAGTTTCTTTTATATACAGTGACGAGCAAAAGTGTAAACACACTCCGCTGATTTTATGTAAAAGGCGATATTACGACTAATTTTTCAAGTAATCGGTAAAGAGCAGGCAACAGTGACTACAAGCTGCTTCTGATTAACGAAATGTGATAGTTCATTTTCATTAACATTAATAATGTACAGAATATTTTATAATAATTGCGTTTTGAATCAACGTTTATAGTTTTGCACGTTTCGTCAGAAACGTTTATGATAGCATGTAAATGTCAGAGAAACGAAACTGTCAATAAGCACTGATTATCCACTATTTCGCAGTCAACGGTTCCACACCATTGTTACATTACTTTTCAGTTTGATATGCTTAATCCAAGATGAAACCACTTAGTGAAAGGAACAGTATTATTTGTTTGTGTGATAAAGCTTCGTCGTTGCGGCAAATTGCAGAGAAATGTGGTGCCAGTCATACGATAGTTGCAAGTATAAGAAAAAAGTATGTTAGTGCACCAAATTCTTTAGAAAACGGTAGACCGCGACTTATTTCGGATAGAGCAGCACGTGAAATTACACACTGTATTCGGTCGAATAGTTACAAAACACCAAAAATTGCTGCTCAGGAAATCGAAATAAGTGCTAGCGATTGGACCATTCGTCGCTCTTTAAAGAGAATTGGTTTACGAGCGAAGGGGAAAGAAAGTAAACCAGCTCTTTCAAACAAAAATATTAAATTACGAAAACAATTTGTTGACACCTACAAAGAATGGTAGGCCGAAGATTGGAAAACAGTTATATGGAGTGACGAAACAAAAATTAACAGATTCGAATCTGAGAGAAGGTCCTGATATTGGACTTCATCCGAGAATAATGATCAACCAGGTGGTATAAAATAAGCTATGAAGTTTGGAGGTGGCTCTATTATGTGTTGGTGTTGCTTCACTCACAGAGATGTTGGTCCCTTAATTCGAATCGAAGGTATAATGCGAGAAGAGCATTATTTGACCATTCTACAAAGTAATTTACCTTCTGTAGTTAATTCTATTGGATATAATGAGCGTGAAGTAGTATTTCAACAAGACGGGGATCCTAAGTATACTGCTAAAGTAGTTAAAACCTGGCTAGAAAATCAAAATTTTTTTGTGACGAAGTGGCCAGGACAAAGTCCGGATATGAATCCGATCGAAAATTTGTGGTCCGTTTTGAAAAGAAGGCTGGCAAAATATAACAATGCACCTTCAGGTGTTCATGAATTATGGGAAAGAACACAACAAGAATGGTACAATATTGAACCACAAATAATTAAAAATTTAATTGACAGTATGGTTCGTATATTAAAAGCATTGAAAAAAAGTAAAGGAAAGTGGACGAAATACTAGGTTGAAATCATAATTCGACGAGTATAATTAAAGTGCAAAACTGTAAACATGGTTTGAGATGTCCATGTTTGTAAAATGTTCTGTACATTATTAATGTTAATGAAAATGAACTATTACATTTCGTTAATCAGACGCAGCTTGTAGTTACTGTTACCTAATCTTTACCGATCACTTGAAAAATTAGTCGTATTATCTATCGCCTTTTACATAAAATCAGCGGAGTGTGTTAACACTTTTGCTCGTCACTAGTGTAGAATCAATATTACATATGCATATGTCTGGTTTTCATTAGAATTAGGGTTGGGGGCGTGAAGCGAATCTTCATTTGGATTACACATTGTCGTTATGCAATAGAGAAGACATTGAATAATGCAAATACGATTATTACAGAACTTGACAAATAACCTGGTACTTAGATACTCGGGAAACTAATGACAATGATTCTAGGTTCAATATTGAATCTGCGGTCAACGGGATGATAGATGTACGTGCTCACAAAATCTAAGTCGGACTCTTTGCTAATAAAAAGCATAATATTCACTGCTCTTAAGGCGTTACTATTGTCGTCAATGGGATCGCAAGAAAGAATGACTTTCCCTCCTGATGATGCCACATAGGAAAACTATGATGGGGTGTGCCTAAGAACACGAGATCATCGGATTCGTCGAGGATAGCCTTCCTTCAAAAAGTAAGGGAAATTGACGTTGCTGCTAATTGGTCAATCTCCACATCGGTGGTTAGAAAAAAATGCTAGCCGCCCTTGAGGGAAAGTTGCAAGTGGGAGACGTCATTCGCTGAAAAATATAGATCTCCCCTATATTCCCGGAGTTGGGACAAAGACTGTTTGTCTGTTTGACGGACGTTAGGTAACTAGATCTTAGTGTTTATAACGGCCCTCGAGCAGCCGATCACGTACTGTGGAGACGCGTCGGCATCTGGTAACCATCATACCCGAAGAATAGCATCTGCGTGTGGCGAGCCACGGGACAGAAACCGTTGGAATGTTTATTGTCGCGTGCCGCTACAAATATTTCTTTTAAGGAGAGTTATTGATTACTCCATACCTTTGTTAGACAAAGCGTTCATCCCGTGACCGCGGCTACGTTCGGCGACTGGCTGTCACCTCGAGCCCAAGCTCATTATCGCAAATCGTGATCAAATAAAATCGGATCGAATGACAATTCTTTAATTACACCTATGATAGAATCTAGATTACGGTGTTAAGGGATTTTCCCGAAGTTCCAGAGGGAAGGCTCTGATGTCCTTTCAACTCCGACATATATTTCAGGTCATTTGCATTTGCTTCAATTTATTTTACTACAAACAATGGATTCTTACCACTTAAAATATAATATGACCGAAGTATCTCGCATGTTTAATGTATTCACCGCGGTGCGTATTTTCACCTTTCATAAACACGAAAGATCGATGACAGTCCTAGCAATAATATGAAAAACCATTCTTAAACTCAACTTTTGCCAACAAATATCCGGAGGTTCATGCAACTATCACACGAAGGCGAATGTTTCGATCACCTCTAATGAGTGGTTGTATATAACCGAATAACCACAATAATGAACCATTTTTACTGTGTAAAATGTAAAATGCAAAATAAATATTTTAAAATTCAAATATTTCATTTAAGCTATTACAGTAAATTACCTGCTTCGACCGTTCGCGGAGAGACGCGATCGCGAGATAGCACGTCAACGAGAGTTGTAAGTTCCCGTTACGATTAAATAATCGACGCCACGAACTGATCGATCCCCTTATTTCGATTATAATAATAAGGGTAATTCAATGAAATTCCACAGAATTAACACAAATAAATTAATGTTTATTTCAACAATTTATTAACTAGAAAGATATAAATGGAACAAAAAAAATGTAACTGCGTTTTGGTTGATAAGTAATGCGCGATATATGAGATGTGTTGACGGTTCGACTTCTCGAAAAGTTCTGAACGCCTTTCGATTTTTTTCGTTTTTTCTGGAAGGCGACCCCCACTACGTTCGGATCACGCCACATTCTTTTACGCGAGGTAAAATAACGGCCATGAGTCGACGTTTCTGGAGGTCGCCCTGCTTAATGAACCATGCGCTTGCCACTACAATGTTTGTTTGCCGGGCGGACGCGACGATCCGTCTGCGACATTATAGTGCCGTGATCGACAGTTGAGAATATGACCTATGGTAAGCCGCATGGCGTAACATTACCTGATAATATTTTTGATATATATGACATTTTTAATGATAAAAACAATTAATAGACGACACAATTGAACACAGAATAACAAGGAATCACCAGTTACCTGCTGCTACTTCCACTGCGTATTCTTTACCAAAGATCGTACAATAATCCGTTTTCACGACAGTAGATCCCGATAAGTCTGTCACTGTACTGTAACGATATTCGATGTGTCGCTCCTCTAGATACTCATGCTTTTAATAACACCACCCTACTACTGAAACTGTATAACGTCATACATGAATGATTCGATTAACATTTTTATCTCCAGAACCAAGCAAAAAATACATTTAAACATTTCAATTTTAATGACATTCTCATTACATATAACATTTTCTTAGTTAAGATGATGTCGAAAATATTTGAATTGTAAATTCCATTTCATATTACGAAGTACCTATTCCGCCGAGTTTAAGTAACACACCATCAGTGTGAAACGTATTCATGTAATGCTGTAACAAAAATAAAAATTATGGTACAACATCGTTTAGTAAGAAATTCTTAGGAAATCGATAATGTATACATATTCCTACAAGACCCCAAAATAATATCAAAAAAAATTCGGTACATTTTCTTATTGTGAAAATACTAATAAGTACCTAGCTTCCTAGGATAAAAGGTGTATGAAGACTTGACTTGAAGCAGGCGACCCCAAACGACCTAGGAACCGCCGAGGAGGACGCGTGAGACTAGTGGCGAACCCAGCCGATCAACGAGGGAGGCGAACATCGAGTCGTGGAGGCGGTCGTCCCAAACTGGGAGACATGGAGAAGCCGCCGGGGCCTCCCGCAGACCTATAGGATGACCCAGGTGCTCACTGGACACAGCGTGTTCGGCGAGTACCTGAGAAAAATCGGACGGGTGACGACAGACATCTGCCACCACTGTGGAGAGGGCAGGCACACAGCGCAGCACACCCTGGAGCTCTGTCCGGCGTGGGTGCTGTCCTGCTACACTCTGCGGCACGCCATAGAAGGAACATCGACCCCAGCGATTGTAGAGGCGATGTTGAGAGGGTCACAGGAATACGAGGCCGTCCGCCTCTTCTGCGAGCGAATTATGCTCGCGAAGGAGCGAGCAGAAAGGGAGAGAAAGGAAAACTCTCACCCTTGTATGATAAAACGATGGAGGAGGATGGCAGTCAAGCGATCTACAGCCGCTCCATCGCCGTCCCAGCGGACCACGACTAGAAGGGGCGATAGCGCTAGGGGAAATGCCCCCCCCCCCCAACGCCGAATTCAATAGTCAGGAATTCGTAGGACTTGCTGGAACAAAAGGACGCGTGAAGGAGGCACAACAGAAGTTAATTCATAACAGGTTCCTGGAGCACTCCTGTCATATGCGTAGGATGGTCATCGTGGAGTTTTAGTCGGTAGGAGTCCGACACTACTCTACTGTTACGCAATTATTAGAACAGCAGAGTGTCCATGAGGATTTCTCCACGTACAAAAAAGAAGGTTAAAACGTGTATAAATATTTATAACAATTATATGCATCAATGTGCAAAAATATGGATTTGAAAGACAATTTCATCCTGATATAAGACAACTATAGAAAACACAATAATACACGATACACAATGCTATAAAATACAATGCTAATACACGAGCCCTAATTCTGTATCATGTTTAGAAACACTTGAAAACAGTTCCGCAATATGTGTGTTATTGAAAACATATGACTACCTGAAACGAAAAATATCGATTCACCATATATCATCATAAAATCATTTAAAGAAGATATCCTTAAAAACATGGAAAAATATTTTAAGTAAAGTACTTATCAATTTGATGATTTAATGCCACGATAATTGCAAAACATAATGGTATCAAAACGAAACTTCACTAACAAGAAAAGATCCCGAATAAGCAGACTCTGATTTTAATAAAACTTAAGAGTTAAAGAACAGCGCGAAATATTAAACACGTATTCTTTGATAGTTGCGGTAAATCAAATTTATGAGGTGTAACCATCCCCTAAAGTTTAACCCTTAAAGGATTATCTCGGATACGGTTAAAGACAGACAAATATTTGTGAGTAAGAATTTCAACGTGCTGAACGAAAATGCGACAGTTAATAAGAAATTTTCAAAATTGTCTGAAGAAATCACGCAGTAATGTCTATTTAAAAAGTTGTGGTATCAATGCATATGACAAAGAAAAGTTGCATTTTTTATCACGAATGCTACTATGTATTATGCATATATATGTCGGGTTTACATTAGAATTAGGGTTAGGGGCGTGAAACGAATCTTCGTTTGGGTTACACGTTGTCGTTATGCAATAGAGAAGACATTGACTAGTGCAAATACGATTATCGTAGAACCGGACAAATAACCGTGATAGTTAGGTACTCGAGAAACTAATGACAATGATCCCAGGTTCAATAACGAATCCGCGGGTGACGGGATAATAGATGAACGTGCTCACAAAATCTAAGTCGGACGCGAAATATTCACTGGTCGTAAGAGGTTACTCTTTTCGTCGAAGAGATCGCGAGAGAGAATGACTTTCCCCTTCCCGATGATGCCACAGAGGAAAGCT
This sequence comes from Bombus vosnesenskii, assembly GCF_011952255.1. Lineage (NCBI taxonomy): Eukaryota > Metazoa > Arthropoda > Insecta > Hymenoptera > Apidae > Bombus > Bombus vosnesenskii. Next base: position 619,488 of record NW_022883686.1, read on the forward strand.
ATAATGAGGTGTGTCTAAGGACAGGAGATCATCGTATTCGTCGAGAAAAGCTTTCGTTCAGAAAGTAAGGGAAATTGGCGTTGCTGCTAATTGGTCAATCTCCATATCGGTGGTTAGAAAAAGATGCTAGCCGCCCTCGAGGGAGAGTTGCTAGTGGGAGACGCCGTTCGTTGAAAAATAGGTCTCTCCTATCTTCCCGTAGTTGGGACAAAGACTGTTTGTCTGTTTGAAGGACTTTAGTTAACTAAACCTTAAGATTTATAACGGGCCCTCGGGCTAGCCGAACATGTATTGCGGAGACGCATCGACATCTGGCAATCATCTTACTCGAAGAATAGGGTCTGCGTGTGGCGAGCTACGGCACAGAGACCGTTGGAATGTTTACTGTCGAGTGTTACAACTATTTCCTTTTTAAGGAGAGCTATAGAATTATTCTATGCCTTTGTTAGACAAAGCGTTCATCCCGTGACCGCGGCTACGTTCGGCGACTGACTGTCGCCTCGAGCCCAAGCTCATTATCACAACTCTCGAACAATTACAATCGGATTGAATAACTACAATTGTTCAATTACAGCTATAGTAGACTCTAGGTTACAATGTTGCGGGATTATCCAAAATTCCAAAGGCTCCGGTGTTCTTTCATCTCCGACACGGCCATCCTGACTATCACACGTCCTCGTGTGTAACTAAAATATCGTATTTCTTACATTAGATTCGATACAACTGACATTATTTGCGATTTAACTAAATGTCCAAGTAAGTCAAGGGTCCAGTGCGATAACGAAATTTCGTTCGGAGGTTTGACAACAGAAAAATAAAAGAGAATAGGAATTTGTAATGTTATAATTTGTATTCAAAGTGTTAGGTGCGTTCTGTGAGTCGCCAGTCAGATCGTAATGACACGACAGATCATTTTCGATTTCGTACACTGATGAATCTCAGTTGGTTGGGTCATTTGGTTTGGTTGGATCAGTTGGTTGGTTGGATTGCTAGGTTGGGTGTATCACTGTGGATATATTACAGACGTATGAAACATCACAGTGGATATATTGCAGATACGCAAACGTTACTGTGGGTATATTACAGACGTATGAAACATCACAGTGGGTATATACTTTCTTTTCTTTTTTTTTTTTTTTTTTTTTGTACGTGGAGAAATCCTCATGGACACTCCGCTGCTGCAATAATCGCGTAACAGCAGAGTAGTGTCGAACTCCTACCGACTAAAACTCCACGATGACCATCTTATGCGCGTGACAGGGGTGCTCCAGGAACCTCTTATGAATTAACTTCAGTTGCATCCCCTTCTCGCGTTCTCTTGTTCGAGCCGGCTATTGAGTAGGCGTTAGGGGGAGGTCGTTGCCCCTAGTGCTGTCACTTCTTCTGGTCGTATTCCGTTGGGGTGGTGGCGGGGCGGCTCTGGGTCTTCTGACTGCCATCCTTCTCCATCGTCTCATCCTGCAGGGGTGAGAGTATTTCTTTCTCTCCCTTTCCGCTCGCTCCTTCGCGAGCATAACTCGCTCGCAGAAGAGGCGGACAGCCTCGTATTCCTGTGACCCTATCAACATCGTTTCTACAATCGCTGAGGGGGTGAACGTTTCTCCTATGGCGTGCCGCAGGGTGTAGCGGGGCAGCTCCCACGCCAGGCAGGGCTCCAGGGTGTGCTGCGCTGTGTCCCTGCCCTCTCCGCAATGGTGGCAGATGTCTGTCGTCTCTCGTCTTATTCTCTTCAGGAACTCGCCGAACACGCAGTGTCCGGTGAGCACTTGTGTCATCCTGAATGTGAGTGGGAGGACGTGGCGGCTCCTCCATGCCTCCCAGTTTGGTAGGACCGCTTCCGCGCCTCGATGTTCGCTTCTCCCGTTGATCAGTTGGGATCGCCACAGGTTCCATGTGTCCTCCTCGGCGGTTCCTGTGTCGTTTGGGGTACGCGGCTAGGGTGGACGCCGACGCGTGAGACACCGTCCGGTATCCCCTAATGAATCTGATGGCGGTCACTTTGTGCAGTCTTCTCAGGAGCAGAATGCTGCGACGGCTTGCCATCAGGTCGTCCGCCCATACTGGGGACCCGTACATCACTCGTGATCGAACGATGGCCTCGTAAAGTCGGCGCACCGAGTCTCCAGCCCCGCCGATGTTCGGTAGTAGGGCGCACAGGGCATTGGCAGCCGCCGACACCTTCGGGATCAGTGAGTCGAAGTGCGGCTCGAACCTCCACTGGCTGTCGATGGTGAGTCCCATATACTTCATCTGTGATCCCACCCGGACTGTTTCACCTGCCATGTTTATGCATAGGCCGGGCGGTGGTGTCCCTCGCCTCTTCCTGTCAAAGAACCAGGTGGCCTCCGATTTCACAGGGGAGACTCTCAGGCCCAGTTCGTTCACGGCACGGGTCGCACAGGCCGTTGCGATTCCGCCAATGCGCAGCGTCTCGTGCCAGCAACGACCCTCGACCAGGATTAGGGTGTCGTCCGCATAGCATACCATGGCCGCGCCTGGGGATAGCGGGCATCGCAGTACCTCGTCGTACGCCACGTTCCATAGTATGGGGCCCAGCACCGAGCCCTGCGGGACGCCACGCTCGACGGATCGCTTTTCCTCTCCTTCCTTACTGGTGTAACACACCCACCTGTCGTCGAGGTAGGCTCGGATCAATCGGACGAGGTAGCTGGGAACCTCGAAGTGCTCCAGGGCCGTCACTATCCTGTCCCATGTCATGGTGTTGAACGCGTTGACGAAGTCCAGGGAAACCGCCAGCGCCACGCCTTTCCGGGAGACCATGTCCTCCGCAATCGCTCGTACGCGTCTGACCGCGTCAATCGTCGAGCGCCCCTTCTGGAAGCCGTACTGGCTTTCGTGCAAACCTGGCACTTGGCCCGCTATGTGTCGCTCCAAGCGGGCGGCGACTACCCTCTCGAGTAGTTTGCCGACCTCGTCCAGTAGGCATATCGGCCGGTACGCTGACGGCGAGGTCGTCGGTCGGCCCTCTTTATGGAGCAGGACCAGCCTCGCCGTCCGCCACGCCCGGGGGTAGACTCCCTCCCTCAGGCATCTTGTGAAGAGGTGCCGGAGTCTGGGGGCCATGACCCCCATCACTTCCACCCAGATCCGGCCAGGGATTCCGTCCAGGCCCGGTGCCACGTTGCGGGAGGTCATTCTTCTGGTTGCCTCCCATATCTCCTCCTCCGCGGCCTCTCAGTCTTCCCTCCATTCCAGCGGTCGTGTCGTTTCCCGTGGCCGTTCCGCCGCTCTGTTTTCTTGTGGGGGAAAGAGCGTTCCGGTGATCCGCGTCAGCAGCGCAGGTTCCATTTCCGCCGTTGTCAGGGGGCCCTTTGCGCGTAGTTTCTGTGTCACCGTCCTGTATGGCCTCCCCCATGGGTCCGACTCGACTGTTTCGACCAGTTCGGACCAGGCACGGTCCTTCGCTTTTTTAATTTCCTTCTATAGCGAGCGCCGTAGCGCGCGATACGCCCGGTAGCGCAAGGAGACTTCTCCTTCGTCGCGTCGTCGCCAGCGGCGGGCTGGTACTGTCTTCGGGCCCGGACACATCTCGTCCTCAGTTCCGCGATGTCGGGGTTCCACCAGTAAACTGCTCTGCTTCGCACCGTGCCCGGTGTGGCCCGTGGCATGGATGCGTCGCAGATTGCTGTCGTGGCTTGGCGGAGGTTCTCGGCCTCCTCTTCCACGTCTGCTTCGGTCGTCGTTGTCGAGGCCTCCCAGCTCCAAGCTGTTGCTATAGCAACCGCCCGGAGTAGATCTTCATTCCTCTCCATTATTTTCCATCTAGGCGGTGGGCGCGCGTGTCTCCCCCTCGGCGGGCCGCGCCCGTTGTTTGTCGTCGGAATTCCAGGTCCAGGTGCGTCCACCTCCATGAATATGTAGAAGTGGTCCGACAGCGTCTCGACCCCTTCGGCCACTCTCCAGCCTGAGATCCGCCTGAATGCCTCAGGGGAGACCCATGTTATGTCAACAATGGAGCTCCCTCTGCACGTCACGCAGGTACTGGTCGAGCCCCTGTTCACTAACAGAAGTCCAAGTCCCGCGGCCCAGTTTGATAGCGTGCGGCCGCGCGCGTTGGTCCTGGCGTTCCCCCATTCCGTGGAGTGCGCGTTGAAGTCTCCCAAGACGAGCACTTGTCGGGGGAGTCGTCGCCTGACGCAGTCGCCAACTCCGTCTAGGAATTCCTCGAACGCTGCCCGTCCGCTGTTAGGTGACAGGTACACCCCCACCACCATCATCCCTGCCCATTCGACCGCGGCGTACCCGTTGCCGCGTTCCAGCAGGGCTCCGTGGGTCAACGCCCCGGGCGTTGATGTCCAGGTGACGGCAATCATTCCTTCCGTGTCTCCGACCCACTCCGGGGCATCCAGAACTCTATATGGTTCCGTAACCACCGCTAGGGCGACCGTTCGCTCCCGGATGGTTTGGTGGAGCAGCTCTTGTGCTCGCCTTGACCTTCCCAGGTTAGTCTGGAGGATGCGCATTCTTAGTTCTTTGGTGTTCTTTCCTTGTTTGTGGCTTCCTCCGTGCCTACCTCCTTGTTCGCGGGCTTAGGGTCGCTTTGCGACGGGGAGCCTTTCTCGCTGCCTCTTGCAGCCGTGGATCCGCGGGCGGTTCCTTTCGTTCCCTTCTTCGAGGGGGCGCAGGCCGGTCCCCCCATCCTGTGCACCGACGGTGCTCCAAGCGCCTCGCAGTGCAGGCATTTCGGGCTCGCAGTAGTGCATGCTCTCGCCTGGTGCCCTGGTTCGCCGCATCTGAAGCACAGGTGCCCCTTGTCCTCTTTGGCGGTGCAGGTCTTCCCCGTGTGTCCTATCCCAAGGCAGCTGTAGCAATGTAACGGTCTCCGTTCGATGGCTTCAACCTTCGCCGTCGACCAGCCTATGGCGACCTTTCCAGCCTGGGCCAGTTTCCTCACTGCACTGGCAGGGCCTCGTATCCACACGGTGCCAAGTCCGTTCCAGGCGGGGCGGATTTCTCCCAGCCGGATGTCCTCCGGCTTGCAGCCGCTCTCCCTCGCCAGGCTGTTCTGGATTTCCGCCTTGGTGGCCGCTATGTCTATCCGGGACACCCTTGCCTCCGCGGCTCGGAAGGGTGTCGCCACGCGGACCTCATTCGGGTCCAGAGCCCGCGTCAGCTGTGCTGCGAGCGCTGCGGCCTTCTCCCTTCCCTGGTCCTCGGGGACCTCTAAGATGATGCCTCCGGTGATGGTCTTTCGCATCCTCATCGTGTTGATGCCGAGCTCGGTCAGGGAGACACTGTCCTTGGCCGCAGCCAGCACCTCCGCGTAGGATTGGCTCGATTTGTCCGTCAGGATGATTGTTACCGCTGACGTTCGCGGCGCGCGCGGGAGGGGCCCCCTGCCTCCCCCTCTTCGTGCGTTCTTCAATCCACTCTCCGGAGTTTTCCTCTGGCTCACCACCCCTGTCTCGGGGATTAGCTTCGCCGGCTAAAGAAGAAGGCTTCTTTCCTCTTCTTTTCCTTCCGACGGTCTGCCATTCGGTGACAGCCGTTCGGCCTCCCTTGGGCGCTGGGGCGCTTGGAGCTCCAGGCTCCATCCCTCTCGTGTTCGCGGCAGGGGCGACCTCCTTTCCTTCTCCTTTTTCTGTTCTCTGCAGTTGTTCCTCCAGTCAGTGCACCAAAGATCTCATCTCCTCTACATGGTGTTCGACTGCAGCGAGACGCGCCCTGTAGCTGCTCTCATCCGCGGTGGGGCGCGAGGCCGGCTCTTTTCGGAGTGCCTCTACCGTCGCCTCCAGTGTTGCTATGCGTCCTTGCGCTGTAGCGAGTGCGTCGGTTTCAGGGTCCATTCTCCGCACTATCTCTGTCACGCCCACGGTGATGGTTCTCGCCGCCTCCTTCAGAGTTTTCCCCTGCGTGCCCTTGTGGTTGCGGGGTGCCTCGGCAGCCTTGGCCACCTCGGCGGCCCGGCGAATCAGTTCGGCTCCTATGTCCGCCGTTGTGGCTGTTCTCATTTCTTCAGCCGGGTCCGCGGTGAGTTCGGGAGATTCGTTGGCCTTCTTTCTCTTCGCTCGGGGTGCTTCTCTGGCGGGGGTTTCCTCCTCCTCTGTTGTTTCCTCAGTCCATATTCCCTCCTTGTCCAGCGTGAAGCGGGAGGGTCCCTCCTTTGGCGGCATCGTCTTCGTTATGCTCCTGGTGCTAACGTGTGACGGCTCCGCAGCCAGTTCCGTTTCCCTCCGTCCCCTAGCGTTTTCCTCTACCTCCTTCTGTTTCGCCATGGTTGCGTCTGTTTCCCCGTTGGGCGGGAAATGTGGCTCGGTCAGCACTTGCCACTCTGCCAGTCGGTGTCACTTTCAAGTGGCCCGCGCGACGCGCTTCGGCGCACGCGCCAACATGTCTGCGTCTGGGTAGTTCCTCGAGTAGCCCGTGTAGCGGCGCTGTTGTCGCGCGTCCTAATATGGCTACTCCACCGTCCCAACCTCACACTTGGTTGGTTTTGCTTTAACTCCTTGTCCAAGCCGGACTTCCCGTATCCACACCCGTTTTGCGTTCACAGGCACTAGTCCTCCAACAGTGGGTATATACTACGACCACAACTGATCCTCTGAGGTCAGTGCACTTGCATCGTTATTATCACCATCGTTGTCATCACCGCAGACGTCCAACTCAGCAGGGGCGCAACTTTCTGACATTTTTCTCAATCTGTCATGTCTGTCCTTATACGATCGTTTGCCGTCTAAGGTTTTTAAAGTATATCAATCTCCTTCCAAAATCTCTGCTATCTCGAATGGACTCCTGAATTTCGGATCCAACCTCGTTTGGTTTCCTTCCTCGTTTTTGCGTAATTCAAAGTCACCGAGATTAAACCTAACTACTTTAGATTTGATTTTGTCGAATCCACCTTTATCGTACCTGACACTAATTTCTACATTCTCTATTGCCTACTGTTTTACGGTTTGCTGTCGTAAGGTCTTTGCTGTCCTACCAATTAATAGTTCCAATGGACTCGATTTAGTCACGCGGTTGGTGGTGCAATTCAAAGCGAACTGTATTTTGCCTATCGCGTATAGCCACGATCGCCCGTTCGTTTCTATGATTGTGAACATAATTTTCAACGTACCCATAATACGCTCTACCTGTCCGTTGGCCCTACTCGCAGCGGTTGAGATTAAGTGGAGTTTAGTGTTTACCTTGACAGAAATCTTGGAATTCATTACCCGTAGGACATCTCTCTTGATCCGCTATTATCCGGCAAGGACTGCCGAATAAAAATATAGCATACTTAACTGCTCTAACGGTACTAAGACAATATATTTTATGAGTATGATGCAGATATGCGAATTTAGTGAAGATGTCGACCAAAACAATGACATATTCTTTCGAACCACTTTTACCGCTTGGTTTTCCCGTTATGTCCACGTGAACTGTATGCCACGGTATGCTGGTCTTAGGTATAGGATGTAGTTCAGCTTGTATTTTACCTGAATCAGCCTTCGAAACTCGACAAGCATGACAGTTCTCTACGAATTTACGAACATATTTCGCCATCCTTTCAAAATAGTAATACTCGTACAGTTTCTCAAGCGTTTTATCCCAACCTAAGTGCATAATTGACTGATGCACATGGTTAATGACGGACCACCTAAAACCTCTTGGGACAATAGGCAAGCAGAGAGTTCTGCCTTTTCTCTGTATTTTACGATGGAGTGTACCGGACCGTAATTCATACGTATTCGCGATGTCCTACGCGAGCTCCTCGTTTTGCAATTACATTGACGATATCGGAAATTTGTGGGTCGCGACGTTGTTCCGCTAGTAACCAATCGTCGGAGATTTCAGCCAGATTCTTTTCTTTCTCTGTAACTTTGCTGATCGTACGGTGATCCAAGTCTACGGGATTTCGTAAAAAGCAATCTACATGGACCTTTCGTTTACCTCCTCGATACATAATGTCAAAAGTAAAAGTTTGTAGGTAAGCCCACCACCTGTAAACCCTGTCATTTAAATTTACCTTATTACTAGATGCCTTCATGGAATTACAATCAGTAACAACAAGAAATTCTCGTCCATGTAAATAGTGGCGAAAATGTTTAACAGCGTTTGACGACTGCTAACGTCTCTGGTTTATATGAATGATTCCTAGATTCCGCAGAGCTAGTTCTTTTACTATAATATTCTACTACTCTGTTTTTTTTTACCTTCAACTTTCTGCATTACATGACATGAAAAGTTATCTCCAACGTAAAACCATTAATACATACAGTGGACAAGATCTGAGATCTACTTTTAACACAAGTATTCCCTATGCCTCGCATTATTACTACATCAGTCGTTCGTTTGCCAGAAAATTTCGAGACTGTAGATTTTTTAATTAATGAGCATTTGGCTCCGGAATCGAAGTAAAATGGGAACGAGTCACCCAGATGACTTAAACTACCAGCTAGAGACTCCATCACGCAGGAGTCGACTCGACGTTCGTTCCTGAGGCCGGGTTTTCTGTTCTGCAGTAGCGGACAGTCAGGTGCGATACGACCCTCCGCGCGACACTTGAAGCAAGCCACTTTGGACGATGTGGCTGGTCGGCTTCTTTCCTGGCGTCGTGTATCCTTCTGCTGTTCGCTATGCATCCTGATGGCCCGATAGATTGCATCGTTTGGCTTCGGGTTCCGCCGGTGAATTTCCTGGCGAAGATGTCGGCGTAAGCACCTGGGGATTCGGTCTCCGACGGTCGTTCTCTGGATATCCTTATTAACGCCGAGACGGCTGTCTCATTGCCACCACAACGCGAAAGGAACTGTTCTATCTTGTATCGAGTAGTCTCGGTCTTTGCTCCCTCGGCTCAGTTATCCGATCCACGATTCTCATGAGTTGTTCCATGGTTATACATGGGCTTCATCCCACTTTTGATGTCGGGTTAACATTAGAATTTATGGCGCGTAACGATTCCTCGTTTGAATTAGCCATCGTTTTACAAAACAGAGATTATATTTACGCGTATATACAAGATTTTACAAAATATTATGAACGTTGAGTTTAATGAATAATAAGATTAACAAACGATAGGTTTAATTAATAATTCGATTAAAGAATAATAAGTTTAACGAACAATAAGAGGAACGAATAATATGTCTTACGAATAATGAATTTAACGAATAATGAGATTAACGATTGATAGGTTTTACGAATAATGAATTTAGTTTACGCTATTAACGATGTTCCGGGGTTCAAACGAATCCACGGTCAACGGGATAACTCTTTACTATGCGTAGAATAATTTTAGACACAAAAATACGAATGTTGAGACGCTCGGTAGACTGCTCGATGTATCACTTTCCAAGGCGATCAGACGAATGACACAACGTGTGTCCCATTATATCGACATCTCCAAAGTACGATTCTATGTGATTTCTGGGGAGAACTATACAACCGATCCACACCTCCGTCAGGCAAAACGTTCATCCCGTGACCGTAGCTACGTTCGGCGACCAGTTGTCACCTCGAGCACAATTTCGCTATCACAAGTCTTGAACAATTACAATCAGATCGAATGACAACAATTGCTTAATTACAGCTATGATAAAATCTAGGGTAAAGCATTAGAGAACTCTCCCAAAATTGCAAAGGGAAGACCGGTTTTCCTTTCATCTTCGACATATATATATGTCGGGGTAACGTCGGGAATAGGGTTGCGGGCGTTTGATGAATCTTCATTGAAATTAGCCATCGTTAGAGTATAACAAGGTATGGTTTATTAACACAAGTATGGACACCACAGACTTGACAAACAACCATGGCGATTAGGTGCTCGCGACACTAGTGACAATGGTGTTAGTTTCGATAACGAATCCGCGGTCAACGGGCTGATAGATGCGCGTACTCACAAAATCTAAGTCTGACTCTCTGTTACGAAAACACGTAATATGCACTGATCGTAAGGCGTTACTCTTTTCGTCGATGAGATCACAAAATGTGACTTTCCGTCCCGATGATGCCACAGAGGAAAACTATAATGGGGTGTGTCTAAGGACACGAGATCATCGGATTCGTCGAGGATAGCCTTTGTTCAGAAGGTAAGGGAAATTGGCGTTGCTGCTAATTGGTCTAACTTCATATCGGTGGTTAGAAAATGAAAAGTGGCTAGCCACCCTCGAGGGAAAGTTGCTAGTGGGAGACACCGTTCGTTGAAAAATAGGTCTCTCGTATCTTCCCGTAGCTGGGACAAAGATTGTGTGTCTGTCTGAAGGACTTTAGTCAACTAAATCTTAAGATTTATAACGGGCCCTCAGGCTAGCCGAACATGTACTGCGGAGACGCATCGACATTTGGCAATCATCTTACTCGAAGAATAGGGTCTGCGTGTGGCGAGCCACGGGACGGAAACCGTTGGAACGTTTACTGTCACGCGTCGCCACAAATATTTCTTTTAAGGAGAGCTATAGAATTACTTCATACCTTTGCTGGACAAAGCGTTCTTCCCTTGACCGGGGCTACGCTTGGCGCCTGACTGTCGCCTCTAGCCCAAGCTCATTATCACAAATCTCGAACAATTACAATCAGATTGAATAACTACAATTGTTTAACTACAGCTATAGTAGACTCTAGATTACAATATTGTATTGATTACAATAGATTACAATATCCAAAATTCTAAGGCTCCGGTGTTCTTTCGTCTTCGACATATATATATGATTTCCTCCTTAGTTAATGTAAATATCTTATTTATATATTCTGCAATTTTATTTTCTTTCATTACGACGGCCGACATTAACGTTCCTTAACACATAAATCTACGATAGTAGTAACCATTATTGCTATCGTTCGAGAATTTATTGAAACTAACAAGCATTATGACTTTTTTATATTTCATAAATTACATGCAGTTTTTATTTTATTCTGAGCAACGTTCAGTGGTGTCGAATATGGAGAACGGGATGCCCCATGAGGAGCAGGTCTGCATTCTGTTCGCAATAATAGAAACGTTTCATTCAAAACTTGACGAACTGGTCAACTATGACATGAATCGTGAACAATCGTGTATGAAATAGACAGAGTTTACGCCTTTGATTTAACTTTGTACTGCTTTAAATTTTCTACGAAGTCGTCAACATAAAAATCGCATATATAATGGACACGTAATTGTTGCTGGCACATAATTCCATTCTTGAGTAAAGGCGACAATTAATCTGTTCTTCTTTAGGAATGCACAGTCGATTTCACCTTTGATACGGATTTAAACGTCGCAATATTAAGTTCTTGCTCAACAAGTTCACATTGTCACTGTAAATCGTATCATTGGTTAGCCTTTTCTCTACATGTAAAAGTGTTCCGTTATTCTTTTTATTCTGATATACGTACAATTTTCTACAGCTTCATCGATAGTAGGATATTTTTCTTAGTAAATGTCAATATGAACTTTAACATTTGTTCCTCAGAGAAGGGGTAATTTGCGATCCATGATTTTTTTGAGACTTTTAGACCTCAAATTTCGTGGTCAAGGTCGTTCTTTAACAAATTATTTTTTACAAATCTTCACCAATCCAAAAGAGTAAAATTACGATACGACAGATTCTTTTTTACACTTATTCTGCACACCCTGTACAATATACATAAGTATTGAATATTACGGGATGTGTTGCACTGTTTCGCAATTTATTAATAAATATTATGAATGACAATCCTGAGCGAGCGCAGCATTGAATGCGCTGGTAGAGCGTGGAAAATGGTAAGCTTACGGAAAGCGAGCAGAAAGACGGCGAAAGGCGGGCAGAAGCGGTATTTTATTTAATTACTCTATTATGTCGTACGAATAACGGAAAAAATAACAGGAAAAAGCGTTAACATACTCACGAAACATATTAATGTGCGAATGCATTCGCTCAACGTTAGTTTCTACTTGAGCATGATCGGCCACCTTACAGCGCGGTAATCTGCAAATGAAGCATAGTCCCATTCTTATTTAATAATCACAAACCTAATTACAGATACACGCTCGCTCTGACGTGAACAATATGTTATTTTATTCAAGATCACAGTCACTGCACCGTCCTCTTAAATTATTTTTCTTGTCATACATACGTCGTGACAAAATGATTAAAAAAATCATTTTCAAATCTGTGAAATAGCATTTCGAGAAATTCGTCCACCTTTTCCTGAAACGCATAACGTGGAACTGTAGAACAGCTACATCCTCTCCGATTTCGATGACTTTTGAACACATTATCGGGATATGACTCTAAACAACCATCTCCTGTACATGTAACTGTTGGACGGCTATAGTTTCTGAGATATTCGGAAAAAATTATCGATGCCAGTCCAATGAATTCTACCAATGTATAATGTATATAATTATATAGATTTGTGCATCCGCGACAGCGTACGCGCCATTATTTGTTGCCCGTCCATCTTTTGTTTATAGTATATACAGGGTGTTCAATCTAAAACAACTTAAGGGCTGATTCTTGAAGCTAGAATAAGACTAAAATCAAGAAGAAAAAAATTGCGTTTTCGGTTTTATTTTTGAATTATTGACAATTAAAAATGGGCCGAAATATCACTGTGCGCGAGTAAATCCCTACACGAACGAAAGTAGGTCAGCTCAAGCAGCGGGGTATACGGTGATCATCAAATCAAACGATAGATAGGCAGCAGTTTATTTTGTACTACAAACTATGACATTCGGAGACGTAAACCATCCTGCGTAAAGTTTTTTTAAGAAAAATCATCGATTATGCTTACTCATTGAAATCTATAACAGAATATCGTAAACAGCTTTATGATATTTTCGAATAGAGAGGATTAGTGTCTCCTCTAATCCTTTGTCTCGATAAATAATTAATAAACAAAGGCACACATAGACAATGCTTGTACAAAGTTTACATAGGTTGGAAAATCGCACATGCACCGCGAGTGTGCAGACTATTCACAAAAAAGTCGTAATGAAAATAGCAATGTACAGAGAAAAACGACACGTGCATTAAGTATACCTGAGCTGCTACTGAATGTGGCTGTACGTTGTTTTACATAAGCAACAAATGATTTCCATACAAATTACTGTTCATTCTACATTATAATATTCAAATACATATACATGAAATAATAAATGAAGAAACACGAGAAAAATAACAAAAAAGTTATTTAAACTTATACTCGAAGGATTAGTTAAGGTATCGTTTTATGCTCTAATGTGTAACATATGCCGAATGAAAAATAATATGTATCCCGTTGAATAGCTCTTTTAAGTTTTTGATTTTGTTGACGAAATGACACTATCCTTGCAAAGAAGTTCTAAGCAATTTTAAACACATATAAACACAACCGTGCTTTTAGAAAGAACACCTCAAATATCACATATCAATTTTCTGTGAGCAGTCTGTGTTCGGGATTTTTGGTGACCCTCAGTTTGCGATACGGATACCACAATTGCTTTTTTTGGGAAAGTCCGAAGATCCTACCTCCCAAATAGTAAACACGTAGATGCGCACCTCACCGAAAAGCTGATTAACACCCTAAGTGTTCGATGGGATGCTCTAAAGCAAACAGGTGGTATCATTCAGCAGCACCAGAGAAGATTGGAAGGAATAATTTCCTACCTCACAAAAACCATGGTGAGTAGGAAAACCCTAAGACAGAGAACTAGTATATGAGAATCAGACGAGGTTTCTTCAGGGAATCATAAACAAGTCTTCGAACAGTCTCCAGCATACAGTCATACTCTGTAACATTACTCTGCATCTTTAACCTATCTCCACCTTGAGTATTAACAGCGTTCACAGTTCGCGAAATGAAGCGATCAGTTGCAACCTGACTGATCGCCATCCAGTTGATAACTTGCATCAGTATGCATACTCGCGGCACGTGTGCGATTTTCCTACGGTATGCGAACTTTGTACAAACATTTCTTATATGTGTTTTTGTTTACTAATTATTTATCGAGGTAAAGGATTAGAAGAAACATTCTACTCTATTCGAAAATTCCATAGAGCGGTTTCCGACATGCCGTTACAAATTTCAATGAGTAAACGGGTTTAATCTATAATCGATGATTTTTCTTAGAAATAGAATACTACTGTTCGTTTTTTATCAATATCTCGAGAAGTAATAAACACCCGAAGCTGAAATTTTCCATTTGCTCGCCGCCTTCCCGCAAATTTCATGTTAATCGGACATTGGTGCTTTTCGAAATAATACCCATTACGATTAACAATTCTTTATGAAATATAAAGTTTCAAATTTTTCCAATTGAAACGTTTAAGGTTGATTGCGTTGTTGAAAACTTTAGAATACGGAAATTATTCCAAATAGTTTAAATATTAATTTACTCGATTCGAAATAATCGATAGGAAGTCAAACGCGAAACTTGACGAGGTTCCGGTGAAGATATGCCATAAATTAGGCTGGTTATTTTTACGCAGGAAACGACGTTGGAGTTTAATCAGTTGCTTGTCAATATTTCTCATTTGGCAAACTGTGGTATTTATTACTCTGTGTGTATTATTTTCCAATATTGTGTGTATCAGTGTCTGCGCAGTATAATAATAATAAGTTCAATTTGCCATGATGGAAGAATCGATTCTAATAACTACATTCATAAGTTAATACTTATTTTAGATAGGTATAATTTATAAGTATTACAAGTAAGTGCATATGCTTAATTTGGATAACTAAATGAATCTAGCGTTTAGGTCTAGCGGGTAGTGCCTCTTCAGCCTACGAATCTGGTCCGTCGTATCAAGTAGTCCAGTGATTAGGGGGTTTCGGTGTTTGTTGACTCTTTTGCTATATCTGTCGCTATATTTTGCTATTTCCTCTTTGACTGTGGGTATCTTGAGGTCGCGATGGATGGTTTCGTTGGTAACATACCAAGGTGCGTCTATTAAGGATCTTAGCGTTTTCGATTGGAAGCGTTGAAGTATTTCAATGTTGGAGTTACTTGCTGTTCCCCATAGTTGGATTCCGTAGGTTCAGACAGGTTTTATTACGGTCTTGTAGAGAGTAATTTCATTCTGTATGTTTATTTTGGTGCGCCGGCCTGTGAGCCAATAGAATTTTTTTAGTCTGTCCTTTAGTTGCTTCGTTTTATCTGAGATGTTGTTTTTCCATGTTAGTCTCCTGTCCAGGGTCATTCCCAGGTATCTGACTGAGTCCTTGCTAGGAATTGTTGTATTGTTGATGGTCTCTTGGGGACAGGTTTGTTTTCGGAGCGTGAAGGTTACATGTGAGGATTTTTTTTCGTTAATTTTGAAGCCCCATTTATGAAACCATTTTTCCATGGAATCGAGACATCGCTGGAGAGTGGATGAGGCAATTACCGGGTCTGCGTTGGTAGCTAATAGCGCTGTGTCGTCAGCAAATGTTGCTATTGTTATGAAAAGGTTCACCCGGGAATATTATTTCTGCAAATGTAAATTAATGTAGCGGACTGTTGCGTACAATAACGTCAGCTGACTGATCATGAATTATGTTACAACGAAGCATGTCAATTTCTGGTGGTTTGGTCAACACTTTGAAGAAAACAGCTGGAAGATGTGGCATTCCCGGTCTCCGTGCTTATAAAATTTGACGACGAATCCATTGGAACCTCCTCTCGCGCCTCCTTGAGCGCCGAAGCGTGCAGACGTGTTTCTAGTGCCCAGTGAAGTTCGAAAACAACACGTGCCGCCCAACCGTCGAAAGTGAATACAGCCAAGTGTTTCCTATCCTTTAGGGAGAAGAAAATCCCACGCACCTAACCCCAACCCGAATACTAGCCTCATAGCCTCACGACTAGTTATTCATTTTGAATTGACTAGCTCGATGATGGCCCAGCAATCACGACCAGGCTCTCCTGAGCAAATTCACAACTACCCCGCGCTACCTCCTCCGTGGCAAACGTACAGCAGATCCCCCGTACCAATGACGCCAAAAATTCAAAAAAGCGAAAGATAGAAGCACGAAAATCAATCACGATCGACACCCGGAACGAACAATCAACAATACAAATAAACACCCACAACAGGTTCGCTAGACCTAAACGCTAGATTCGATTAGTTATTTAAATTAAGTAATATTTACTTATTTATAATACTTACTTACAAATTATACTTATCTATAATAAGTATTAAGTTATTATAAATAATTAGCCATGTCACTGCGCCACGTCAGAAAAAATTACTGAAAATTCTCAATGCGAGAATTGATTGTGAATTTTAATAAATAAAAAAAGAATTTGTCAAGGGCGAGGTTTAATTGGGATAGTGAGGGAAAGACTTCGCTGTCAATTGGTTAATTTTCTAGGTTGGTTGGTGACTAAGGGTGCTAACCGCATCATACGTGAGAAAACTAACTTTCCCGTAGTAACAATAGGCTCTTGAAACGATTCAGTAAAGAGATGTTTGTTGGGTCTGAAGGACGTCAGCTAGCAAATCCCTGAGATTTATGATGGGTCCTTAAGACTATTGAGGGTACGCAGTAAGGATGAGCGGACGTCTGGTTCCCTTCTTGCCCGCGTTGGATGGCCTGGTCTAGGTAGAGCGTCGCCCGACGTAACACCTGTAACTGTGCACCTTCGTGGGCGCATATTCTCTGGTGTTGCCGACTGAAACCAGCACATGATAACTTTAGAGTGTATCGGTCGAACACTTAGTGTGTTACTTAGCCCCTTGATGAGGTCCGCATCGTAAAGTTTACAACTTGAGAGATAGGAAATTCGGACTTTTACAGAAAAGGCAGATGTGTGTGGGGGCGAAGGATTAGAGAAAATACTAATCTTCTCTACTCAGAAATTTCATAAAGCAGTTTTCGATATGCCGGTATAGGATTCAATGAGTAAGCAGGTTTAATGTATAATGTACGATTTTTCTCATATAACGTCTCGTAGGATAGTTTACGTCTGTGAATCCCATAATCTTCTTCTCTACGACTTGTACGAGGTAAGCCACTACCCATGTATCGTTCGATTTGGAATCGCTCTGCACTCTGTTGATCAGGCTAACCTACTTTCGTCCCTGTAAGGAGAGTTGCCCCCGCACGGGGATATTTCGGCCGATGTTTAATTGTCTACAACCAAAAAAGAAAGCCGAATACGTAATCTTCTTGTTTAGGATTTTCATCGTATTTTGGTTCCAAGAATGACTGCTTAAATTTTGTTACACTCATAACGGAACAGTCTGTAAATCCGTTAGAAATTTGGCATTGAAAATGTCGAGTCACTAGGTTATTAACTACATGAATTTTGATGTAACATCGTAATCATCTTTTATTAAAAACACCTGTTTGCCGCATTACTGTGACTACATGAATTTTGATGTAACATCGTAATCATCTTTTATTAAAAACACCTGCTTGCCGCATTACTGTGCATCTCCAGCAATCGTCTTGGAAAAAAGATTAGCGGCTGCAGATAGTTTTTGTCTATTTAAGTTAGAGGCTAACATCTATTGAGTAATTTCAAAAGTGGCCTTCAGATCTCAATTGCGATTCACAGAGAGACCTTTTTCACTACAGTCCCTTTTAATGTATTAAAGCAATGTATGGAAATCGTTCCCTAGTTGAGAATATATTTCTGATGCTGAAGAATGTCGTATGGTATTTCTTACACAAATTAATTAGAAAAATTTTCAGGATACAATGATATTCTGTAATTATTTATAAACGAGGCTGCACCTCTGATTTTGGTGAAATCTAAATTTGTTGTAAAATTCAACATTTTGAACTTCTTCCTATACACATAACCGTCGCTCGGCCTTAGTTTCCGAGATATTTGCACAAGATTGTTGGTACTACCACATTTAATCTTGCCCATATAAGCATGCCATGGCGACGTACGTGTTTGCATGGTACGTCCACTTAACTATTGCTTCTAAAAACACATCGCGGCAGCCTGAAAACAACCCCTATAGCGCACAAACATTTAAATATTTATTTCTTTCTTTTACTAACCTGAAACTACTTTGAAAATGAAGAAAAGAACTTTTAGACGCATAGATCTCACATTTGTTGACAGCCGCTATTAAATGGTACTCAAAAGTAAAATAAAAAATACCGATCAATCCGCCTGTCGTGAGGAAGTTGGCTATCACTTGACATTAATATCATTTTGCTTACTAAGACAGTCGAATTGAAAAAAAGTAATCCATATCCAATACAGACAATAAATATTTTCACTTTCTTGTAACAAGGTTTGGGCTTATGTAGATTGAAATAGCGGGCGTCAACCCCTGTGAGTGTCTCACGCTCAGAAACAGTAACAGAGTAGACAGAACATCCTGCATGCCACAATCATCGGAACAGTAACCAGACAGTAACAGAATAGTCGCGTCTGATATACACCTGACGATAACCCCTCCAGAGGAACCAAACCTTAGTATAAGAACCCCCCCCCCCCAAATCAGCATTCAGCACTTTTTTTGTTATAACTTACTTACTTACTCACTTACTTATACTTACTTACTTGTGAAACGTTGGAACTAAGACGCGAGCAGATCACCGGTCATCTGTTAATTTCGCGATTTCTTGTGTCTCCTACGTGACATGAGCTTTGCGTATTCAAACGAAATATTTGTCCACGAATTTTGACTCAATTCACATTTGATAGCCTCTTCTTCCTAACTGCAATCATTGCCCTTTAAAACGTATTTCTAGTCTATCTTTTTGAAGTACCTTGTCGACGAATTAACTTGTTATACAGGTAGTTTTCCGGCGGTCGCGATGTGTTTATAGAAACAGTAGATAAGCGGTTG
Source organism: Bombus vosnesenskii (assembly GCF_011952255.1). Lineage (NCBI taxonomy): Eukaryota > Metazoa > Arthropoda > Insecta > Hymenoptera > Apidae > Bombus > Bombus vosnesenskii. The sequence goes on from NW_022883686.1 coordinate 638,162, forward strand.
CACTATGCCGACGCAAACGATGCCATGAACGTGCAAGTATAGGCAGGATTCAATATAGTATTAGTAGCAGTAATTTATTGTAAATGCAGGAAGCATTTGATAATTGCAGTATCATTATCTGCATCCCGAAGGAGGTCTCTAGCTCTATGAAGCACGGGAAAACTCGACATCCCGCCGCGATCGAGTAGTGTAACATGTTCCAATGTTAGACATTGATTGTCACAATGTACCTAAGTACTAATTCAAAAGCAAAACATTTTTATTCTTAACTTTTTAAAAATGAGACTCTTACTAACGTATTTGTGTGACGTTTCTGATTCATACGAGACTAAACATGATGTAATTTGAATTACAGTTACTTATTGATATGTATTTAACTATCATTTATTGAGTAAGCTAATATGCCTCAAAAATATGTATATGTTTGATGTTGTTTTAATCCCAAAAATGTAAGGAGCACTATTTTACTATTGGTAAAAGTTTCATCGATCATAAATCAAAAATAAGAAAGTTTGATTTTTGAGTTAAAGATCTCAGCTTATCACGGGTTTTTGATTAATGTTTGCCGAACGTTGCGACTGTCAGTCCTTGTTTCTCTGTGTTTCCTATATTTCATATAACATATCTCCTATAACATATTTAAAATTTATCGAAATCGAACGCTTAGCCTCGTTTACTCATAACTACCTTTGATGTATGTATTATGTAACAAAATCAGAATTTAATCCCATTGCAAGAAAATTGTTGATTTAGAACAGATTTCTTGAAAGAATACTACTAAACTTCTACATTATAAATGTTATATTACGTCTAACGTCATCTACATGATATATGTGTCGAAGATGAAAGGACATCGGAGCCTTCCCTTTGGAACTTCGGGAAAATCCCTTAACACCGTAATCTAGATTCTATCATAGGCGTAATTAAACAACTGTCGTCATTTGATCTGATTGTATTTATTCGAGATTTGTGATAATGAGCTTGGGCTCGAGGCGACAACCAGTCGCCCAACGTTGCCGCGGTCACGGGATGGACGCTTTGTCTAACAAATGTATGGAGTAATTCTATAGCTCTCCTTAAAAGAAATATTTGTAGCGGCACGCGACAATAAACATTCCAACGGTCTCTGTCCCGTAACTCGTCACACGCAGACCCTATTCTTCGAGTAAGATGATTGCCAAATGTCGATGCGTCTCCGCAGTACATGTTCGGCTAGCCTGAGGGCCCGTTATAAATCTTAAGATTTAGTTGACTAAAGTCCTTCAGACAGACAAACAATCTTTGTCCCAGCTACGGGAAGATAGGAGAGACCTATTTTTCAACGAACGGCGTCTCCCACTAGCAACTTTCCCTCGAGGGCGACTAGCTTCTTTTTCTAACCACCGATATGGAGATTGACCAATTAGCAGCAACACCAATTTCCCTCACCTTCTGAACGAAGGCTATCCTCCACGAATCCGATGATCTCGTGTCCTTAGACACACCCCATCATAGCTTTTCTCTGCAGCATCATCGCGACAGAAAGTCATTTTCTCGTGAGGTCGTATTAGCGAGTGTCTGTACGCTCGGTGGATATCCCACGTTTTAACAAAGAGTCCGACTTAGATTTTGTGAGCATGTACATCTATCATCCCGTTGACCGCGGATTCGTTATTGAACCTAGGATCATTGTCATTAGTTTCTCGAGTATGTAATTACCACGGTTACATGTCCAATTCTATAATAATCGTATTTGTACCAGTCAATGTCTTCTCTACTGCATAACGGCAATGTGTAATCCAAACGAAGATTCGCTTCACGCCCCTAACCTTAATTCCAATGTAAACCCCGACATATATATTCCATTTTTTCCTACAGTTTAACCAAAAGATTGATAAAATATTTTTAGTCGGCGACAATTCTCCTTAAAACTTCTCAAATTTTATTTCTTTTCATTATTTTGGATAATTTAATAATTATTGTCGAAGGTCCAAAACTATGTGAAGAAATGCATCAATACAATGTCATACATAAGAACTAAACACTATATATTGAAAGTTAGCGCCTTAATGAAACATTCTGTTGATGCCGATTACGTGTAATTAGGATCACGGTCATGTATACAGTTCTTCACACGCATATACCGAAAGCATAGAAGAAATGGTCCGAAAGTTGTGTTGTGATGAAGAAAGACAAGAAAGGCATTCTACGTATGCGTGGCATGCTATGAATTTTACAGACAGAGACATTGGTACTTTATTTGTCTTCGTCTGCCTCCTAAGAACGAGGGCGAAATTGTAAAACCGTTCCATGTTCTCTGATTTCGATGATTTATGAAGCTCAACATTTTAAACAATTTTTTTCTCTATATGTAAACTGTGGATGAGCCATGGTTTCTGAAAGCTATCGGTACAACTACAGTGTACTTTCGCTGATAATTGTGCTTCTATGGCTGCGCATGCATTATTGGCTGCCAGCGGCCGAATCTATCACTCACCCTCCCTTTTTCTTGACGAACGAGGCTGGGACGAGCTTGGGTAATGCTCCATACACAATAGCATATGAGATACTCTAAAATATGTCTGTTATGATTCAATCAGAAGGGAATGTCGTCAATGTATTGGGTTTGAGTTTAGATTACTTATTTCAATCTGGTCACAGCGAGACAACCTGCAGCGCCAGCGTGAAGTAATAAAGTAATATAAATAATATAATATAATATAATATAATATAATATAATATAATATAATATAATATAATATAATAATATAATATAATATATATATAATATAATATAATATAATATAATATAATATAATATAATATAATATAATATAATATAATATAATATAATATAATATAATAATATAATATAATATAATATAATATAATATAATATAATAATATAATATAATATAATATAATATAATATAATATAATATAATATAATATAATATAATATAATATAATATAATATAATATAATATAATATAATATAATATATATAATATAATATAATATAATAACAATTGCAGTTAAATATAATTGTAATAATGATAAATATATTATATATATATATGTCGGGTTAACATTAGAATTTAAGGCGCGTAACGATTCTTCGTTTGAATTAGCCATCGTTTTACGAAACAGAGATTATATTTACGCGAATATACAAGATTTTACAAAATATTATGAATATTGAGTTTAATGAATGATAAGATTAACAAACGATAAGTTTAACTAATGATTAGATTAAAGGATAATAAGTTTAACGAACAATAAGAGTAACGAATAATATGTTTTACGAATAATAAATTTAACGAATAATGAGATTAACGATTGATAGGTTTTACGAATAATGAATTTAATTAACGCTATTAACAATGTCCCTGGGTTCAAACGAATCCACAGTCAACGGGATAACTCTTTACTATGCGTAGAATAATTTTAAACACAAAAATACGATTGCTGAGACACTCGGTAAATTGCTCGATGTATCACTTTCCAAGGCGATCACACGAATGAATATATGATGAAAATCTTTTTCGCTGTACGACTGCATTTGTTTGTTATATGCTCGCTGGAGGCATCGAGAAGATTCCAATCACCGTTGCTAGGCAGTTTCTGCCAAGAGTTTGTTGTATACTCCTTAGAAGAATTGAGAAAGATCCAAGCGCCGTTGCTAGGCAGTTTCTGTCTGGAGTTTGATTCCTAATACAACGTGTGTCCCATTATATCGACATCTCCAAAGTACCGTGGCTACGTTCGGCGACCAGTTGTCACCTCGAACCCACTTTCGCTATCACAAATATCGAACAGTTACAAATGACAACAATTGCTTAATTACAGCTATGATAAAATCTAGGCTAAAGCATTAGAAGACTTTCCCAAAATTGCAGAGGGAAAGCTCTGGTTTTCCTTTCATCTCCGACATATATAATATTTCCACTAATGACATGATGTATATCATACATTATACATGAATGATTTATAAACTTGCAAAACGCTTACAATATAATTACATCTGTTCCTCAATTTACGCGGAGTTTCCGTTCCACGTGAATTCGTTTTACACGAATGAAAATCACGTAAATAAAGTCTGTCAACATAAAAGAAAAAATATGTACGCATATGATGACTAGCACAACGTAATGTACTTTCATTTTCATCTCACACTGCACTAACGCTACCGGCCGCGTAAGATAAGATCGCGCTAAAAAATTTTGTTATAATTTACCGCGTAAAACAGGGACTCGCGTAAAAGAAGTGCCTCGTAGATTGAGGGACCACTGTATCTTCAAAGAAAAAGATTTATCTTCTCTAGTGGCGTGGAACCATGTTTTTCATCATTTGTAATCTTCGGCAGCGGATACAATTTTTTTCTGGTATGTTGGTTCAATTTTTCTCGCATTATAAAACAAAACACCATTTACAATTTCTTCTTTAGATTCACAATCAGAAAATCACTCTCACTTTGTGTTGGTCTTAGGACACGAGATCATCGGATTCGTCGAGGATAGCCTTCGTTCAGAAGGTGAGGGAAATTGGTGTTGCTGCTAATTGGTCAATCTCCATATCGGTGGTTAGAAAAAGAAGCTAGCCGCCCTCGAGGGAAAGTTGCTAGTGGGAGACGCCGTTCGTTGAAAAATAGGTCTCTCCTATCTTCCCGTAGCTGAGACAAAGATAGTTTGTCTGTCTGAAGGACTTTAGTCAACTAAATCTTAAGATTTATAACGGGCCCTCAGGCTAGCCGAACATGTACTGCGGAGACGCATCGACATTTGGCAATCATCTTACTCGAAGAATAGGGTCTGCGTGTGGCGAGTCACAGGACAGAAACCGCTGGAATGTTTATTGTCGCGTGCCGCTACAAATATTTCTTTTAAGGAGAGCTATAGAATTACTCCATACCTTTATTAGACAAAGCGTTCATCCCGTGACCGCGGCTACGTTCGGGGACTGGCTGTCGCCTCGAGCCCAAGCTCATTATCACAACTCGCGAACAATTACAATCGGATTGAATAACTACAATTGTTTAATTACAGCTATAGTAGACTCTAGATTACAATGTTGTGGGATTATCCAAAATTCCAAAGGCTCCGGTGTTCTTTCATCTCTGACATATATATATGCATATATATGTAATATCGTGATATAATATATTTACAAGGAATGGATGATACAGATGTTAATCGGACAGAAAAAGACGATTGTTGTTCAACCTGAACTATTCACACCAAACGTACAGAAAACAGCACAACTAAATAATTAGATAACGACTCGACTTTCACAAAATGCAATCAACACTCTCTCGGCAACGCCACTCGCAAACTCTGTTTCTCGACTGACTCTCTGGCCGTTGTAGCATTCTATTGTCTTTTGCTAGGCACACGTGTTCTGCAGACGCTCGTAGCCAGGGTCACGTAGGTCTTTTCGGCAAGGCTATTTACTTGAAGGACCCGGTAATGCATTGATGGAGCCGACAGCGCCTCGGCTCTCGCGACATTGTCTGTAGCTAGCTCGACGTTTCTTAGGCCCTTCTCCCCGATACTACATATATGCATAACACATAGTAGCATTCGTGATAAAAAATACAACTTTTCTTTGTCATATGCTTTGATACCACAACTTTTCAAATAGACATTACTGCGTGATTTCTTCAGACAATTTTGAAAATTTCTTATTAACTGTCGCATTTTCGTTCAGCACGTTGAAATTCTTACTCACAAATATTTGTCTGTCTTTAACCGTATCCGAGATAATCCTTTAAGGGTTAAACTTTAGGGGATGGTTACACCTCATAAATTTGATTTACCGCAACTATCAAAGAATACGTGTTTAATATTTCGCGCTGTTCTTTAACTCTTAAGTTTTATTAAAATCAGAGTCTGCTTATTCGGGATCTTTTCTTGTTAGTGAAGTTTCGTTTTGATACCATTATGTTTTGCAATTATCGTGGCATTAAATCATCAAATTGATAAGTACTTTACTTAAAATATTTTTCCATGTTTTTAAGGATATCTTCTTTAAATGATTTTATGATGATATATGGTGAATCGATATTTTTCGTTTCAGGTAGTCATATGTTTTCAATAACGCACATATTGCGGAACTGTTCTCAAGTGTTTCTAAACATGATGCAGAATTAGGGCTCGTGTATTAGCATTGTACTTTCTAGCATTGTGTATCGTGTATTATTGTGTTTTGGATACTTGTCTTGTATCAGGATGAAATTGTCTTTCAAATTCATATTTTTACACATTGATGCCTATAATTTTTATAAATATTTACACAAGTATTAACCATTTTTTGTGTACGTGGAGAAATCCTCATGGACACTCCGCTGTTCTAGTAATTGTGTAACAGCAGAGTAGTGTCGTACTCCTACCGACTAAAACTCTACGATGACCATCCTACGCATATGACAGGAGTGCTCCAGGAACCTCTTATGAATTAACTTCTGTTGTGCCTCCTTCACGCGTCCTTTTGTTCTAGCAAGTCCTACTAATTCCTGACTATTGAATTCGGTGTTAGCGGGGGGGGGGGGGCGCATTGCTCCTAGCGCTATCGCTCCTTCTAGTCGTGGTCCGCTGGGACGGCGATGGAGCGGCTCTAGGCCGTCTGACTGCCATCCTCCTCCATCGTTTTATTCTACAAGGGTGAGAGTTTTTCTTTCTCTCCCTTTCTACTCGCTCCTTCGCGAGCATAACTCGCTCGCAGAAGAGGCGGACAGCCTCGTGTTCCTGTGACCCTCTCAACATCGCTTCTACAATCGCTGAGGGGGTCAATCTTTCTTCTATGGCGTGCGGCAGAGTGTAGCAGGACAGCACCCACGCCGGACAGAGCTCCAGCGTGTGCTGCGTTGTGTCCCTGCCCTTTCCGCAGTGTTGACAAATGTCCGTCGTCTCCCGTCCGATTTTTCTCAGGTACTCGCCGAACACGCCGTATCCAGTGAGCAGCTAGGTCATCCTGAATATGAGCGGGAGGCCGCGGCGGCTTCTACATGTCTCCCAATTTGGGAGGACCGCCTCCGCGTCTCGATGTTCGCCTCCCTCGTTGATCAGCTGGGATCGCCACAGGTCCCACGTGTCCTCCTCGGCGGTTCCTAGGTCGTTTGGGGCTGCCTGCTCGGTAAAGTGTGTATACACGTTTTAACCTAGGAAGTGCTAACTGCACGAATATGTATTATACATATGTTTTTATAATAAGCTAGGTAATTAGTAATATTTTCACAACAGGAAAATGTATCGAATTTTTTTTTGAATATTATTTTGGAGACTTGTAAGAATATGAATACATTTTCCATTTCCTAAGAATTTCTTACTAAACGAAGTTGTACCATAATTTTAATTTTTGTTACAGCATTAGATGAATACGTTTCACACGGATAGTGTGTTATGTAATCTCAGCAGAATAGGTAGTTCGTAATATGAAATGGAATTTACAATTCAAATATTTTCGCCTTCATCTTAACAAATAAAATGTTATATGCACTAAGAATGTCATTAAAATTCAAATGTTTAAATCTATTTTTTGCTTGGTTCTGGACATACAAATGTTAATCGTATCATTCATGTATGACGTTATACAGTTTCAGTAGTAGGGTGGTGTTATTATTATAAAAGCATGAGTATCTAGAGGAGCGACACATCGAATATCGTTACAGTACAGTGACCAGTGACAGACTTATCGGGATCTACTGTAGTGAAAACGCATTATTGTACGATCTTTGGTAAAGAATACGCAGTGGAAGTAACAACAGGTAACAGGTGATTCCGTGTTATTCTGTATTCATCAGGTCTTCTATTAATTGTAATCATCATTACCAATGTCATATATATCAAAAATATTATCAGGTAATTTACTGCAATAGCTTAAATAAAGTTTTTGAATTTTAAAATATTTATTTTGCATTTTACATTTTACACAGTAAAAATGGTTCATTATTGTGGTTATTCGGTAATTTACAACGACTCATTAGAGGTAATCGAAACATTCGGCTTCTTGTGATAGTCGCACGAACCTACGGCTATTTTTTGGCAAAAGTTGAGTTTAAGAAAGGTTTTTCATATTACTGTTAGGACTTTTTTTTTGTACGTGGAGAAATCCTCATGGACACTCCGCTGCTGCAGTAATCGCGTAACAGCAGAGTACTGTCGGATTCCTACCGACTAAAACTCCACGATGACCATCCTACGCGTGTGACAGGGGTGCTCCAGGAACCTCTCATGAATTAACTTCAGTTGCACCCCCTTCTCGCGTCCTCTTGTTCGAGCCAGTCCTAGCACCTCCCGACTATTGAATTCGGTGTTAGGGGGGGGGGGGGCATTGCTCCTAGCGCTATCGCTCTTTCTACTAGTGGTCCGCTGGGACGGCGATGGAGTGGCTCTAGGTCGCCTGACTGCCATCCTCCTCCATCGTTTTATTCTACAAGGGTGAGAGTTTTTTTTCTCTCCCTTCCTGCTCGCTCCTTCGCGAGCATAACTCGCTCGCAGAAGAGGCGGACAGCCTCGTATTCCTGTGACCCTTTCAACATCGCTTCTACAATCGCTGAGGAGGTCAATCTTTCTTCTATGGCGTGCCGCAGAGTGTAGCGGGACAGCACCCATGCCGGACAGGGCTCCAGCGTGTGCTGCGTTGTGTCCCTGCCCTTTCCGCAGTGTTGACAAATGTCCGTCGTCTCCCGTCCGATTTTTCTCAGGTACTCGCCGAACACGCCGTGCCCAGTGAGCAGCTAGGTCATCCTGAATGTGAGCGGGAGGCCGCGGCGGTTTCTCCATGTCTCCCAATTTGGGAGGACCGCCTCTACGTCTCGATGTTCGCCTCCTTCGTTGATCAGCTGGGATCGCCACAGGTCCCACGTGTCCTCCTCGGCGGTTCCTAGGTCGTTTGAAGCTGCCTGCTCGATCAGATCTTCTCCCGGATGGCATACTCTCCGGTGGGTGTATCTCCCTTTGAGTGCTAGCGCCCGGAGCTCCCACGGAGGGACACGGCTAGAGCGGTCGCCGACGCGCGGGACACCGTCCGGTATCCCCTAATGATTCTGATGGCGGTTTCCCTGTGCAGCCTCCTCAGGAGCAGGATACTGAGGCGACTCGCCATCAGGTCGTTCGCCCATACCGGGGCCCCGTACATCACTCGTGACCGAACGACGCCCTCGTAAAGTCGGCGCACCGCGTCTGCCGTCCCGCCCATGTTCGTTAACAGGCCGCACAAGGCATTAGCAGCCACCGACACATTCGGAATCAGGGAGTCGTAGTGTGGCTCGAACGTCCACTGGCTGTAGATAACGAGACCCAGATATTTCATCTGCATATTATTTTTAGGACTGTCTTCGATCTTTCGTATTTATGAAAGGTGAAAATACGCTCCGCGGTGAATACATTAAACATATGAGATACTTGTCATATTATATTATAAATGGTAAGAATCCATTGTTTGTAGTAAAATAAATTGAAGGCAACGCAAATGAACTGATATATACATATGGAATATTTTACTTGAACTTAACAATATATTTGCGCAATACTTAATCTCTCCACTACCACTACATAGTTTCTTTTATATGCAGTGTAACGTCGCATAACACTCTACCTGGCCCAGGCCACACACCGCGGGCAAGATGGCAACCAGATGTCTTCGGATACTCACTGCGTACCCTCAATAGCCTCAAGTACCTTCCATAAATCGCAGGAATTTCCTATTCGAGGTCCTTCGAACCAAACAAACGCCTATTTCCGAAGCATTTCTAAAGACCATTGTCTACCACGGCTTGACAAGGGAAAGTTAGTTTTTCTCATGTATGATGCAACTTTCCTCCCACTAACCACTTTCTCTCGAGGGCGGTTAAGACCCTTCGTTTAACCAATTAATAACGAAGCCTATTTCCCTCACTCTCTTAACTAAAATCGTCACCAACAAATCCGATGGTCCCGTGCGCTAGACACACCCATCCTTAGCTTTCCTCCGCCACAGCATCGTCTCCGAACATCACTGATATTACATCCTTCCAACGGTCAACATCCTTCGACCGGGTATGCACACCCGTAGATCAGTCACTCACTCATCTCGTACACACGCACTAGCGTAACTGCCTTCATTATAAGTTGTTGGAATAAACGGTGAAATATAACTATACTGTGTCATATTCATTCAACCACCTCTGTTATCTTAACCGAAACAGGGGAACGACTAATTCGCGGCGTCGATTAACCGAATCGTAGCGAGAATTTACGCCTCTCGCTGACGCGTTTTCCTCGCGAACGCGTCTCTCCGCGAACGGTCGTAACATACAGTGACGAGCAAAAGTGTAAACATATTCCGCTGATTTTACGTAAAAGGCGATAATACGACTAATTTTTCAAGTGATCGGTAAAGATTAGGTAACAGTAACTACAAGCTGCGTCTGATTAACGAAATGTAATAGTTCATTTTCATTAACATTAATAATGTACAGAACATTTTACAAACATGGACATCTCAAACCATGTTTACAGTTTTGCACTTTAATTATACTCGTTGAATTATGATTTCAACCTAGTATTTCGTCCACTTTCCTTTACTTTTTTTCAATGCTTTTAATATACGAACCATACTGTCAATTAAATTTTTAATTATTTGTGGTTCAATATTGTACCATTCTTGTTGTGTTCTTTCCCATAATTCATGAACACCTGAAGGTGCATTGTTATATTTTGCCAGCCTTCTTTTCAAAACGGACCACAAATTTTCGATCGGATTCATATCCGGACTTTGTCCTGGCCACTTCGTCACAAAAAAATTTTGATTTTCTAGCCAGGTTTTAACTACTTTAGCAGTATGCTTAGGATCCCCGTCTTGTTGAAATACTACTTCACGCTCGTTATATCCAATAGAATTAACTACAGAAGGTAAATTACTTTGTAGAATGGTCAAATAATGCTCTTCTCGCATTATACCTTCGATTCGAATTAAGGGACCAACATCTCTGTGAGTGAAGCAACACCAACACATAATAGAGCCACCTCCAAACTTCATAGCTTATTTTATACCACCTGGTTGATCATTATTCTCGGATGAAGTCCAATATCAGGACCTTCTCTCAGATTCGAATCTGTTAATTTTTGTTTCGTCACTCCATATAACTGCTTTCCAATCTTCGGCCTACCATTCTTTGTAGGTGTCAACAAATTGTTTTCGTAATTTAATATTTTTGTTTGAAAGAGCTGGTTTACTTTCTTTCTCCTTCGCTTGTAAACCAATTCTCTTTAAAGAGCGACGAATGGTCCAATCGCTAGCACTTATTTCGATTTCCTGAGCAGCAATTTTTGGTGTTTTGTAACTATTCGACCGAATACAGTGTGCAATTTCACGTGCTGCTCTATCCGAAATAAGTCGCGGTCTACCGTTTTCTAAAGAATTTGGTGCACTAACATACTTTTTTCTTATACTTGCAACTATCGTATGACTGGCACCACATTTCTCTGCAATTTGCCGCAACGACGAAGCTTTATCACACAAACAAATAATACTGTTCCTTTCACTAAGTGGTTTCATCTTGGATTAAGCATATCAAACTGAAAAGTAATGTAACAATGGTGTGGAACCGTTGACTGCGAAATAGTGGATAATCAGTGCTTATTGACGGTTTCGTTTCCCTGACATTTACATGCTATCATAAACGTTTCTGACGAAACGTGCAAAACTATAAACGCTGATTCAAAACGCAATTATTATAAAATATTCTGTACATTATTAATGTTAATGAAAATGAATTATCACATTTCGTTAATCAGAAGCAGCTTGTAGTCACTGTTGCCTGCTCTTTACCGATTACTTGAAAAATTAGTCGTAATATCGCCTTTTACATAAAATCAGCGGAGTGTGTTTACACTTTTGCTCGTCACTGTATATAAAAGAAACTATGAAATGGTAGTGAAGAGATTGTGTATTGCGCAATTATATTAAGTTATATTAAGTACAGGTAAAATATTCTATATTGCGATAAAATATATTTCCCTTATTTTATTTATCACTTTCTTAAAAATCCACTTGTTAATTATTTAGATGCGACAAAATATCTCTTCGAATTATAATATAAACATCCTTTCATTACATTCAAGTGATAAAAAGACTTTATGTTCAATTTTACACATGTCAAATTTCACATATTGTTATTAGTTATTACTCAATATATAACTCAATATATAAATATATAAGCAAAATGGCAAGAATACAGAACAAAAGAAAACAAAAAAACACCTAAACAAACTCGCAAAAGAAACAAAAAACAAAATAAAAGAGCACAACAGCAACGAGTTTACAAAGTTCATCGAGTCAATATCTGCACACGAGAACTGCAACTACTCCCTATGGAAAGCCACAAAAAAAGAAAGAAGACAACAAATATGGTACCAGCAATCAGAAGAGCAGACAACACATGGCCAAGAAGCAACGAAGAGCAAGCTGAAGAATTTTCCAACCACCTTTGCAACACATTTACACCACATAATATCAATAACAGCAACCATAATAGTCATACGGACGAGGATGCGCTAACCACTAGTACATCAACTGATAAACACTACACCATACCTAAAGCAACAGAACAAGAAATTAGAAACATAATCGAGAAAACAAAAAATAATAAAGCTCCAGGAATCGACCTAATCAATGGTAAAATCTTGAAAAACCTTTCTCCATAGGCGATACGACTAATCACAATAATATTTAATGCAATACTAAGAATTCAATACTTTCCTAAACTATGGAAACTGGCACAGATCATAATGTTACCTAAACCAGGCAAAGACCCACACCAAACAGCATCTTACAGACCAATATCACTACTTCCTGCGTTTTCCAAAATACTCGAAAAAATAATTTACGCCCGCTTAAAACCAATAATAGAGAAGGAAAAATTGATACCAGATCATCAATTTGGATTCAGAAACAAACACTCCACGATGGAGAAAATGCACAGACTCACTAATGAAATAATACTAGCATTAGAAAACAAACAATACTGTACAGCCCTCTTTATGGGCATAGAGAAAGCATTTGACAAAATAAACCACGAATGCCTACTACAAAGAATTAGGAAACAATTCCCCTGAGCAAATATACCAATTAATAAAATCCTACTTAAACAGCAGAACCTTCGTAATAAAAATCAAGGACAAATACTCCGAAGTCAAAGACATCAAGGCAGGGGTTCAGCAAGGAAGCGTCTTAGGACCAATACTATACACACTATACACGGCTAACGTACCAACAACTACCAATTACAAAATACTGACTTTCGCGGACGACACAGCGGTACTAGTCAGGCACACTAATCCTGTAACAGCAGTCACATTACTACAAGAATATATCACAAAAATAGAAAAGTGCCTACAGGTTAAACAAATTAAAGCAAACCCCATTAAATGCAACCATATTCTATTCACACTGCGAAAACAGATACCAACAAACATCTTTCTTAACGGCACGCACATAATACAAACAAGGCAAGTCAAATACCTAGGACTCCACAGAGATACACAACTCACATGGAAACAGTATATCAAATCAATAACAGACAAAATACAGACGGCAAGGAGACAAATGCATTGGCTGACAAGTAGAAAATCCAAACTAAGTATAGAAAATAAATTAAAAATATACGAAATGATCATAAAACCAATCTGGACGTACGGAATACCACTATAGGGAAAAGCACCAATGAGCCATATAAGCAAAATAGAGACAATGCAAGCTAAAATTCCTAGAACAATAGTAAAAGCCCCATGGTACGTTAGAAACGAGGACATTCGGAAAGACCTGGGAATACCAACGGTCAAGGAGGAGATTAGCGTGCAAGAAGGTACAGAGAATGAATAGCAACGCACCCGAACCGGCTGGCAGCGCAAACGATCAACACATGAAGCATAGAAAGAAGACTAAACAGGAAACACCCAACAGATCTCACAAAGGATATAACCTAACAAACACGAAGATGGTACCTCACTGGGGGTAGCCACGCACATGATAATCAAACAGTCAAAAAATTCTACCAAATGTCCAAATCGAACAAATTGGGAATGTAAACAACCAAACAAAAAAAAAATACAATCGGATTGAATGACGAAAATTGCTTAATTACGGCTATGATTAGAATCTAGATTATAGTGTTAGGAGATTTTCCTAAAGTTCCAAAGGAAATGACTCGGTGTCCTTTCATCTCCGACATATATATGTGTACAGTATTTAACGTATCAAATTTCTATAAAACAGCAATTTCTGAAACAGAAGGCTTGGTATTGTAAAGATCACGGAGAAAACAAATTACAAAACTAGAAGATGTAGAACGTAATGCAATATAATATGCACAATCATGATAATATAAAATATAGCACATTCTTGAAGTTAAACTAAGATGAAAATGGAGAATAAGATAATTGCGCTTTGTTTTCACACGAATGATAGATGGACAACAGCTTACCTCGTGCAAATCGTAAAGAAGAAGACTATGACGTTCGGAGATGCAAACTATCCTGCGCGACGTTTTATAAGAAAAATCATCAATTATAGATTAAACCCGTTTACTCATAGAAATCTATAACGGCACATAAATAAATAATGAATGCGGAGCACATATAAAATATGTTTATACAGATTTCAAATACGCACGCGTTCACGAATGGTGACAGAAAAGTCACATGCGCAACAAGCATTCTTCAGGTGCTACTAAATATGATCGAATACTGCTTTGCATAAACCACACACATTTTCTACACAAATCACTGACCACTGCATATTACAATATTCACATACATACACCTAAAATAAAAAATGAAAAAGGCAAAGGAAACTACATAAATATTGTTTCAACTATTACTCAAAGGATTAAAAAAGGTATTGTTTCATGGAGTAATAGATAATAATGCAAATTAATACCTCTTTTTTTGGTGAAAATCTACCAAAATTATTCAATTATTATCGTTATTTAATTGTTTCATTCTGCAAAACGAAACCATAATTATTGAATTATGTTTCTCTTTGCAAAGGTTATCCGTAGACTTCTTTAAAAAGTAATCCATAAAAAGGTATCAACTATAACCAATTTTCTATATCATTTAAAACATTTAAAACACTTACTAATTGTTGGGAATGTTAACCTATGGCAAATATAGGGACTTCAAGTGTGAAGATCCTGAAACATGGATACAGTCAATAAAGAAACAAATGAAAATGGAATCAATAAAGGACTGAATAAGACGAGTTCTCTCGAGGAATTCTACGCCGGTTGTGGAATCCTTGTGACTGGAGCAACCGGTTTCGTTGGGAAAGGTCTCCTGGAAAAACTTATCCGCATATGTCCACGCATCGCTGTCATTTTTATATTAATTCGTCCTAAAACTAACGAAACGATAGAACAACGATTTAAGAAGATCATAGATGATCCCGTTCGTAAATATATTCTTGTTCCTTTCAATGTTTAAGGCAGTCAGGAGCCAAATTGATTAACTTTCTTTCCTGGTAATTTTTCGTCTTCAGATTTACGATGACATCAAAGGAAAACACCCCTCAACTCTCAGCAGAGTTTATCCCATAAAAGGTGACGCGAGTCTGCCGGACTTAGGTCTTTCGCGAGAAGATAGAAATCTGTTGTTAGAGAAAGTAAACATAGTGTTTCACGCCGCGGCCACTGTGAGATTCAACGAACCGTTACAAGTGGCTATTAATGTGAATACGAAAGGTACTGCTCGTGTTATCGAACTTTGGAACGAACTGAGGCATCCAATTAGCTTCGTCCACGTCAGTACAGCTTATAGTAATGTGAATCTACGTGAGATTGGGGAAAAAGTTTATACGTAAGAATAAGTTATACGCAAACGTTGTTCCATGGTTTAAGAATATTATATTTGTAATTATAACGTGAAGAATATGTGCACTCATTACTGGCTTTGCAGCACGAGCTTAAGTCCTTCAGAGGTAATCGATATCTGTGACAAATTAGACAAAACGTCCATTAACCTAATAGAAAATGGGATTTTAAAAACATATCCAAACACGTACACATTCAGTAAGAATTTAGCAGAGCAGATTGTAGTAAACAAGAGTAAACACCTGCCAGTTGCGATAGTACGGCCAAGCGTAATTGGTGCCTCTTTGAAAGAACCATGCCCTGGTTGGATACAGAATATTTCTGCAGTTACAGGTATTTACATAAATCTTTTTCAGTGATAATTGTTCAGTACTCCTTACATTTCACATAAGTAGAATTAATTGGTTAGTTTGTTAGAGGCTAAATGAGAGGCTTACCTCTAGATCATCATTATTATAGTTCAAATTTGTTGTTGCTCACAATACCGAGAATTCTTACCAATCTATTTAACGGTACATTTCTGCTAATACAAAATCACAAATAATTTCTAAACCAATTGAATGTTACCAGGTACCTTTCTGCTAGTCGGCAGAGGATGTGTAACGGCGGTACGGGGTAGGAGAGATACAAGATTGGATGTGGTGCCTGTCGATTTCGTAGTCGACACGATAATATGTATTGCATGGCATGTCACGCTGCATCGTGATCACGAAGTTAAAGTATACAACTGCACGAGTAACGCATACCCTTTTAAGTAATATTTATTGCGAATTTTTTACGAACTAATGTAATTCGATTGTTAGAGTATTCCAAAAGTTTCAGTTTATTTAAATAACGTGGACAATGAAAGCGCAAACAAATGAAGAGCACAAAAGTCCACTTTTGCTCCCAATAGTTCAATTTAGAAAAATAGTAATATAAATAATATTTATTGAAATTGCATAATACTTCCTGAGATACTCGGATAATAATAAACTTTACTTTGCGCGTAATTCCATTAATTGTAATAATGTAAATGTTCCAATTTACAAGGTTTGGTCCGATGAT
Organism: Bombus vosnesenskii; assembly: GCF_011952255.1. NCBI lineage: Eukaryota > Metazoa > Arthropoda > Insecta > Hymenoptera > Apidae > Bombus > Bombus vosnesenskii. Next base: position 655,035 of record NW_022883686.1, read on the forward strand.
AGACGCTATGGTAAAATATAGCATAGAAACCCCACTGAACGATACGCTATGGTACCCACGTTGTTCAGTCGTAGCTAATAGATATATTTACAACGTTCTGAGTGTAATTCCGCGTGTTTTTCTTGCGTTCGTCATAGATATATTTTTAAGACTCCGAGGTAGTAAACCAATGTGAGTATTCTATCGACCCTTGAATAACGAGAACAATCTTTCTGGAATAATCATTGTTTTCATCTATAATAATAATTTAAAATGTTATTTCAGAGTGATGAAACTTCTCAGAAATGGCAATAAGCTTGCCGCATCGTTTGCATTTTTCACCATACACGAATGGACCTTCCAAAGGGATAACTGTTCCGACTTGGCGAGGAAGGTGAAAATGTTGAACGACAGCGATATGGTGAAACTGGATTTACGGGATTTGGATTTGGAGAAGTATGTTGCAATGTACCAGGTGGGGATTAAGAAATTTATTTTGAAACAAGACTTTAAGTCAACAGCCCGACAACGGTTATCAAGGTGGATATAAAAGTATCTTCGTGTAAAAAAAATAGGAATTAATATAAATACATATATTTTCGTTGATTTCAGGTTGTACTGGATACGTCAGATCACCAAAATGTCCGGTATAACTATCTTACTATGGATAATATACTGTGTCCTGTACTGACTATTTGAACGTAATTTCTCCTGATTAAACTAAAGGAATATAAATACAATTTTCTGGAGAAGGGATTCATCATCCTTTTCATTTTGTCTCTTCACTCGTCTCCTTGTTAAATAAATCCATTTGTGACATTGCTTGTTTTTTCTATAACATTTTAATAAGAATGCAGTTATTTATACCCATATGATTTCTGAGCTGTAAGCAATTCATCTGCTCGCTGACTATGAACATTCTTCCATTACAATGACATTATTATAATGACAGAAACTTCTTTCATCCTCCACCAAATAAAAGTTACGAGATAGTTATTTGTTGACAATAATGTACAATAATAATTTATCATTGAAAAGTCTACTGAGCAATAAACAATGTTGATAGAAAATAAATATATTTTAAAATAAGATAGTTCTAAACTAAAACTTTTTTAAGAATGCTTCATTTGCTCTAAAGGGTCACTTTGGTTCTCAAGTTGTTTGCTCATGAACCTCGTAGTTGCTTGACCAGTCGGCGTTAAAATATATGATATATTCAACGAAATAGAAACTAGATGTGACATTCATGCTGGATAAAATATTATTTCACATAATAAGTAGTAGGTAGTTTTTTAAGTTAAATTTAAATATCATATTGGTTTTCATTTCATGTGTATGTATGTGAATATCGCAATGTACAGTGATCAATGGTTTGTACGGAAATTGTATGTGGTTCATACAAGAATTGCCACGTTTATTAAGGTGGGGGTAAGGTTAATTCGTACAAAAAAAGGCATGCCTTTGTGAATTTTTTCTGACGATACAGTTAAAATTACTTTTTTAAAACCAATAATTCATTAAAGTATGACATTCGAAGAATATTGTATAAAATTTTCACGACGAAATATTAAAAAATACGGCAATGGCAGCAATTATTCGGACGTGTCTCAGAAAAAAGTATAATTTCGGTGCCCGTCAGAACTTGGTGCTGGATCATCAGACATCAAAAAGTTAAAGTTCATTTGTTAGGTAACTGTTTTCCCCAGGCAACGCTGTGAAGATTTTTTCGAAATTTCAATTTTTCACTTTTTTGGAACACTTTGAAGGGAAAAACGCGATTGTGTGCGAAAATTTTCGGCTAATTTGTCATTTTAAAATAAAAATAATTAACAAATTTGAAAAAACTCTGCAGCGTTACCTCGCAAATTATGTGGAGAAGTAGCTTTCAAAATTTCAAAGCATTGGTATAGTAGTTTTGAAGTAATTGGGGGCACCGACTTTGAAAACGTGAGTTGTGGGGAAAACGCTTTAAAGTTTTGAACACTAAAAAATCTGGTATAAAACGTTCATAAGCGAATTTTATCGGTTTACCTCTTCACTAGCGTAGCAATTGTTGAAAAGACTAATAAAAAATCAATTATCCTATAATATTTTTCATGATCCTTCGTAATTTGATCTTCAACAGTCACTTTAATTTTTTCAGCTGACGCGCTATTTGTTGAAGTGCCTTCGTATTTACGTTTATGCGGAGGTACAATTTTTCTAGGTTGATATAATCTCGAACCAGTTGATTGTCTATCAGATGTAGTAACTTTTTTAGGCACTTTAGTAATAATTTAACACAAAACTTAATGAAAATGGAATATTTACTTCTACACTAAATCTTTTACTCTACACTGACAAAATATACACTACAGGTATAAAGAGACTTGTACTTAAGTCGTTAAGTACTGTAAATAGATCTGGGGGTAAGATTAGGTATTATATAGAGAAAAAAATGTCTGCGAAGTAACAATAGCACGCTCGGGTGGAGTAGGTAATATCATCCGACATGTATAAAAATACTCGTAACTTCGTCAATTTTGCTCCAATCGACTTGAAATTTTGACACAATATTCTTAAGATGTTATGCATTCAATTAAAGAAATAAAAACAATGCAAAAAAAATTTTAAAACCTTACCCTCCCCCCTTAACAGCTCATAAATTCGTAATGCATATGCGGTTTTTATGTGAATATGGCTATTTTTATTACGATTTATCTGGGAACAGTCCGGCCACCACAATACGTTTGCGAATTTCCTACGCTGCGTAAACTTGTGAACAAATTGTTTACATGTGTTGAGGTTGACTGATAGAAGAACAAGTGGATAAATTTGTAGTAGAAAAATTGAAATAAATAAAGGCATAAGTATAAGTACAAGTATAGTGTATAAGTTTATGCTGATCCATGTCCTCACTCTCATAGTGTTACAATACAATATAGATGATACTGGTGGTTGTAGTACACATCGTCGTTTTTGAACCTAAAATAAATTAAGTAATTGTAGTACTCAAAGTATAGAAGCTGATGAATATATTTTAATACTGAATAATTTGATAAATTAAGAAAGAATAATACTCACATGTGTTATTTATTACCATATGCGTATTGGGCATCATGATAAATAATTGGAAAGTACGTTTGAAGGACCGGGTTTATTGACAGTATTTCCTTCAGGAGTCATTTATCGTGCAATACCCAGAAATTAAATAATTATAAATTAATTAATAAATGGTTAATTGCCAGAATGTTGGTAGCATAGCTTTTAAGTATATAAGAGATATAAGATATATACATCGTGTAATGTATACATAACGATAAGTATTACTTAAAATGGTCGTTGAATAAGGTTATTTGGGTCAGAATAATATAAAGTCAAATTATGAACGAAAAAGAAAGTAAATAGAATTTAGATATGACTAATAAAAGCGAGAGATTATACGAGCCCCTAATAACAATGACTCAACAGATTAAGACTGTTTATTTTGTTTTATTTTGTTTGTTTTGGTTTTGCTGAATACCGTTAATAGTGTTACGTTTTGTCTGGCTCGTTTTGGTTGCGTTGCCGTTAATTTTTGAATTTAGATTAAATTGTAGTATTGTTTGTTATTTAATGCGATTTGAAATTAAACTCCACGTTTCGGCCAACCTGCTATGCGCAGGAGTACTGGCACGGGAGATGATTAAAGTTGGTGAAAATAAATGTTCGCTTAATCCTGCTATATTATTAGACAAATAGTCTTCACAAAAGAAAATGTTTATTCGTATTCTAATTGGATATTGACAGAATAGTCGTTGAAATTTCGATTGCTCGGAGTTACAATCGTTCGCAATACGTTTCGCTCTTATTAATTACAAGATTTCAATTTCGATAGATTTTCGATAGTTTACAAATTGAGAAATACAAACACGTCGATTAACAAGACTAACAAGAATTGGAAACTAATAAAGCAAAGAACTAAAAGCTAAAGAACTAAAGGACTAAAGAACCTAAAAGCTGAGAGCAAAACTAAGAGCTAAACGAATTAAGAGCTGAAAACTAAGGAACTGAAGAACTAAAAAACAAAGGAATTGAGAAATTAAGAGCTGGAGGAATTAAGAATTAATCGCTATGAACAAGAAATTACTTGCCAGGAAATGGGAACTGATCGCCAAGAACCAAGGAGTTAATCACCAAGAACTGAGAAAACTAATCACCCAAAACTTAGAAATTAACTACTCTAAAACTAAGGAATTATTACCGCTTCTTCTATGCCGCTACGCTTATTTATATTTAGGTCTACCGTGAAGGGGTTGTCATGTGACGGGTTATTCCGTGGGGGTTGTGAGGTTCGAATTTGGTTTATATACAAATTGTTAGAATTTATTTAAATTTCAAATTGGAACGCTCACTCGCGCTATTGGTAGTTTTAGCCTACGTTACGGCGCGTGCGCAGCGCGGGACGTGACAATAGTATATAGTTAAGTTAATGTTAATTGGTACCATAACAACATTTAATATTTACTTCAAGATGAAAATGACAGTTAAATAGGAAAGATGTAAATAATTATGTTAGTTTAATGCAATTATATATGTCGGAGATAAGAGGACACCGGTGCCTTCCCTCTGAAACCTCGGGAAAATCCATAAAAACATTGTAATTAAAATCTACATTTGTAACTAAACGATTTGCCGTCATTCTAACCAATTGTATTTGTTTGAGACTTGTGACAATGAGCTTGGGCTCAAGGCGACAATTAGTCGCCGAACGTGGCCGCGGTCAACGGGACGAACTCTCCATCTAACAAAGGCATTGAGTAATCCTATGCTCTCCTTAAAAGAAAGATTTGTAGCGGCACGTGGCAGTAAACATTCCAACGGTTTCTGTCCCGTAGCTCGCCACACGCAGATCCTATTCTCCGGGCAGGATGTTTACCAGATGTCGACGCGTCTCCACAGTACGTGATCGGCTAGCCCGAGGACCGTCATAAACACTAATATCTAGTTATCTAAAATCCTTCAACAGATACACAGTCTTTGTCCCAGTTACGGGAAGACAAGAGAGACCTATTTTTCCACGAACGACGTCTCCTACTAGCAACCCTCCCTCAAGGGCGGCTAGCATCCTTTTCTAACTACCGATATGGAGATTGGCCAATTAGCAGCAACGTCAATTTACCTTACTTTCCGAACGTAAGATGTCCCCGACGAATCCGATGATCTCGTGTCCTTAGACACACCCCGTCATAGTTTTCCTCTGGAGTATCACCGGGACGGAAAGTCATTCTCTCTTGCGGTCTCACCGACAAAAAAAGAGATTAACGCCAGCGACTATTAACACAGAATCCGACTTAGATCTTTGCGAGTGCGTACGGCTACCGTCCCGTTGTCCGCGGGTTCGTTATTGAACCTAGGATCATTGTCATCAGTTTCTCGAGTATCTAATTACCACGGTTACTTGTCCGGTTCTATGGTAATCGTATTTGCACTAGCCAATGTCTTCTCTATTGCATAACGACGACGTGTAATCCAAACGAAGATTCGCTTTACGCCCCTAACCCTAATTCTAATGTAAACCCGACATATATATGATGAAGTGATAAGCGAGTTGGTAAAATTATGGAATGTACACACATATTATGGCCCATCGACGCCAATAAAAGTGAGGTTAAAGGAGTTATTTGGTGATACGCAATATACGAACCCGGAAGAGTATACAGATTATACGTGGTTCTTCCTCCGGCGGTTGCGGCTCCTGCCCCTTCTCTTCGGTAAAGCTACCATCTTCCTCGTTCGCCGCTCCCGGGAACAGGGTGCCGACGACCTCTTCCAGGAACCGAGGGTCCATGCTCTCCGTTACGGGAGGCGCCCATGGACAAAGTTTGTTCAACACCTTTCTGTTGTTCTGTTCTTCGCCTCCTTGATGGCTCGTTGCAGTGGCCTCCGCGCTTCGCGGTAGGCCTTATACAGACGAGCCACCGTGATCAGCGGGATCTGGTATACCGGCGCCCAGCGCGGATGCAGGCCTCGCAGAGACGAGCGATCTCCTCAGACCACCAGTACACATCTTTATCTCCGTCATCAGTCATCCGTTATCTCCGTCATCGGATTGGAAGTGTGCCTGTCGTGACACTAACGTGGACAAAGCTAATTGGATGCTTTAGATCGTTCCAAAGTTCGATGTCTCAAGAAGTATCTTTCATATTCACATTAACAGCTACGTGCAACGGCTCCTTAAATGTCACAGTGGCAGCGATGTCAAAGACTTTGTTTTCTTTTTCTAACAGCAGAAAGGAAGATCTCTTCCTTCGGGCACGCAGCGATGTTCTTCACACAGGGGAGGCGCCCTCTTCGATTGGTTAAGTGTTGACTCCGCCGCCCCCTGCGGCACGGCGACCCTAACGGGGTTGTTCCTATGAACTCCGTCATGCGCTCGGCCAGGAGCGCGGCTTTCTCTCTACCAGCGATTTCCAAGGATCAGGGCACCCGTCACCACCCTCCTAGGTCAAACTTAGACGATGCCGAGCTTGGAGAGATTAATCTCCCTCCGAACCGTCGGTATCTCCTCTGCGTACTTCATTTCCGAACCATCTGGGACGTCCCTATTTCACTCTCTGTCATCTTCTCTTTTGCCCGCTTAACCCTCTTTTGAACGGTCTTCCATTCTCCATTCATTCGGGGAAGAGCAGCCATCTCGGCAAATGTTCTGGTCGAGGTGGTTGTAGTTGTTATCGTTGCTGCTGTTTCCTTCTTTCTCCCGGAACCCTCGCTGTCATCTAATCGCCCTTTTTGCTAGATCCCATCCTAGAGGAGTTCGTTTCCACCCTAGAAGGCGAACCCACCCTCGCAAGCGGCGATCCGGTCCGGTGTTCCGTTTCTTGGTGGATGAAGAAAAACGCTCACCATCGGTCCGACTCCTTCTTCTTCCGACAGCGGAGATCCGACAGTGGTTCCGCACTGTTTGGTAATGCTGCGGTAGTGAGGGTGGGATCCTATGATAGCCGTTTAGGCCCCGGATATCATATTGTTGATCCTCCTCTTGGTTCCGACGAAGTTGTTTCCTTCGCTTCATTGGGACCATCGAAATCTCCACCCTTTCTCCTTTTTCCTCCTGGTCTGCGGCTCTATCGTCCTTTGAGGACGACCAGCTTCATATTAACGAGGTAACGCACCCTTTCCCTCGGCGTGCGTCCTCGCGTATCAATTCCGCACCAAGGTCGGCAGTTATTCGACCGACCGTCGTATTCGACCACCGTATGGCGACAAAGGCAGCGCTTCTCCTCCCTTTTTTCGGAGCCGTTGCCGTTCCTTTACTTTCGGACTCGAACTCGAGCTGCTCCTTCTCCCCAGTATCTGTTCCGGTCTTGGGCTCTTCATTTTTGCCACTGTTCCCATCCCGTATCCTGGCGATTCTCCGGTACGATCGCATGCCGCAAAAGAAGCTCGTCCCAGAAGAAGGAATTAGTCGGTGTAGGGTGACGGGGAGCAATAATCCTAAGGAACTGTCATAAAACGAGGCTTTTCGATTTAGCGTTAAGGACGTTAATTGGCATTAAACACCTTCGAGTCAAGAGGTTACTTATGGTTATTGCTTCATCAGATAAATAGTGGGGGGGATAAATAGTGGCTTTTTCCATTTTTCGAGGGATTCCACCCGCAAGCGACCAGCGGTGGGGCGATTATCACCCAGCAAGAGTTTTCCTTTGCGACAGCATCGTCACCGAACTTCACTGGTTCAACGACTTTAGATTAGTCAACTTCTTGGCACTGGTCCATATCTACTTCAAATCAGGCATCTATCTAACTTACACATAAATGCATAGAGCGTAAGCATTTTGTCTACAAGTTGTTGGAAATACATAATATATTTGTACTGTTAAACAAGTGTTATACTAATTCAACCACCTCTATTATCCGAAACGAAATCGGGGATCGATCAGTTCGTGGCATCGATTGTATAATCATAACGGGCATTTATGGCTCCCATTGACGCGCTATCGCGAGACCGCGTCTCTCCGCGAATGGTCGATAAATAACGTATGACGATTTGCAAAAGGATAGAAGCCGTTAAAATATGCGTTTTCTCACTCGTTTGTTATTCGAAACTGGTAATGATAAAAGAAGCGCGCTAACGAATTCGTACTAACGTATTTCGAAATTTTGTAAAACTGTTCGTCTAGAAATTGTGTAAGTTAGTACTTGATTACACGATAAGCTGACTGTGAATAATAGTATCTCGACAGAAGAAATCTGAATATATTTTATAACGAACAACGAGCGAGGGCTAATATATAACTGTTAGGTAGATGATACATTTGCACTGTATATGTGAATGTGTTTGTAAGCGTCAGAGGGTATCCAGGTCTCAGTTGAGACAAAAGACGATTGGAAGCTGTTAGAAGAATCTAGAGGAATCGGTTGACAACAAGTGTGCGTGTAAGAAGGTTATCGAGGTCTTCAGAGTGTAATATATATCGGAGATTTTTTTTTTATTTATTTGTTGAAATTACAATCAATTCTCGCGTTGAGAATTTTCAGTAATTTTTCTGGCGTGGCGCAGTGACATGGCTGTTTATTTACAATAAGTTAATACTTATTATAGATAGGTATAATTTTTAAATATTATAAGTAAGTGCATATGCTTAATTTGGATAATTAAATGAATCTAACGTTTAGGTCTAGCGGGTAGTGCCTCTTCAGCCTGCGAATCTGGTCCGTCGTATCGAGTAGTCCAGTGATTAGGGGGTTTCGGTGTTTGTTGATTCTTTTGCTGTATCTGTCGCTATATTTTGCTATTTCCTCTTTGACGGTGGGTATCTTGAGGTCGCGGTGTATTGTTTCATTGGTTACATACCAAGGTGCGTCAATTAGGGATCTTAGCGTTTTCGATTGAAAGCGTTGGAGTATTTCAATGTTGGAGTTACTTGCTGTTCCCCATAGTTGGATTCCGTAGGTCCAGACAGGTTTTATTACGGTCTTGTAGAGGGTAATTTTATTCTGTATATTTAGTTTGGAGCGTCGGCCCGTGAGCCAATAGAGTTTTTTTAGTTTGTCCTTTAGTTGCTTCCTTTTATCTGAGATGTGTGTCTTCCACGTTAGTCTCCTGTCCAGGGTCATGCCCAGGTATCGGACTGTGTCCCTGCTAGGAATTGTTGCATTGTTGATGGTGACCTGGGGGCAGGTTTGTTTTCGGAGCGTGAAGGTTACATGTGAGGATTTCTTTTCGTTGACTTTGAAGCCCCATTTGTGAAACCACTTTTCCATGGAGTCGAGACTTCGCTGGAGAGTGGATGAGGCTATTACCGGGTCTGCGTGGGAAGCTAATAGCGCTGTGTCGTCTGCAAATGTCGCTATTGTTATATCGTTTGATATAGGTAGGTCGGCAGTGTAGATGGAGTACAGTAGGGGTCCGAGGACACTACCTTGGGGTATGCCGGCTTCTATTGGGAATGTTGCGGAAGTGGCGTCTAGGTATTTAACCATGAATTGTCTATTGGTTAGGTAAGATTTTAGGATGGAGTAGTAGGGGTGGGGTAGGATCTTTTTAAGTTTGTATAGTAGCCCTTCATGCCATACTTTATCGAATGCCTGTTGGATGTCTAGGAAGACCGCTGAGCAATATTTTTTCTTTTCGAGTGTTTGGCTGATCGTATGAGTTAGGCGGTGGATTTGCTCTACTGTAGAATGATGTTTTCGGAAGCCGAATTGGTGATCTGGGAGTGTTTTCAAGTTCTCTAGGATTGGAAGGAGTCGGTTCGTGAGCATCTTCTCGAATAGTTTGGATAGGGTAGGTAAAAGACTGATTGGGCGATAGGAGCAGGTTTCGTATATCGGTTTACCGGGTTTAGGGATGAGGGTAATCAATGAGATTTTCCAAGCCTTAGGATAGTGTTCCAGGCGAAGGATAGCATTAAAAATCGATGTGATGAGTGCTATCCCTCTTGTGGGAAGTTCCTTGATTGCTCTATTGCCTATTAGGTCGTGTCCTGCTGCTTTCTTGGGGTTTAGGCGACTGATTGTTTCTATAGTCTCAGCAGAGGAGAAGGGTTCGATAGGAGGGGACATTTGGCTTGGGGGGAATGGGGTTTGAATACTTTTGACAAGTGTTTTGCAAACAGGTCGGCTTTTTCTATAGGGCTTCGCGCCCATCCACCTTGCGGACGGCGGATAGGAGGGATTATTTGTGGGGGGCGTGTGAGTTTCCTGGAGGCCTTCCATAGTGAGTAGTTGGCGTCGGCTGTGGGGGATAAGCTGGCGAGGTATTTATGGAAACAGTCGTTTTTATAGTTTCTTAAGGTTCTGGATAGCTTTCTAGTTGCGTTGTTAAGTTTGCGTTTGTCCTCCGGTGTTCTATGGGTCTGCCATACTCTTCTTAGTCTTCGTTTTTCTGCTATTTCTTTTAGTATGTATTGAGGATATTCTTGTTTGCTGTTAGATGGCTTTGTCGGTGCGGAGAGGCGGATTGCGTTTATTATGCTCGTGTTTAAGTATTCCGTGGCTGCTTCGATATCTTCCGTTGTTTTTAGTGGGGTGAAGGCTGAAGTTGAGTGTGTAAAGACTTCTCTGAAGAGCTGCCAGTTGGTGTGTTGGTTGTGAATGGAGCCATTAGGTGTCTTCTCGATGATTGTTGAACTGACTGTTGCTATCCCGGGAGAATGATCAGAGGAGAGATCAGCCGAGGAGTTGATCTGGACGTGTCTTGATGGGATATTTTTAGTTATGAAGAAGTCGAGAAGGTCGGGTATTTTGTTGGTGTCAGTGGGCCGGTATGTGGGTTCGTATGTGGTGAGATAGTTGAGGTTGTTGTTTATTATGCTGTTTAAGAGGTTTTTGCCTCTTGCTGTAACCAGTCTGCTGCCCCATTGTCTCCTCCAACTATGAATCTGTTGCCCAGGGTGTCCAGGAAGTTATCAAAGTCTTCTTTGGCGATGGAGTGTCTGGGAGGGCAGTATACTGCTGAGGTGGTGATTGAGCCATGACAGTCTTCTATTGCTACGTTTGTTGCTTGGTGGTAGTCTTTCTGGAATGATGGAAGTTCGTAGTGTTTAATACTTGTTTTGATTATTATTCCGGTGCCACCGTGGGCCTTTCCGCTGTGGGTGTTGGGTATGGTAGAATTTGTAACCATTTATTTTCAGGTAGCTCTTGTCGGTGAAGTGGGTTTCCGACACGAGCATTACGTCGATTTGCTGGTGTTTTAAGAAGAGTTCTAGTTCAAGTTTGTGTTGCGTTAGACCGTTGGCGTTCCAGAGTGCTATGCGCCTTGGTTTTATTTTGAGTCGGGGCGTGCTAATTTTTCCACGATGAGTGTTAGTAGCGATAGCAAGTGATTTATTTGCTCCGATTGTTTCTCTATTAGCTTTTCAAGCCTAGAGAAGTGTTAGGGAAGTGATACATTTACACTGTACATGAGAGTGTGTGTGTAAGGGTTAGAGGGCGTCAAGGTCTTCGTGGAGACAAAAGACTGTTGCCAGATGTTAGAAGAATCTAGGATAGTCGGTTGGCGACCAGCGTGCGTGCAAGACGTTCTTCAGAGAGTAATATAGATGTATAACTGTTGTGTGGGAAATATAGTCAATAATTTGTATTCCCAAATACTCGAATTTCCTTAACAAGAAGTTGTCTGGGTTAGAAGAATTGGGGACACTATTTTGGGAAAAATCCCTTTGGCTATTCGGGTTATTTTGGATGCCTTGTACTGCTTGAGCATAGGAGGTTGAGGTAGTGATAAATTTGGTGGGACTGAGTGTTTGGTTGGTTGAGGGGGTTGGGGTAGTCGTGAATTCCGGCGGGCTGGGTGTTTGGTTGGTTACCTCTTTTGCTCTGAGTTTACCTGTTTGTGTATATAGTTTTATAGGCTGAGCAACCTTTGTAATTGGCAGGATGGTCCCCTTGACAGTGGATGCATTTCGCTGGGGTTTCCTGTGATTTGGCAGCGGAGTGAGTGGCTGCACATTTAACGCAGCGGAAAGTATGGTTGCAGTATTTCTACGTATGACCGTACCTTTGGCACCTTTTGCATTGCACTATTTCTTTTTTCACAAGCGATGGTTCGAATTTTACTATCGCGTTCATTAGGCGACTGATATTGTAGATTTCCTTATTGTTCGGCTTTTGTTTTATGTCTATGAAAAATAAGGATAACGGGTCTTTCGAGACTCTATGCCTTATATTACTTACGTTGATGACTTCGTGGCCGAGTTTTGAGAGTTCGTATTTGAGTTCGTCTATGTCTGCTGAGTGGTGGATGTTACGTAGAACCACTCGAAAAGGTCTTTCTTGTTTGAGTTGGTACGTGTGAAAGTTGGCGTTCAAGGTCTTAAGCAGTTTGGTGATTTTTCTGTATGTGTCAGGGGTTGTCGGCAGAATTTTTACTTTGTTGTTGTTAATCTTCAGGTTGTAGTCGTCCTTGGAGATATCTCTCTCTCTAAGGACTTGATCATTGTCTGTATGTCGATGACGTCGTCCAAAAATATTGGTGGGGGAGGGGGGATTCTCTGTGATTGTTGGTTTGGCGGCGGCTCTGCGATTTCCATGGCGTCGTTAGTGGATTGCAGTACGGCGAACCTGTTGCGGGTGTTTATTTGTATCGTTGATTGTTCGTTCCGGGTGTCGATTGTGTATGGTTTTGCTGTTTCTATTTTCCGTTTCTTGGTAATATTAGCGTCGTTGGTGCAGAGAGTTCTGCTACACTTCTGCCACGGAGGAGGTAGCGCGGGGTAGTTGCGAATTTGCTCAGGAGAGCCTGGTCGCGATTGCTGGGCCATCATCGAGCTAGTTAATTCAAAATGAATAACTAGTCGTGAGGCTATGAGGCTAGTATTCGGGTTGGGGTTAGGCGCATGGGATTTTCTTCTCCCTAAAGGGTAGGAAACACTTGGCTGTGTTCACTTTCGACGGTTGGGCGACACGTATTGTTTTCGGACTTCACTGGGCACTAGAGACACGTCTGCACGCTTCGGCACTCAACAGCGAACTGTAGAGGATAGTATTGGCAATAATCTTGTTAATAGTAATAGTAACTTAGTAATAGAGTAATGTTCGTTGCGCTGTATATTTTTACGATGACATGAAAGCAAAGTATCCTTCAGTTTTCTATAGAGTTTATCCCCTGAAAGGTGATGTGAACTCCGCCAGATTTGGGTCTTTCGCAGGAACATAGAAATCTGCTGTTAGAGAAAGAAAACAGTGTTTTACGTCGCGACCACTGTGAAATTCAACGAGCTCTTACATGTGGCTGTTAATGTGAATACGAAAGGTACTTTTTATGTTATCGAACTTTCAAACGAACTAAGGCATTCAGTTATCTTCCTCCACGTTAACACAGCTTATAGTAATGCGAATCTACATCAGATTAGGGGAAGAGTTTATTTACAAGCAAGGATAATTTATACGCAGACGCTGTTCCGACGTTTGCGAATATTATATTTATCATTGTAGCGTGAAGAATATGTTCACTTATCGTTGATTTTGCAGCACGAATTTGAAACCTTCAGAGGTGATCGACATGTGTGACATTCGACAAAACGTTGATCAACGCAATAGAAAAAAATATTTTAAAAGCTTAACCAAACACATACACATTCAGTAAGGATTTGGCAGAGCAGATTGTATGAAGCAAGTGCAAAGATCTGCCAATTGCGATAGTTCGGCCAAGCATAATTGGCGCCTCTTTGGAAGAATCATGTCCTGGTTGGATACAGAATATTTCTGCTTTTACAGGTATTTTCATTGACCTTTCCCAGTAGGACTTGTTCGATATTCCTTACATTTCCTAAAAGTGGAGTTAATCTGTTGGTTTGTGGGAAGCTAAATGAGAGGATTTCCACTAGATCATCATTATTATAGTTTAAACTTGTTGTTGCTCACAGTTACGAGCATTCATTTCTATCTATTTAGTGCTACATTTCTGCTAATCGGAAATCACAAATAATTTCTCAAATAATTTAATGCTACCAAGTACCTTTCTGCTAATCAGCAGAGGATGGGCAACAGCGGCACAAGGTAGGAGCGATACAAGATTGAATATAACGTCTGTGGATTTCGTAGTCGACACGATAATATTTACTGCATGACATGTCACGCTACATCATGATCATGATGTTAAGGTTTACAACTGCATGAGTAACATATAGCCATTTAAGTAGCGTTTATTGTTACGTCGCGTAACACTCTACCTGGCCCAGGCCACACACCGCGGGCAAGATGGCAACCAGATGTCTTCGGATACTCACTATGTACCTTCAATAGTCTCAAGTACCTTCCATAAATCTTAGGAATTTCCTAGTCGAGGTCCTTCAACCGAAACAAACGTCTGTTTCCGAAGCATTTGTAAAGACCTTTGTCTACTACGGCTTGACAAGGGAAAGTTGGTTTTTCTCACGTATGATGCAACTTTCCTCCCACTAACCACATTCTCTCGAGGGCGGTTAGGACCCTTCGTTTAAACAACAAAGCCTATTTCCCTCACTCTCTTAGCCAAAATCGTCACCAACAAATCCGATGGTCCCATGCGCTAGACACACCCATCCTTAGCTTTCCTCCGCCACAGCATCGTCTCCGAACGTCACTGATTTTACATCCTTCGAACAGTCAACATCCTTCGACCGGGTTTACACCCGAAGATCAGTCAGTCTCAATCAAGCATCTCGTCAAGCAGTCAACAATTCGAATACAGTGAGTCGACAAATCCATCATTATACGCGATGATCCGACTAGAGGCTCAGGTCGCACTCATTCGTAGTCATCTCATAGCAAATATTCATTTTGTGTTACACCGAAGTTGTTGGCTTGTGAAAATATATAATAATCTGTTAGCAGCAGCATTATCTTTCATTTAACTACCCTTATTATCCCAAAAGAAATAAGGGATCGAACGACTCGCGGCGTCGATTAGCAAATCGTAACGGGAATTTACGACTCCCGTTGGCGCGCTTCTTCGAGATCGTGTCTCCTCGCGAACGTGCGAAAACAGTAGTAGTAACTTGGTAATAGAGCAATATCCGTTGCGCTATATTTTTACGATGACATGAAAGCAAAGAATCGTTCAGTTTTCTACAGAGTATATTTCCTGAAACGTGATGTGAGTCTGTCGGATTTGGGTCTTTCACGAGAACATAGAAATCTGTTGTTAGAGAAAGTAAACATAGTGTTTCACGTCGCGGCCATTGTGAGCTTCAATGAGCTCACAATGTTAATGTGAATACGAAAGGTACTGCTCGCGTCATCGAACTTTGGAATGAACTGATGCATCCGATTAGCTTCGTCCACGTTAGCACCACTTATAGTAATGCAAATCTACATAAGATCGAGGAAAAAGTTTATACGTAAGGATAAGTTATACGCGGACATTGTTGCCTGGTTTAGACATATTACATTTATAATTGTATCATGAAGAATATGTTCACTTATTATTGACTTTGCAGCACGAGCTTGAAACCTTCAGAGGTGATCGATATGTGTGGCAAATTCGACAAAACGTCGATGGACCAAATAGAAAAAGGGATTTTAAAAACTTATCCAAACACATACACATTCAGTATGAATTTAGCAGAATTGATTGTAGCCAGCAAGTGCAAGCATCTGCCAGTTGCGATAGTGCGGCCAAGCATAATTGGTGCCTCTTTAGAAGAACCATGTCCTGATTGGATACAGAATATTTCTGCATTTATAGGTATTTTCATAGACCTTTCCCAGTAGTACTTGTCCAATACTCCATACATTTCCCAAAAGTGGAGTTAATCTGTTGTTTTGTGGGAAGCTAAATGAGAGGATTTCCACTAGATCATCATTATTATAGTTCAAGTTTGTTGTAACAAACAATACTGCACAGCCCTCTTTATGGACATCGTGAAAGCATTTGACAAAATAAAACAGGAAAGCCTACTTCAATCAGTCAGAAAACAATTCCCGGAGCAGATATACCATTTAATTAAATCTTACTTAAGGGGAGGGGGGGGGTAAGGTTCTAAAATTTTTTTTGCATTTTTTTATTTTTCGAATTGAATGCATAACATCTTAAGAATATTGTGTCAAAATTTCAAGTCGATTGGAGCAAAATTGACGAAGTTACGAGTATTTTTATACATGTCGGATGATATTACCCACCCGACCCGAGCGTGCCATTGTTACTTCGCAGACGTTTTTTTCTCTTAACGACTTAAGTACAAACCTCCTTATACCTGTGCTGTATATTTTGTCAGTGTAGAGTAAAAAATTTAGTGTAGGAGTAAATATTCCATTTTCAATAAGTTTTGTGTTAAATTATTACTAAAATGCCTAAAAAAGTTACTAGATCTGATAGACAATCAACTGGTTCGAGATTATGTCGACTTAGAAAAATTGTACCTCCGCATAAATGTAAATACGAAGGCACTTCAGCAAGTAGCGCGTCAACTAAAAAAATAAAAGTGACCGTTGAAGATCAAGTTACGAAGGATCGTGAAAAATATTATAGGATAATTGATTTGTTATTAGTCTTTTCAACAATTGCTACGCTAGTGAAGAAGTATGCCGATAAAATTCGCTTATGAACGTTTTATACCAGATTTTTTAGTGTTCAAAACTTTAAAGCGTTTTCTCCACAACTCACGTTTTCAAAGACGGTGCCGCCAATTACTACTGCAATACTTCATTTTGCAGTTACAAAGGGACTAAACGCAAATAAACTAAATATAGCACCCAGCGTTAAGCTTACCTTCGATCAGACACCCATAATAGTTACATACAGAAACAAACCAATACTTCACAGCAATCCAGAGACACTATGCAACAAAACCACCAAGTGGCAAACTCTTAAAGAAATAATTGAGAGTAAAACCAACTGCAACATCCCATTGAAAACACCCGAACACATCGAACAGACAGTAACAACATTGACAGAAATTATCCAAGAAGCAGCATAGGCAACCACTATACCTGAACCAACCAACAGACAAACAAAAACAATTCCACCAGACATACTTGAAAAAATCAGAGGAAAAAGGAAAGCGAAAGCAAAATGGCAAAAGCATAGAACACGAGAAAATAAAAAAACCTACACAAACTTGCAAAGGAAACAAAAAACAAAACACAACAATAACGAATTCACAGAGTCACTCTCTGCACACGAGAACTCTAAGTACTCCCTATGGAAAGCCACGAAGAAAATAAAGAAGCCAATAAAACTAGTCCCAGCAATCAGAAAAGCAGACAACACATGGGCAAGAAGCAACGAAGAGCAAGTTGAAGAATTTTCCAACCACCTTTACAACACATTTACACTACATAATATCAACAACAGCAACCCCAAATACCATACGGATGAGTATGCGCAAACCACTGGTTCCTCAACTGACAAACACTACACTACGTAATACTACAGCACAAAAAATGACAAACATAATCGAGAAAACAAAAAATAATTAAGCACCAGGAATCGACCTAATCAATGGTAAAATCTTGGCAAACCTTCCGCCAAAAGCGATAAGACAAATCACAATAATATTTAATGCAATACTAAGAATTCAATACTTTCCTAAACTATGGAAACTGGCACAGATCATAATGTTACCTAAACCAGGCAAAGACCCACACCAAACAGCATCTTACAGACCAATATCACTACTTCCCGTGTTTTCCAAAATACTAGAAAAAATAATTTACGCCCACTTAAAAGCAATAATAGAGAAGGAAAAATTAATACCAGATCATCAGTTCGGATTCAGAAACAAACACTCCACGATGGAGCAAATGCACAGACTCACTAATGAAATAATACTAGCATTAGAAAACAAACAATACTGAACAGTCCTCTTTATGGACATCGGGAAAGCATTTGACGAAATAAACCACGAAAGCCTACTACAAAGAATCACGAAACAATTCCCGGAGCAAATATACCAATTAATACAATCCTACTTAAGCAGCAGAACATTCGTAATAAAAATCAAGGATACATACTCCGAAATCAAAGACATCAAAGCAGGGATTTCGCAAGGAAGTGTCTTAGGACCAATACTATGTACACTATACACGGCCAACATACCAACATTTACAATAGCAAACGTCTGACAATCGTGGATGACACAGCTGTACTAGTCAGGCACTCTAACCCTGTAAAAGCAGTTACATTACTACAAGAACATATCACAAATATAGAAAAGTGGCTTCAAGTTAAACAAATTAGAGCAAACCCCGATAAATGCAAACACATTACATTCACACTGCGAAAACAGATACCACCAAACATTACACTAAACGGCACGCACATAATACAAACAATGCAAGTCAAATACCTAGGACTCCACCTAGATGCACGACTCACATGGAAACATCATATTAAATCAATAATAGACAAAATACAGATAGCAAGGAGACAAATGTATTGGCTAACAAGTCGAAAATCCAAACTAAGTATAGAAAATAAACTGAAAATATATAAAATGATCATAAAACCAATCTGGACGTACGGAATACCACTATGGGGAACAGCAGCAATGAGCTATATAACCAAAATAGAGGCAATGCAAGCTAAAATACTTAGAACAATAGTAAACGCGCCATGGTACGTTAGAAACGAGGACATTCGGAAAGGAGGAGGGAAAATACCAACGGTCAAGGAGGAGATTAACAGATGTGCAAGAAGGTACAGAGATAGAATAGCAACGCACCCAAACTGGCTGGCGGCGGAAACGGTCGGCACATCAAGCATAAAAAGAAGATTAAAAAGGAAACACCCAACAGATCTCACAAAGGACATAACCTAACAAATAAACACTCACCTCAATAAAGAAATAAATCAATCAAATTCGAAGATGGTATCTCACTGGGGGCAGTCATCCTTATGTTATATTATTATACCACTAAGCTATAATATTTTACCAAATGTCCTACTGGACAAATTGTAAAACTTAAATAAAGAAATAAATAAAAAAAAACTTGTCTTCCCCTTTTTATGTTCGTTAGGCACCGTCAGAGGATATTGATACCACAGATGATGACTTTTCCGATTTTAGATCATCACAATCTAAAACCTATAATTGAGTTTCTATTAACACGTTCGTCGCCCATCGTGTTTCGACTGTTTCCTGCGGGGCCCAAATCCGACCGTGGCTACGTCCAGTGACCAGCTATGTCACTTCGAGTCCGAACCCATCGTCGTAAAGCCAGATTGGAACATTAAAACTATTTCTTATTTTTATTACTTAAGTGTAGCTATAGTAAAAGTCTGGACTAGGGTATTGGAGGTTTTCCCAACATTCCAGACGGGAAATCCCGATGTTCTTTCATCTCCGACAAATATATTTAGTTCTGAAATGGAGAAAGCGATAAACTTTCCAGCTAGAGTATTCCGAGGGATCTCATAGATATCTCAGAACTTTGATTTAGTCGAGACGCATACTTGTGAGACGTACATCAGTGATTTTTTCATCCTCAAAATGTTCAGTAAGCAGTATGAAAATATATTTGGAAGTGGGGAGAGTAGTGATGACGAAGTAGTGAATTAAAAAAAAAAATTATAAATAGAATTTCATCGAGTTCGAATATTGAGGAAGCCACGGTCGGATTTGGGCCCCGCAGGAAACGTAGCCGAAACACGCTGGGCGACAAACGTCTTAACTCGAACAAGAAGAGCGTCACCATACGTTGGTAACGGGGCCCCCACGGAAGTATACCCGTCGCACGAATATGTACGACGCGGCGACGAACGTGTTAATACAGAATTGGAAATCACAAAATTTTCTTCCGCGAAAGTGGTGATTTGCATATGTTAAAGGATTATCCATTGATTCAATGATAAATTTACGAAAGAGTAGAACACTTTTATATTATATTTAACGTTTGGTGGAATATTCATTGTAATGGCCAGTATGAAAAGAAGTGTACAATAAACGTGAAAAAATACTTTATATTCAGTATATTAAACATATTCCTCCATCTGCAACATAATATAATTATAATATAGTTATAATATATAAATATCACAATTAGAAATATTATAATTGGAATAGACCTTTATCCGATTAAGTGATATTTATATTATATCGACTTCGAGAGACAGTACTTCTAATTCAATAAGTATATCTTTTTTTTTCCTTTTTTTCATGCATCATGTAGGATATATTCTTTCGTTAATCTTGTTAAGAAAACTTTTCCGATTTGTTTATTCTAAACTATGTTCTGTTTTAAAACACTAATTTCACCGATGAATGATATACCGATTTCGTGTATGTCTATCGATTTCCATGGAACGGCTTGATGAACCAAAATGGTTCCTGTTGCATCTCATAGAGCATATTCTCCTGATGGTCTCGTGACATAATCTTTTTTCCTTAATTTTGCAGTGATTGCTCTGCAATTGTTGAACTGATATTAAGATGCTTCGTGTAGGGTATGTCTTCCATTGATCTCATTAAAGAATTTTTCACGCATGATTATTGTCAAGTACTGTGCGCCACAAAAATCTAATTTTTATGTATGCGTATCAATCAATCTGTGCTGGATCAATCTGTTGGGATGAAACATCCTGCATCTTGTAGATATAGTCTAATGATTGGTCTCTCTTGTGAAATTTGTTCAATTTCCTTATCCTTATCGTTATTGCACATGACCTGCCTTATTCGTCGCTTCATTTGGTTCTATCCTATTGTTTCTCTACAAACTAGTTGCTGGAAGTGATGAAATTGGGCGGTTGTTTTACAAAATTTTCATTGGGAGAGTATATCGCCCGTTTCTAAATATGTTTGTCATTCAATACTGACTTGTTTCGTATATTTTATTACTAACTCCTCGTTTCAAAGATATTTGGATCGTTTCTTGACACATTGGTCGTAGGAAGTGGGCTTCAGTTGTTTTTTGGCGAACAAAGTCCTGGTAATCTTTGTATTTCTGCAAGTACTTTTTCATCATACGATTCATTAAGTAATTTTTTAAGTGATAAATCAGATGTAGCTAGGCCGTATTACGTTTTAACACAACTAAGAGCAAAGTAGATTTGGTCCTTTGAAAAATTCTTTTTGTCAAGACCAATTACAGCCCTGTTTAATGTAGTTTCTCGTAATTTATCTACAGTTACTACAGCTTAGGATAAAGGACTTTCTGCGTTTAACGTTAATTTCATAACCTTTCATCGCCTGAAATGTTGCACTATTAGAGATATCGGAATGTAGCCATCGATGTCTTTGAATTTGCTTTCAATGGATTCGTCGTTAAATTTTATAAGCACTGAGTCCGGGAATGCCCCGTCTTCCAGCTGATTTCTTCAAAGTGTTGACGATGTAAATTTTTTTATTATTCCCGTTGCGCCGTTCATCAAACCACCAGAATTGACATGTTTCGTTGTAACATAATTCGTGATCTCTCAGCTAATGCTATTGTATGCAACATTCCGCTGCATTTATTTACATTTGCAGAAATAACATTCTTGAATGATTTTTCTCCATATCTAGCGAAACTCGTCTTACTGAGTAAGTAATGTATATACAATGTGATTATGCTATCTCATTTTTGTACCATTTTCGTCCATTAATTTTGCTGTCGCGAATATTCTTAATGCTGCACCAACCACAAACTCTCAGAATAGAGTAATTCTCCTTCGCTCGCATAGTATTTCGTATTGAGGAATTGTTATGTCGTGAAATCGTAAATTAATAGGTCGATAAACTTTGTATCGTCCATCTGCCTTATATGGTATTCGTGACGAGTTCGCAGATTGAAAATTGGTACCAAGAATTAATATCTGCAATGTGATGGTAATAATCATGTCGCTGTAGTTGTACGAAACAACAATGTTTCTTTTACCGGGGATAGTTATATGATGTCTCCAAATACAAGTACATTTATGTAATATCGTGATATAATGTGTTTACAAAGAGTGGACAATAGAGATGTTAATCAGACAGAAAAAGACGATTGTTGTTCAACCTGAACTATTCACGCCAAACGTACAGAAAACAGCGCAATCCACACTCTCTCGGCAACGCCACTCGCAACCTCCGTCTCCGCTCAACTCGCACTCTGCTCCTCGACTCGCACTCTGCTTTTCGACTAACGCTCTGGCCGTTGCCGCATTCTGTTGTCTTTTTCCTAGGCCCACCGCACACGTGTTCTGCAGGCGCTCGTGGCCAGGGTCACGTAGGTCTTTTCCACGAAACTATGCACTTGAAAAGACCGATGACACATTGATGGGCCCGACGACGCCTCGGCTCTCGCGACATTGTTCATAGTTCGCCCGATATTTCTTAGGCCTTTCGTCCACGATACTACATTTATACGACATAGTTCTTCGCTGGTCATGAATTCTTACAGTCTGTGTTCCCAATCCTCATTTGCATAGTTTACCTTGGCTCGTTTACCTGTTACTGTTACGTCGAGATGGATTTTTGCGGTTTCGTCATGACATAACCTCGTGTATGTCTGGATTACGAAGGTCTAGACTACGTCGAGCGCTATCGCAACTATCTGAAGTGCAAATTTTATTAACTATAATTTGAATTTTATAAGAGTGTCTGTATATACGAGGATACTCATTTCTGTAGCTGTGATGAGATTAATTAGTCATTTACCGATGATAAATTGTATTAAAGACTGATGAATATTCCTAATTGCATTAAATGAAAATAAATCACACGGAATTGTAACGATAAATAAACATGTAATTGAATTTTAGACACTTTGTGTTAATTTAACTAACCAGTTTAACAAAACATTTAATGAAAGCCTCTAAAAGACATTTAAAATACAATTACATAAAATAATTAAATCGCAAGCAGTGCAAAGTCATGGTATAGGTAGAGAATATTGAGAATATTTAAATAGAAAATTAAACGTTGAAATTAGATCACGTATATGCTATTTTCGGCAGAAAGCAGAGCTGTAGACTCTTTGTAGATGCAACGACTTTCATGATACCTTATTCCTTCCGTTGACTTCTTAAGTAGACATAAATTTTTAGCTCATCACGAATGGTGTGCTAATTTGATGTTTGATTTAGAGTAATACTGTGTCCGTAATTGCCCTGTAGAGATATAAAGCCCATGGAAAACGCCGTACATAAGTAAATGTTAGTAATAATTATATTTGTAATATTTGTTAGATGCGAATAATGTTATGGTACGTAAGTGATTATCTTTCACGTAAAACCATACCCTGATAATGATTGATGATACGAACC
Source organism: Bombus vosnesenskii (assembly GCF_011952255.1). Lineage (NCBI taxonomy): Eukaryota > Metazoa > Arthropoda > Insecta > Hymenoptera > Apidae > Bombus > Bombus vosnesenskii. The sequence continues at coordinate 678,127 of NW_022883686.1, forward strand.
TCCCACTGTGTAATCGCTTACACCTAACTTTAATTCTAACAGTAACTCATAGATGGCGCATGTCAAGTTTCGATTGTAGTAGCAGAGAAGAAACTTCGTTTCTGACAACACAAACAAAATGCAGAATAGACAGGACATGTAATGTCTTTCGTAATACATTCCGGAGATCACCTGAACTTACCTTTTTTGTGTTACACGCAACGTTATCTATTCAATATAGCAGCAACTTGGATGAACATTAAAACAGAAAACATCTACAAAGAATAAGTAGAATATAGAAAGGATATCTTGTAATCACAGAGAAAATATAAAATCTTACACTTGCACGTACTTCTACCTCAAAAAATCGCAACGCAACCTATGAATAAGACAATGTGACAAATTACGCTCAGTGAAGAGAGCAAGAAAAACAACAACGAGAGGTATAAAAGAGCAAGAGGATAAACAAAAAACTGCCTTTGTGGGTAAATATTTATTGATTGATCAAGTGCATCACGAATGTACTAAAACTAAGAATCAAATTTTGCGTAATGTATCATGTGATGTTTTCCGCTATGTCTTGAGCAATATCTTATATTTTATACGATATTTTGCGATATCTTGCGATATCTTGCAATATCCCATTGTGTGTTATTGATTTTGTAGAAATAGTAGATAATATTATATTTACTTGTATAGTATCTATTATGTTATTATGTTTTACATTGTTTTAATAACGAGGAACCAATTCCAGAAGAAGCAAAACCAATGTATACAACAGCAGTGAGGTGTGTTGGTACATGTGCTTCTGGCTTATCTTCAGAAAAAGAAATATATCTATTAATTTTTGTTTCTAGACAGAGAAAATATCTAAAAATCTTATTATTATAAGATCATGTACTAAAATTATCAGAATAAATGAGAGGAAGTTTTGCGAGACAATTAGGTCGGCGTTTAACAGAAAGATTTTTATGATGTTCTACATGGAAACCAAATACGCGTCTTCGTACGTATACTTACTTCCTAATGAGACTTAAACGTTAATCGATAACAGGATAACGGAAGCCCTTATGATCCTTCGTTCCTCTGTTTTCTTTGCCTCTTTCATATTTGCATTCTACACTGTTAAAAATTTAAGCAAGTAAACTGTCAAGGACTTTTTCTACTGTTATATTGACTGTATTATATTAGCGTGATCGGGAGTCGACTAATTCGAACAAACGTTATATTTCTTGAATTTATGATTTCGTTATTGACTGTCGATGATGATGCGAATGTTGCCATTAGAGCTACTACGATTGTAAAAGGACAGAATAATATCTTTGATTGACGTATCACGGGCACTTGATATAAATTCAATAACTTCGATATGGCATTATGTTATTCGTGTCAACTATGTTACTGTTAATCGAATTATACAATTAAATTAGTTTAATACTACAAAAGTTGGAGCTATTGCTTTTCCCTCTTCGAGCACGAGATTCAATTGATGAAAGTGAGTGTAAATTCAAGTATTATAATTCGTAATGCATGTTCTGAATCATGGATAAATAAACATTATGAATTATTAGATATTAATTTAGTGAACATCATTTATTGTTAACTAAGTTATAAACATATATACTATTTTATTATGACAGATTGCTATCATTATATACATAAACGTGTCAGTTTCAATCAATGTTTATGGATATTTCAAAGTTACGTACCAAACTGAAAAATTCGATTAGTTTTCATTCTGCAAACATGGCTTGATTATTTAAACACAGAAAACTCGGTAAAAGGAAGAACTAGACCTCTTAGAAAAACAATTTGTTACACATCGTTGACGCAGTAACGCTGAAACAGGACTGAAACTTTATAATTTGAAAATCGGGAGTATCAACTTCAACAAACTTCAAATAGACTTTTCGATTAGCGAAACGTAAAATTATATTTTTTCTATTATAAATTAGCTAATGTTGACGTCTCCCTGTTAGAAAATAAGTTACGTTAAAAAAAGATTATGTGATTTCATCCTTCTTGACGAGGCAACCAACGAGTAAGCATATAAGTAGTAACCAGTAACGAAATAGAAACTAAAATCTTCCGTATTAAATCTGTACTGAGTGTTCCACGAACTCCGTTCATTTAAATATTTTCAAATTTCACTTAAATATTTTAAAGGACTAAAAATGTGGTAACAGGATTTAGAGAAAATACAAAAGTCAGTTTTGTGTCCTCAAATGAAATCATAGGCTTTTTAATATGTTAATCTACTTCGTCATTCTCTGCAAAAAAGTATTAATTCCATTTTACTATTTACTAACATATTAAACTATATTAATTTTGTAGATATTTTGACTTGAATTTATGACATTTAACGTATGAAAGCCAAGGAAAGATCTGTAACATTTTTCTTGGGAAAAATATTTTTTCAGATCTTCTTTCGTTATACAATTTCTATAGTATGCTTAAAGTACAATAAGAAATAACGGTAGTACATACAAATTGTACAATATGTAAATCACATTGCTCAGGCTTTGCCTATCCGTATTCATAAATTTTCTTGACCTTGTTGACAACGTAAATGCAAATACATATGCAAGAAACATGATTGGGAACGAAGTATCTGAATTAATACATATATCTTGTTTCACATTATGATCATGTATTATAACTGTTCCAAATCTTTTACGAGTACGAATAGTGTTCGTAACGATCTCCAACTAGGAACGGTTAAGACTGGATGCGGTGCTATTGTCACGTAAAATAACAAAATAAAAAAGGAATTTGAGGTAAAAATAAAAAAAAGAAAACTTTATTTTTTTTTTCTAACATCAATACACTTTACAATCTACTTCCGAACTCTAGGCGTGACTTTCTAAGACTGACTCTTATGATTTTACTTTCGATCGGATCCGATTACTTTCTTTTGTCATCCCTCAACATCCCCACCGTCCATGCATTTGCTAGGCGTCCGCGATCGTTGCCACGTGCTCTTTCTTCTAGAACCTTCGGTGGAAGGACCGTTGGGATGTTGATGGTTCATTAGGCACTTCAGCGATATACATTGTCGCCGAGTGCCGCCACATCTTTATCTCTATCGTCAGTCCGTCGGATTTGAAGTATGCCGGTCGTGACACTATCGAGACCCTCGATAATACGCGTAGCAGTTAACAGTCATCGCAAAAATTTATATCTTTTTGTCTTTATAATCAACACAAATAAAAAATCACTGTGGAAACTTAAAAGTGACCATTTGATTGTGCAAGAAAACTTACGATGAAGAAGCAATATCTGTGCCTTGTATTAGAATTATGCGTGCTGATCATGTCGCAAAGAACTGCCTTGGATACGTCGATTCTTACTTTCATCTATCGTGAATATCGCAATTCGTTAACGCAGTCTGTTTTAGTTTATTTCGTGTTACGTCTTTATGCAATAATTTCGTTTCCTTTTGGTTACAGAGACGATTTCTGGAGGAAAATTGAAATATTGTGAATCTTATTTTTCATAGACTAATGTTTCATTGTGAATATATATATTTTCGGTGTAAAGTGATAAGTTGACGAAATTTTTTTCGGTAAAAGTAGATAAACACTTGCACAGCAAGGATCATTTTTCTTTTAACATTTAAATATTGTAGAGATTATATGTTTCGAACGTTCGCGGAGAGACGCGATCGCGAGATTGCACGTCAACGAGAGTTGTAAGTTCCCGTTACGATTAAATAATCGACGCCACGAACTGATCGATTCCCTTATTTCGATTATGATAATAAGGGTAGTTCGATGAAATTCCACAGAATTAACACAATTAAATTAATGTTTATTTCAACAACTTATTAACTAGAAAGACATAAATGGAACAAAAAGTGTAACTGCGTTTTGGTTGATAAGTAATGCGCGATATATGAGATGTGTTGACGGTTCGACTTCTCGAAAAGTTCTGCACGCCTTTCGTTTTTTTCCGTTTTTTCTGGAAGGCGACCCCCACTACGTTCGGATCACGCCACATTCTTTTACGCGAGGTAAAATAACGGCCACGAGTCGACGTTTCTGGAGGTCGCCCTGCTTAATGAACCGTGCGCTTGCCACTACAATGTTTGTTTGCCGGGCAACCGCGACGATCCGTCTGCGACATTATAGTGCCGCGATCGACAGTTAAGAATATGACCTATGGTAAGCCGCATGGCGTAACATTATATTTTCAAGTAACATACGTGTTTAGGAAATTCGAGGATTTGGGAATACAAATTATTTACTATATTTCCCACACAACAGTTATACATCTATATTACTCTCTGAAGAACGTCTTGCACGCACGCTGGTCGCCAACCGACTATCCTAGATTCTTCTAACATCTGGCAACAGTCTTTTGTCTCCACTAAGACCTTGACGCCCTCTAACCCTTACACACACACTCTCATGTACAGTGTAAATGTATCACTTTTGTAAACAGTACTTATTTCGAAATTCATAACGAAAGTAAACAGCAGTTCTGAAGTGCATTAGAAGTGACGAGATGTTATGTAAATGTGAAATCAAAAGATGTCCGTATACTATTTCCATTTGTTCTTAAAATACTGGTCAGTCTTGTTATACGAGTATAAGAGGCAGGAGCCTGATTGTGATTTCAGATAGAAATTGAGTTTTGGTTATGTTAATGACGGGGTGCAAAGGGAGGAGTTGATACCTCTCGCCTCTGAACGCGTTTACTTTGTAGCATAAATCTTGAAAATATACAGTAGCTCACGAGTTTTCGCACGCTGTTAAAATTCTAGACAATTAAGATACGCATATTAAATTTGAGAACTGAAAACATACATCTATATATCTAAAATTAAGAACGAATTCGATAACGTTTGTAAAAGTTCTGAAATCCTTCGTTGCAATTACTTGATCGGAATTATGACATATCGCGTGCAATGTTTCATCACAGATAAAGTATTTTTGTAAATTGTTTTAAAATAACTATTTTGTAGGCACAAGAAATGGCGATCGAATGTCTCAATTACGGAATAAATATAAATTTCAAAAGGAAGTTCCATCCAATATTATATCGTCGTATTTATTCTTTAAAATCATTATTCAATTTAAATCGCAAATTTCTTTTATTTCCAATAATTTTTGCAATTTATCCTAGGGACAATCGGTAAATTTCTATGGCAGGAAATTACAGCGAAGAACGCTGTTCTTCATAATTTGTAATGGCTACAAGAATGTCAATGTGATTTCGAGTTCATTCATGGTCTTGTCCTATTAATATCATTTTTGAAGATAGATATATAACATTATAAGCTCCTCACCCCACTGTAGTTTAAGAATAGTAAAATTGATGCTTATCTTTTGAAGCTCATATGTATTCTAATGTCTTTACTTTAATTTGTTTAGCCGGCAGATCTTCGAATGTTCCCGAGTCGGTTCACCATTTAAAACCAGGAGACATAGATGTCATTGCTGCAGTGGGTGATTCCTTGACAATCGGCTCTGGAGTTACTTCGATTTATACGTTCGAAGTGAACATTGGAAATAGAAGCATAGTCTGCAGTATCGGTGGTCAAGCAACTTGGCGACAGTACCTGATTCTCCCTAATATTCTTAAAATTTGTTCATTTCTTACATCTGCATTGTTTACGCATATGATTTGTGTTATCGCCATTAATGCGAATACTGAAATCTTTCATAGTCCGACTTTCCTACATGCAGGAATTCAATCCCAAATTAGTAGGTTATTCACTTGGGGACGCTATAAGTACTGATCCAGCTGCGCAGTTAAACGTCGCCGAAAGTGGAGCTATGTCTAAAGATATGACTTTCATGGCGACATATCTGATCAATAAAAGAAAAGATGACCCGAGGATAGATATCAACAAACATTGGAAGGTTCGTATGTTCGTAGACAAAGTAATTATATACATATATATAAATGCCAATATGAAATTGGACAAATTTTTTATTTTCTTTAATCAAAATTTATAATTTCATTTAATATTTAATCGTTTAAGCAATAGTATCTACATTTTTATGTTTTCCAGTTGATTTCGTTGATGATTGGAAGTAAGGATTTTTGCATTAATAAGTGTGCAACATCTCCATGGTCTATGTTAAATGATCACAAAATAGATTTAATTCATACTCTTAGAATATTAAGAAACAATTTACCAGGAACTTTCGTTGCTCTTATACCACCACCTCACTTAAAGGAACTGGTTGCTGCACACCAAGGAAGAGAGTCATTCCTGTACTATTTGGCATCCATGATTGAATGCTCATGTATGTTTGCTTTACAATTTAGGGATCGAAGACCGGAATATTATAAATTAATTGAGAGGTTTGTATAATTTTCCGAATTTAACTTTTTAAATATTTTGTGCTTGAGGATTAAACACTCACAAGAATTTTGTTATATGATACTTTATATTTAATCTTAATAATTATACATAAAAGGGGTTACAATTCCCATGTTAATGAAACTGAAGTATGTTGTGAAACTCAGCTTTTTCCCTATAGTAGGTAAACTCACTTAGTTTTCGAAATATTCAGAGAAAGCTGGTGATATTACTATATTGAATCTTACATAGAAGGCAACGTATGCGTCAGCAAGGTGTGGCCACTCATCTATTGTTGCTGTGTGTGTATAAATACATAGCTGCGACCTGCGAACTATCTCTATAACGGGCAAACTGTTTAATACTTATTCTACTTAACTACTATTCTAACTACCTCGAAAACGTAAAAAAATATTTTGAACGCACAAGTCAACTTGTCAAAAACTGTAAGTCATAAACTAGAAAAGTATTAATACTGAGAATCCAGTCATCGCACCGTGAGGAGGCTGACTACCATCAGATTTTAACGATAATAGAAGGACGCATAGCGGCATTAGAGGCGAGGAACGAGACGCTCTGAAAAGAGCTGGCCTCGCGCTCCACTGCAGAGAAGAGCAGCGAGACAGCGCGTCTCGCCGCGATCGAAAACAAGATGGAGGAGCTAGGACCTTCGCTGCTCCGGCTGATGGAAGAACGCCTCGAAAATATAGAAAAAAGAAGAGAAAAGCAGGTCGTCCCCGACGAGACCACGAGCAGGGTGGAGCCTGGAGTTCCAAACACTCCAGCGACCAAGGGAAGATAAGCGGCTGCCATGGAATGACAGACCGTCGAAAGAAGAAACAAGAAAAAAAAGGAGCCAGCGAAGAAGCAACCGGCGAAGCTAACTCCCAGGACAGAGACGAAGAACCCGAGCAAAAGCCCCAGAGGGAGAATCGGAGAACGTGCTAATAGGGGGGGACGAACCGCCCCCCTTTATACACCGCGAACATCGGCGGCAACGATTACGCTAAAGGATAGATCAGGCCAATCCTGCGCGGAGGCGATGGCCGCGGCCAAGGATGCGTCTCTCTGGCTGAGGTTGGCATCAACGCAGTGAGGGTGGAAAACTATGACCGGAGGCGTCGTTCTGGAGTTCTCCGAGGACCAGAAGAGGGAGAAGGCCGCTGCACTCGCAGTACGGCTGACCCGGACCCTGGATCCGATCAAAGTCCGCGTGGCGACACCTTTCCGAGCTGGAGAAGCGAAGTTGACCAGGATAGATATTTCGGCCACCAAGGAGGAAATCGGGAACACCCTGATGAAGGAGAGCGGTTACCGGGCGGAGGACGTCCGACTGGGAGAGATCCGCCTCGCTCGAAACGGCCTTGGATCCGTGTAGATACGAGGCCCGGACGGTGCAGAGAGGAAACTGGCCCAGGTTGGCAAGGTCGCCGTAGGTTGGTCGATAGCGAAGGTCGAAGCCATCGAGCGAAGACCTTTACAATGTTACAGGTGCCTGGAGATTGGGCACATAAACAAGACCTACACCTCCAAGGAGGATAGGGCGACCTGTGCTATAGATGCGGCAGGTCGGGACACCAGGCCAAGGCATGCACTACCGCGAGCCAGAAATGCCTGTTTTGCGAGGCGCTCGGAGCACCACCCGTAAACAGGATAGGGGGACCGCGCGCCCGAAGGAGGAAGCAAGAGAAACCATCCGCGGATCCACGTCCGCAAGTGGCAACGAGAAACGCTTGCTGCCTCAGGGAACCTCCGACCCTAAGCCCGCGGGCAAGGAAGCGGGTACGGTAGAACGTCATTACAACGTTCGGAGTGTATTTCCGCATGTTTTGCCTGCGTTCGTCATAGATATCATTTCAAGACTCCGAGGTGGGGAACCAATGTGAGTATTCTACCAATCCTCGCAAAACAAGAACAATCTTTCGGGGATAATCTCTGACTTCATTTATAATAACAATTAAAAATGATATTTCAGAATGATAAAACTCCTCCAAAATGGCAATAAGATGTTCACATTGACAGCATATTTCGCTATGCACGAATCGATTTTCCAAACAGATAACTGTTCCGACTTAAGGAGGAAAGTAAAAATGTTGAATGACAGCGATATGGTCAAACTAGATTTACAGGATATGAATTGGGAGAAGTATGTTGCAATTTACCTGATGGGAATTAAGAAATTTATTCTGAAACAAGACAATAAGTCAATAGCCTCACAAAGGTTATCAAGGTACGTATGACAGTATCTTCGTATAAAAAAATAGAAACTAATACAAATATATATATTTTTGGTTATTTTAGTGTGTTCTGGTTACATCAGATCACCAAAATATCCGGTATAATAATTTTACTATGAATAATATTATGTGTTGTATACTGACTATTTGAACGTTACCTTCTTCCCTTTCAACAATAAATAATATAAATACAAACAAAATAACTTCTTGTACCCAAAAATTAGGAAGAAAGAATGCATGAAAGCATAGACCTAAGTAATCACCTAGGTCTTTATTGCCATTTGGGCCTCTAAAGTACTGGTCATTGCACTTCTCACGTCCACCTATCTCAAATGCCAATACCTCGACCAAGTCGATGGTGCCTGGTAAACACTGATTTGCCAATGGCTAACGGAGCAATGACTATCCCAAATTCTTTCCATATGCAGTTGCTTTTTACACATTCTTATCTTTCAGTTCGACGTGAGATTGTCGGCGTGCATATTTCAGGCAGACAATGCGAGTGTAAGAGTCCACCTTTCTCGAGTAAGGGAGTGGAGCGTCTTCGCGAGTTAATAACCCGCTAGATCTGCGTCAGCCCCACGACGTGGGGGGTTCCCGTAGCACCGATGGAAGGGGGCGCGCCGCACAGGACTGGGCGTCTGCGCTTGACCTTCGGCTTATCAACCGGGGGTAGTCCAGGACGTGCGTGGCGTGGCAGGGCGAGTCCATAGTGGACCTCACGTGGGCAAACCCTGCCGCTTCCGGGCATGTTGCAAGGCGGAAGGTTTCCCTAGAGGAAACACTCTCGGATCGCCTCTACATCGTGATGGATGTAGTTGTCGGCGGCGCGAGAGACGACCGTTCGTCTGGGACTCGCGGGCCCGGCAGCACATCGGGAAGAAGAAGGAACTTCGCGCGGTGGGCAGCGACCCGGCGCGACGAGGATGTCATGGCGGCGGTCGCCATGGCCGTCACTTGGGTGGAAGAATCCCGATCAGATGAGGAAGCGGAGGCAGAGGCGCGACATGCAGGCGATCTGTTATTCGTGCATGCCGCGGTCGGGGGCTCCGCGTTACGCTGGTGCGGTGTACTGGTGTTCCGGGGAAATCGCTCGACTCCGCGAAACGTACATCCGTGCCCGGCGTCGGTATACCGGATCCCGCCGTATCCCCGATGGATTGTTTTTACGAGGCCTACCGCGAAGCGCGGAGCTCCTGCAACGAGCGATCAAGAAGGCGAAGAGGCGGGCCTGGGACGAGCACCTCACAGTATCCCTGGGGGCGTCCTTACAGAATGGTGTTGTACAAACTCCGTCCTTAGGGGCCTCCCGAAACGGAGAACATGGACCCTCGGTTCCTGGAGGAGGTCGTCGGCGCTCTGTTTCCTGGAGCTGTCAACGAGGAGGAGAGCAGGGGTAGCGAAGAGCAGGAACTGCAACTGCTGGAGGAAAAGCCACCGGACACCACGCGAAGTTGGAGCCCTTAATCGCGGGTCAGCGATCGAAGCGCGGAAAGCTCCGGGTCTCGACGAATCCCCGGTCCGTCTGTGAAAGGAGGTCGCCGTGGTCTTGACCCCGAGGCTGAGGCATCTGTTCGACATATGCCTGGCCCGGAGAGAATTTCCCGTCCCGTGGAAGGAGGAACGGATGGTCCTGTTGCCGAAGCCTGGATGCTCTCCGGACTCGCGTTCCGCCTTTCGGCCAGTGTGTCTTTTGAAACGCTGTATGGCACGGGTGATGTTCTTCGATAGCCTATAGTGCTAACTAGAATGTGGGAAGGCCGAGGGCGAACAGTTTCATAGTGCTTATTTCATGTGGTCCAGCGAAGTTTTTTTATCATCATATAAATATGTATAACAAAGAAAATATACATTAACCCTCTCCCTTGCTTCCTCTTGATCAACCTAAATTCGAGATTAAACACGCGCTATTCGTGGACAAGGAAATTCTATAAGAAACAAAAAATTCCGTTGAAGCTCATGCAAAGTTACGCAGAATCTCGATATGTAACCTACTTGTGTCTTCAAAATCGGGATACATTATTATAATTTTCTTACTTAATCATTGTAATTTTCCAAAAGTCCTTCTCGTGTTTGTCATTAAATCTTTTCTTTTATCGAAAATAGCTACGAGGTTGGTGAAAACGTGTACAGCTTTTCCTCTCTTCTCTTAATTTCTCTGTTTATCGCGTAATTCAGGATAAAAATATTTTTCCGCGATGAGAATCTGCTTGCATCTCTGACATAATTTTCTTCTGTTCCAGTTTCGCATTTAATCTTTTTTCAAGAGCCATCGCATATATCTTGTATGCCTTATTTAGTGATGCTATCCCTGTGTAATTCTTTGTACTGTCTCCGTCTCCTGGTTCAAATGTAGGGCGAATAATATCTTCTTTTCATGCTTTTAGTAATTCTTCATTCATCAACTCTGTAATTCCTGTTAGTGCTTTTCTACCACCATGCAACTATACCTCATATACTGCATATTTATCACATTTACCGTGTCATCTGTTCCTATCACCTTTCCTTTCTTTAATTTCTTTGTCTGGCTTCTTACTTCCTACTCATTTATGGTATCTTCTTGCTACCTGTTTCCTCTCATTGTTGCATTCCTTTATTTCTGTCTGCTTCGTTCTTCTTCCACTAGTAAGTTCATAAAATTTTTCTCCTAGTCCGTGGGAAATAAGTACAAATCTAGAACAATGCTTTCTCTCTTTCCTTGCTTCCATTTTCTTTTTGCAACTACTTCTCCAAACCTACTTTTATTCTCTTAATCTTTGTTATTCTGTGGCGGCACTCAACAGCAAATATCTCACCACTCGACACTATCTAATGTCGGACGACGGCAGCGCAGTGGTTAGCGCCTTAGGTTACGAACGTTCGGAACCCGGGATCGAATCCCGGCGACCGGAGTCCGATTTTTCTTCCACGCATCTAAATTGGCAGAAAAATAGCAGTACCCCATCAGCGACATCTACACCAACATCTAGAAGTATCACGGACACACACACACACATCAAATCTTTTCAGTGGCGCCTCTTTTATTTTCGTATTATTTCTTCCATCATTTCGCTTGTTTCCTCGTTTTCGAAGTCTAGTCTATTCCTTCTGTTATTCATACCTTTCCTTTTTTACACTGCTCTTCACTTTGAATATTCGAGCTAGTTGTTCTACATTTCTCCACCCTCATCGGTAAGTGGTCTGATTCTATTATATCTTTAGTTCTGATTCTTCTAACTTGGTGTTTTATCATTGGCTGATTATTACATAATCGGTTACTCAACTGTCCCTCTTGCTGATGAAATTGTAATCCCCTACATCGTTTCCTACCATGTTCCCGTACAGAATTTCTCATCCGAACAGTTTCGTTCCTTCTGTGCATTTATTTTATACTTTGGCTTCCTCGTTTCCTCTTCCTCTTTCCTTGCTTCGTAACGGACCACCCATTCTTATCCTTGCGTTGAAATCCTCGCCAATCGGCACCCGTTCTTCCTTTACGTTTCCGATTATTTTCTCCATCTTCTCCGCCGGTTTTTTCGTATCTCTACTCTACACTATTAGTACTCTTCAGATTTTATTCTGTGTTTTTATTTTACATACCTGTATGATTATGGTTTGCCCCAATCTTTCGAAATATTTATTAACTTTCTAGTAAGTAAATTGCTTCCTTGCCTTTTCATCCTATTCTTCTTCACCATAATTTCTTTTCTTTGTTGCCATTTCCTTCAGTTTCCACCTGCGTGGTTTGTTTTATTGCTATTTTTACCATTCCCTTCGACCTATTGGCATATCATTTGCCTTAAGCATTATGTTATTGCTTCTAACTCTTCTCTCTGCTCTATCTATTTTAATCTTTCCATCAGATCCTACTCTGGTTCTTTTTCATTTTCAATGTTTGTATCCTTATCTCTATTTCTGCCTCTTTCCTCGCCTCTTTGAATTATTTATTAATGGAAGCAAAAGGAGTCATATTTGCGATACGGCGTTATAGATTTCAATAAGTAAACAGGTTTAATCTATAATGTATGATCTTTCTTAGAAGGCATTACGCAGAATGGATTGCGATTTCGAATGTCACAATCTCCTTTTCTGCGACTTGTATGAGGTAAGCTGGCGCTCACGATTTGTTCGATTTCGTTCGTTGAGGTCTCGCGCTCCACACGAGCCGTAACGTATTTATTACGCCGTAACTCGCGATTTGCACGAGCCACAACTCTAGGCATATGGAATTAAAAACAGAAATCTTAAAGGGAATAAGAGATACAACGCATCCAAATATTTAAATATCGCAATAAATCAATAATCCAAGGCATTATTGAACAAATTTAAAATATAGGAATATGGAAATAGAAACAAGGAACAATGAGACGTCCACTGTCACGTACCGCTCTCCCTGTGACCATACACCGTACAATAAGGAGCTCACGCCTAAGGATCAAGTACCGGCATCAGCAAGGTAACCAAGTGTTTAGCAGAGTACAACCTAGTATCGGCAGAAACTAATACTGCAAAAAGAACGCGGTAACAAGGACTAGTTAAAGAAAATGGGAAACTTGAATAATACTTCCACGTAAATCACATCAGCTGCAACCCTAATATTTCTGGAAGAATACCAACAGAACCAAAGAAAGTAATCACGTACCAAAACTTCGCTCTAGCATTGAATAATCACGTAACAATTAGCCCATCATAGCCGTACTATAAATAAGTGTAGTCACTTAGAGACAGTAGTCAGTGAGTTAAAAATTTGTCCAGACTCCAGTTATCAAGACGTCACTCAGTTAAAAGTTTGTTAAGGGTTCAGTCATTCAGTCAGTATGAGTCAGTTGAGTTGAGTACAAAATTGGTTGAGAGTTAATATGAAGCTGTGAATTGTTTTACAATAGTCTTTGAGTAAGGAAGTCAGGAAGTAAAACCAAGCATTTAAAATGAAAACAATCGTCAACGATTAATATATTCAATCTAACAATTACACTATCTTCGTACGGTAGTCCATGAGTGCGATCGACACCACATATAAGCAAGGTGAGAAGCTAAACTTTGTAACACTTTCCTTTTCGTTTCCGGACTTGCACCACATTTACTGGAGTAAAATTATTTATTGACTATTATTGTCAACAATCAAGAAGATATTGAGAATATTTAATATTCCAAGAAAACTTTAATCCTTCCCGTGCTATTACTCCTGAACAGAGCGGCTAAGCCGAAATTGAAATTTTATTTATCAATTTTATTGATACGCTAGTTAACGCTAGCTATACGATTATATTAACGTGTGGCGGCACACGGGCAGGACAATTCAAATCCTGTTGTTATTTTGCTTCGGAGTATCAAGACCGTTAGGTCACAAGTATTGTAAGAATCAATGAACCCCGAGCAAAACAATGTCGCCGCCACATACAACCGTCAAACGTAGTCGAGTTCAAATTTTCCGGCTATCCTCCGACCAGTATAAATAAATAGACGCAATCACGAGCGAGAGAGTTCACCGAACAGAGTCGAAGAGTATTAACGTGTAAACAAGCATCGCAGTGATCTACAAAGTTTCTCCGAATATTTACCGGGTATTTATCCTGTCACTTATACTTGTACCAGCGGACTCACAATTCGTCTGTAATTTATTTATTTTTTCGAAAATATATTTAACGGATTGCGACGGCAATAATTCGCTTTCGTTATTTCGCTCAACCAGAATCAGACTATTCCTCCACAAACGAATTACATCATCAAGGATACAGCAGTTTGGAATCTAAAAATATTGCCGAGCTTAATTGGATACGACAAGTTTTCGAATTTATTCTACTCAATTGTCGTAAACATATCAGGAACACGATATATTGGTATATTCAAAATAGTACGACAAGTTTTTGAAAATATTCTAGTCAGTCGTTCGCCTTGTTTCAAAAATTAATGACGAAAATTCGAATTAATCGAAACAGTTTAACGAGTATGTCTGGTGACAGCAACTACCGTTTTGATTTAGATATAATTCGAGAAAAGCAGATTCGACATGTAGAATTACACATAATAATTACGTACATCGAAGATCAACACCAGATCGTAACACTATATACAGTTGAGTCCCCATTAAAGACTCCCCTTAATCCGAGCACCCGTTATCGCAATATTTTAATGTAAAAACGATTTATTATCCGAACATCACATTTTGCAGTAAATGATACTATTTTCCGCTTCAAATATCTACTGTGCACGTATTTTATTAGCGTTTATGTACAATGTATTCTTTCCTTTATTCGGTTCAGTGAATAGTATGAAACTAATAGTGCTCTAGTTATCGAAACAAAACAAAACAAAAACTCGAAAGTGGTGTAAATGCAATAGAATTAACAAATATACATAGTGTTGGGAAACGTCACATTTAAAGACGTCGGATATACTGATGTAATGATTTTGTTTATCTGCAAAACAGCAAATGAAATTGTAATGAAGAGATGCCTTCTCAAAGATGAACCGCACGTGCATTCGAGAAATGGCCTCAATGGCTCAAAGTACAAAAAGAACGTAACATAAATGTTTAACACTAGTGTTTAACATAGTGTTAAACATAAATGTTTAACACTAAACCTACCAGTGCTAGTCAAATTAACCTTTTTCAAACTTTTACACAAATTTAGCCATATTTAAACGTAATCATATCGCTTCAGAATTTCTGACATAAAACATGGATACAAAATATTTTTCGGTATTTACTTCTAGTTTGCTTTTTTCTTTTCTAAGAAAAACTTGTATTCTGCCCTACCTACAGCGGGCGATCAATTTGACCAGCCGATATAATATTTTATTTATTCTTAAAAGAAATACAATCAGTACAAAGAAAAGGCTATCTCAACGTCAGATGACAAACAAAATCAGTAACAACAAATAATAACAATTGTTACGCCCGTAATCTTGTCATAAACTGTAATCCATCCCTCGATCAAGATGGCCACTAGGTGTCAAAGCATCAACTTAGGCCCATAATAATCCTAAGGAACCGCCATAAAATTTAGCATCTGTTACGGTCAATTATTACAAATATTTTAAAAGTTAAGAAGTTCCTTAGGGTTATTGTTCATTGCGTTAAAACACGGTAAAAGTGGGTTTTTCCCAACTCCACCCTCGAGATATTTTCGCTTAAATATCGCCATCAGAGACCATATTCTTACTTGCTATTGTTCTTTTGACCAGACTACATATCAGTTTGTTAGTCAATAAGTCGACATCTAAACTTATAATTTCTGAAACTGAGAACAAGCATCTCAGAGCGTTTTGTACAAAGTTATTATAAAAGAAAAAGTAAAGCATATATAATTTCACAATAATTTTGTATTCCATTCATTGTATTATTCTGTGACAAATATTTGTCCTAAAAGTGTCAAGACTTTCCAAAAAAAAAATTATTAAAAAAAATAACGGACATGAAAGAATATTCAATATGTAATGAACAAGAAAATTCAACAACAGAAAACAACATGGAAACACATGAAACACTAGTTATAAGCGAATGAATATTCAATATTATAATTAAGCGTTCACGTTTAGAGCAAGAAGGAAAGAAACTATCGTTAACAGTAGAGAGTGAGACTGATGTAGAGAAACAACGTATCGAAACTGGGCTCGATGGAACAGCTTAAAAGGAGATAGATGCAAGTCCCAAACCTGCCAAGACATTAGTTCATAATATTTTAGAGATATGCTAAACGGCATATAATGAAAGGACAAGTAAGGACGACATTTTATCATATCACTGATCAACGTATAAGGAATCGTATAATAAAATATACGGAAGAAGAAGCATTTAGAGTATTGGGACTAAGGGGGAGCTAGATGCAACAAATATAGATGCATTTATTGCTCTGCTATATGCCCGCGGTGCGTATTAGGCAAAGAATTTAGATGTCTCATATTTGTGGAATGAAATTTGGGGGCCTGTATTTTTTTGAAAACAATGAGCAGCAATGACTTTGCTGAAATGATGAGATTTATACGATTTGATAAGAAGGGCGAATGAAGGCAATAAATTTGCAATGGTATCTACAGTATGGTGACCCATTTCTAGAGAATTTACAAAGTAGTTATAAACCTGGTGCATACGTTACTTTTGTATAAAGAATTGCGGGAAAAACCACGTAATAATACTATCAATAAGTTCAGATTCATTACTACAATATCTTGTCAAATAAAAAATTGTAAATGTTACAAAATTACGAAAATGTGTTCATGGTGCGGGAAATGTATGCGGCAAATGTACATTCGATAATAAGATAATTTGTACAAAATGCAGCGAGGCTGAAGAAGATATATCTCTACATAAATAAAAGTGTAATTTTATTTAAGTCTAGAATTGAAATTAAACAAAAGCAAATTTGGACGAAAGTTTCTGAAAGTTCATCATTTTATATACATTGAGTTATAAATTAACCATTATCTAAACGAAATCATAAAAACTGTTATTTCTTTAATCACCGGTCATTTTGACCCGATAAGGTAGGAAGAGATGTACACGAAGTGTCGGTAGATTTAGTGTGAAAGGTACTATCAATCAATCTTGATGTGTATTTGAATAAATGAAATTTCATATGAAAGTGATTGCTTCATTAACCGTACAGTTTCGTCATGTTCGAAGAGATATTTTAACACAGCATCTAAATAATTGACAAGTATATTCATGAATAAAGTGATAAATAAAATAAGGAAAATGTATTTTATCACGATGAACGTTATTTTACTTGAACTTAGTAATATAATTGGGTAATACATATCTCTCCATTACTATTTCATGGCATCTTTTATACATATGTAATCAATGTTACATTAGTATACTTCATTTCATCTGCGCATGTTTCACTTTATTTTACTAAATACAAAGGATCTTATCATTTACAATGTTACACGACTAAAATATATCTTGCATGGTTGACGTAGTTACCGCTGAGGATATTTTGTACTTTCATAAACACGAAAGATGTAGGAAATGAATTAGTTAACCGTCTCCTTAACGCATACCACTATCCAGTTTCAGTAGTAGGGCGGGCTTAATAATAATATAAGAATCTAGAGGAGCGACACATCGATACAGTACTGTGGAAGACGTATAGGTATTTACTATCGTGAAGTGTACTTTTGATCGATCTTTGGTAAACAATACGCAGTGGAAATATTATCAGGTAACAGACGATTCCTTGTTATTTCGTATTGAATTGTGCCTTTCATTAATATCATTATTATCAATTTTATTATTATAAATATGATATATATCAAAAATATCATTCGGGTCTTTAATTATTACAATAGTTTAAATGAAGTTTTTGAATACTCAAATATTTTGTATTTTACATTTTACGCAGTGAAATCGTTCACTATTTTGATTTTTCAATAATTTACAACCAGTCAATAGACGTAATCGGAACATTCGCCTTTACGAGGTAGTTGCTCGAGATATCGGATAATTTTTGTCAAAAATTGAGTTTAGGAACGGATTTTCGTAAGTTATTGTTAGGACCTGCTTGGACTCTCGCGTTTATGAAAATTGAGAATACGCTGCGCGGTAATAACATTAACCATGCGAGGTATTTTAGGCGTTTTACATTTTAACTGGTAAGATCCCTTGTTTTTAATAAATAAACTGAAATGTAAGCAAATGAACTGAAGTATACATACATAAAATTGATAACATTTAAAAGAAACGATGAAATGGTAGTAGAGAGAGCACGTAATTACGCAACTATTTTATTACATTTAAGCAAAATACTCTACATGGTGATAAAATATATTTCTCTTGTTATATTAATCACATTCCTTACGATTAAACTTTTTAATTATTGAGATGCTGCGCCAAAATATCTCTTCGAATATCAATATAAACATCGTTTCATAGATATTTGTGAGTTAAAAGGGCTTTATGTTCAGTATTTTTAGAAAATTATTGTTAGTTGATTATATTAATTTTCTTCACTTTTATACTATATATAAATGTGCGTGTACAATACTCAACGTATGAAATCTTTGTAACACTATTGTTTGTGCTATAAAAAGCTCGGTATTGTAAAGATCAAGTCGAAAACAAATAATGCAACGTAACATACATAAGCATGATGATATAAATTTTTTTTACATATATTATACATGAAAATTATAATCATTCATGCAAGGCGAAATAATTGTTGAATTGCGTATATTTCTTTAGAAGGTAATATATATGAAAAGATCTCAACTGTATCCAATATGGTATATTATTTAACACATTTATCCACTTACTGTTTGTCGGGAATGGCAATTTATGGCAACTATTGGAACTGAAAGTGTTAAGATCTTGAAACATGGATACAATCAATCGAGAAACAAATGAAAATGGGACAAACGAAGGACTGAATAAGACGAATTCGCTCGAGGAATTCTACGCCGGTTGTGGGATCCTTGTGACTGGAGCAACCGGTTTCGTTGGAAAAGGTCTCCTGGAAAAACTGATCCGCATGTGTCCACGCATCGCTGCCATTTTTATACTAATTCGTCCAAAAACTAACGAAACGATAGAACAACGATTTAAGAAGCTCATAGATGATCCGGTTCGTAAATATATTCTTGTTCCTTTCAATGTTTAAGGCAGTCAGGAGCCAAATTGATTAACTTTCGTTCCTGGTAATTTTTCGTCTTTAGATTTACGATGCCATCAAAGCAAAACGCCCTTCAGCTTTGAACAAGGTTTATCCCGTGAAAGGTGACGTGAGTCTGCCAGATTTAGGTCTTTCGCGAGAACATAGAAATCTGTTGTTTGAGGAAGTAAATATAGTGTTTCACGCCGCGGCCACTGTGAGATTCAACGAGCCATTACACGTGGCTGTTAATGTGAATACGAAAGGTACAGCTCGTATCATCGAACTTTGGAACGAACTAAAGCATCCAATTAGCTTCGTCCACGTCAGCACAGCTTTTAGTAATGCTAATCTACATGAGATTGGGGAAAAAGTTTATACGTAAGAATAAGTTATACGTAAACGTTGTTCCATGATTTATGAATATTATATTCATAATTATAGCGTGAAGGATATGTTCACTTATTATCGACTTTGCAGTACGAGCTTGAAACCTTCAGAGGTGATGGATATGTGCGACCAATTCGACAAAAATTCGATAAACCTAATGGAAAAAGAGATTTTAAAAACTTATCCAAACACATACGCATTCAGTAAGAATTTAGCAGAGCAGATTCTAGCAAGCAAGTGCAAAGATCTGCCAGTTGCGATAGTTCGGCCAAGCATAATTGGCGCCTCTTTGGAAGAACCATGCCCTGGTTGGATAGAGAATATTTCTGCATTAACAAGTATTTTCATAGATATTTTCCGATAGTAATTTTTCAATACTCTTTACATTTCCTAAAATTGGAGTTAATCGATTTGTTTGTGAGAGGATAAATGAGAGGCTGTCCACTAGATCATCATTATTAAAGTTCAAATTTGTTGTTGCTCATAATTACGGAAATTTTTACCAATCTATTTAGCGGTACATTTCTGGTAATCAAAAATCACAAATAATTTCTAAGCCAACTTAATGTTACCAGGTACCTTTGTGCTAATTGGCAGAGGATGTGCAACAGCGATACGAGGTATGAGAGAGGCCAGATTGGATCTAGTGCCTGTCGATTTCGTAGTCGACATGATGATATGTACAGCATGGCATGTCACGCTACATCGTGATCATGAAGTTAAAGTGTACAACTGCACGAGTAACGCATGCCCTTTTAAGTAATATTTCTTACAAATATTTTTCAACTAATGTTATTCGATTGCTAGAGTATTCCAAAAGTTTCAGATTATTTAAGTAACGTGGACAATAGAAGAGCAAACAAACAGAGAAGATCTCAATATGTCATTAGTTTAGAAAAATAGCGAAACAATATAATATTTATGTCATTTCCATAATATTTCCCGAGATACTCGTATGATAATAAACTTTGCTTTAAGTATAATTCTATTAATTAATAATAATGTAAGTGTTTCAATTGACAAGGTGGGGTCAGATGATAGATGCTATAGCAAAATGTAGCACAGAAATGCCACTGAACGATACACTATGGTACCCAGGTTGTTCAGTTGTAGCTAATAGGTATATTTATTACGTTCTGTGTGTATTTCCGCGTATTTTGCCTGCGGTCGTCATAGATATCTTTTTAAGACTTCGAGGTAGTAAACCAATGTGAGTGTTCCATCGATTGTCAAACAACAAGCCAATCGTTCTGGGATAATCTCTGATTTCATCTATAATAATAATTAAAAATGATATTTCAGAATGATGAAACTTCTGAAAAATTGCAATAAGCTGTTCACATCGGTAAAATATTTCACCATGCACGAATGGACTTTTCAAAGAGATAACTGTTCCGACCTGGCGAGGAAGGTGAAAATGTTCAACGACAGCGATATGGTCAAACTAGATTTACGGGCTATGAATTGGGAGAAGTATGTTGCAATTTACTATATGGGAATTAGGAAATTTATTCTGAAACAAGACTTTAAGTCAACAGCCCGACAACAATTATCAAGGTGCGTATAAAAGTATCTTCGTATAAAAAAAATAGGAATTAATATGAATACATATATTTTCGGTTATTTCAGGTTGTACTGGATACATCAGATCTCCAAAATGTCCGGTATAACGTTCTTACTATGGATAATATACCGTATCGTGTACTGACTATTTGAACCTTATTTTTTTTTGTTTAAACCAAAGGAATACTAATTCAATTTTATGAAGAAGGGATTCAACATCCTTTTCATTTGGTTTTTCACTCGTTTCCTTTCTAAATAAATCCATTTATAATACTGCTTGATTTTTTTTATAAAATTTTAATGAGAATGCAGTTATTTATACACAGATGATATCAGTGCTGTAAGCAATTCATCTGCTTACTGAATATGAACATTTTTGTATTACAAGGACAACATTATAATGACAAAATTCTCTATCACTCTTCACCAAACAAAAGTTACGAGATAGTTATTGGTTGAAAATAATAATTTACTATTGAAAAGTCTACTGAGCAATAAACAATGCTGGTAGTAAATAAATGTTTTAAAATATAATAGTGTTGAGGTATAAAGAGGATTCGGAAATACATATAATTTACTGTATTTCACACACAATGGCTATGCATATGTTGGGTTTACATTAGAATTAGAATTAGGGGCGTCAAACGAATCTTCGTTCGAATTACACGTTGTCGTTATGCAATAGAGAAAACATTGACTAGTGCAGATACGATTATTATAGAATTGGACAAGTAACCGTGGTAATTAGATACTCGAGAAACTAATGGCAATGATCCTAGGTTCAATAACGAATCCGCGGTCAACGGAATGATAGATAAACATGCTCACAATATCTAAGTCGGACTCTTTGTTGGAATATTCACCGAGCGTACAGACACTAAGTAACTCGCTTATACGACCTCACGAGAGAATGACTTCCCGTCGCGATGATGCTGTGGAGGAAAACTATAATGGGGTGTGTCTAAGGACACGAGTTCATCGGATTCGTCGAGGATAGCCTTCATTCAGAAGGCGAGGGAAATTGGCGTTGATGCTAATTGGCCAATCTCCATATTGGTGGTTAGAAAAAGATGCTAGCCGCCCTCGAGGGAAAGTTGCTAGTGGGAGACGCCGTTCGTTGAAAAGTAGGTCTCTCATATCTTCCCGTAGCTGGGACAAAGATTGTGTGTCTGTCTGAAGGACTTTAGTCAACTAAATCTTAAGATTTATAACGGGCCCTCAGGCTAGCTGTTCATGTACTGCGGAGACGCATCGACATCTGGCAATCATCTTACTCGAAGAATAGGGTCTGTGTGTGGCGAGCCACGGGACAGAAACCGTTGGAATGTTTATTGCCGCGTGCCGCTACAAATATTTCTTTTAAGGAGAGCTATACAATTATTCCATGCCTTTGTTAGACAAAGCGTTGATCCCGTGACCACGGCTACGTTCGGCGACTGGCTGTCGCCTCGAGCCCAAGCTCATTATCACAGCTCTCGAACAATTACAATCGGATTGAATAACTACAATTGCTTAATTACAGCTATAGTAGATTCTAGATTACAATGTTGCGGGATGATCCAAAATTCCAAAGGCTCCAGTGTTTTTTCATCTTCGACATACGTAACGAGAATTTACGACTCCCGTTGGCGTGCTTCCTCGCGATCGCGTCTCTCCGCGAGTGGTCGAAACAAATGGTCCTTCGAGTCGGATGCGTGTCAGTGAAAAGGTGCACTTACCAGTGACCACACAGTGCCACGTAAATACATCATAATCAGCAGCGGAAGCGTTATAACTATAACGAAGTCAGTGACGTCAGGTGCGTCACCTTCGAAGAGGCATAACCCGTAGGTCGAGGAACGCAACCATGCAACCTCCCGCTGCAGCTAGACAATTGTCAACATAGCAAGTTCCAACAACTTCAATCTCACTTCATGCGTGTCGCCTTCGGGAAGGATCACCTTCCTTGCGAAGCGCACGTCAACGAAACTCCGCTGCACAGGCATAAGCGACATCTTACAGCCGGAACAACTTCTGCCTCAACAATGCAAGTGTCACTTTTGGGAAGGAACACCTTCCGTGCCAAACAAATACTCAACCTCTTGCCGCACATTAACGACCAACAACCGATAGTCCGACCGACGTCCGCACCGCGACTGCATGGTAAGCTCATTCAAATTATCAAAACCCCTCATGGCTTCCAATCAGGAAGAGCGTGTAAGACAGTTGTTACGGAAACGAGAAGGATTCAGGAAAGAATTAGAAGCTCTTCGCATATTGCTCAATAATTATGAGAAAGGGACATCCACACATGCTATCCAACGTAATTTAAGCGACGTGGAGGTAGAATTTACAGCGTTCAAAGAAGGTTGATGTGAATTAGACGATAGGGATGAAGGTCAAACACAGCAGGACTGTGTTGACTTACAACAGATGTTTCATACTATTACCGGACACGCGTCTGCCATCATTAGTAATGCAAACAAGCAATCAGAGCCGATAATTCGAAGCCTTACCACGAACTTATCGAACATTTCATTGCTGGATTCCGTCGATTTACCGAGAATTCGACTACCTACCTTTTCGGGAGTCTACGAAGATTGGCCAGGTTTCGCAGATCAATTTCGCTCCACAGTTCACGATAACCCTCATATTGATGACTGCAAACGACTATTGTATCTCCGTTCTTGTTTAACGCATGGAGCAGCTCTCGCTACATCATCGCTAAGTAATGTGGTAATTAATTACTCAGCCGCGTGGGAAATACTGGAACAAAGATACAACAGACCAGCTAAGATCGTAGAGAAACATTTGCAGGAGATAATTGACACGACCTCCTTATCATGGACAGCACATCGAGATTTGCAGTCCTATACAACCAAACTAGAGTCACATTATAAGGCCTTGGAAGCTCTCGGCCAACCGACCGCCGATGCCTTGTTGTTATATCTATGTACCTCTAAATTAGACCGGGATACCGATTTAATATGGAAGAACAAGACAAAATCCACGCCATTCCCTACGTTCAAAGACTTCCTGAAGTTTTTGAACGATCGCTGTCAGGTCATCGAACCGGCAAGTACGACACGCCAAACACGTGGGGATGCATTTGTCACGTCCCAATTGCCGTCGCTCTGTCCAATTTGCCGTGGACCACACAAAATTTGGAGCTGCAATACCTTCAGGACGAAAACCATCGAAGAAAGTGTTATAGCCGCCCAAGAAATATCAGCGTGTACTAACTGCCTGACGACAAGACACACGCTTCAACGTTGTAACGCCGGATCCTGCCGCATATGCGAGCGACGCCACCACACGCTTTTACATAGATCCGACGCTCGAATTAAGGATCGGATTATCTTTGGCAACCGAACACCCCCGACAACACCTCCAAGCACAAGGCCCCGATGTGCGCCTGCCAAAAACGCGATTCGGATGGGTCATCGGGGGGAGCCCAATTTCTCCATTAACCGCAAGAGTCTTTCATAGCTCTACGACGGATCTAGAAACAGACCTCACCCGCTTTTGCGAACTCGACGAGGGGCCACGGATAAAGTACATATCAGAAGCGGATCAACGATAACAATGGCGATGAAACGACTCGCTTCTCTCCATTACCAATTCCAGTCCTTGACAAGACTGTTCGACGGATACGAACAGTCCGGCAAACAAAGCAAAAACCTCCTAAGGTCATATCGAAAACAAGTCGCCGACATTCGGATACAGTTTAACCTTGTCAATAAAAGGTTACTTGAGCTCTCGTTAAACCTGGACAAACGATTGTCAACGCTCACCACAACCAAGCCTTCCTCAATGGAAGTTTCCAATACCATGGCGAATTCATAACTACCGGAATGCAGCAGCAACACGTCTATCAGTTTCCAGGGAAGTAATAATAATTTAAATGGCAACAACGTTCATCTGTCCGATCTTTGGCGGAATATGAACTCCTTTCTGGATATTTTCGATCAGGTGCATTCTTTACATAATATCCACACGTTTATCACTGCCAAATCTAAAATATTGAAAAAAACTTGAAGGGGCCATCGGGAACTCTCTGCTTTCCCACTATATTTGCGTGCCATCTGGTCAACGATGTCCACACCAAACTTTGTTTTATTATAAAAAGCAATGGTTTCTGGAACATGCAATTGTCTTCTACTAGTATACCTGTATGTTTGGTGCTGAGAAGGAGGACTTTTACGTTAGGTTTACTTCTATACACAGTAAGCGTGCAGTTTTTTGATTTATATAAATTTGAGGAAAACAAAGTCATCTTGTCCTTTTTTCCCTTAAGCGCCGAGTTTTATCTTTTCCCATATAAGGGAAAACAATCAAAATATATTTTGTTTGGGCGTCAAACTGCTAACCAAAGCGTAATGCCAAATTTATGAGGCTTATTCGGTATAGCTGACACGAGCGAGTATGGCAACTCAGGAGCAGACACATGGATGGCAACGGTGCATGCAGCACACAGCAGAGAGATGAACAAGATAAGTGATAATGAAATAATGTGGCTATTAGATAGCGGTTGTACCGATCACATAATTAACGATGTAAATTATTTTGACAAATTTATCGACCTTAAAGAACCGGTAAATATATATTTGGCCGATAATAGATCGATAAAGGCAGCAAAAGTAGGAGATGTTATAAGCTATTTTGAAGCATTTGGAAAGCGAAAAAAAAATAAAGTTTTTTATATGAAAGAAATGATCGCAAACTTGATTAGTTAACGGATAATAATAATATGGTTATTTCAAAAGGAAATATTGCAAAAATAATAGATGAGAACAATAAACTTACAGCTGTAGCGGTCAAAGAGAATGGAACATATAAAATGAAAAGTATATTGAAAGGGAAGGAGCACTTAGTAAACAGGCAAAAGGTTAAAAATATTGAGATGCGATAATGGAAGAGAATACTTAAACAATCGAATTTATAAATTTGCTAGGGATAAAGGTATCATAATAAACAATTGTCCAACCTACGTACATGAATTAAACGGAACGGTGGAAAGGTATAATACGACAGTAATAGACATGGCGCGCTGCTTGTTAACGGAAGCGAAAGTACATAAAAAGTACTGGCCGGAAATAGTATGTACAGCGGCATACTTGAAAAATCGAATACTACCAAACACTGTAGAGGGAAAGACACCTTTTGAAATATTCTTCGCGAGAAAACCATGCGTTGAAAATCTATGTCTATATGGAAGTAAGGTTTTTGTAAGAGGGCCAGAACAAAAAAGAGTTTCTAAATGGGATAAGAAGGCAGATATGGGAATTTTGTTAAGATATAGTGAAGTAGATTACAGAGTCCTATTAGGTGGAAAAATAACAGTAGCTAGACATGTAGAGGTCATAGAAACAGACACAAAATGTATCGGTTTTGAGGAGAATTCATTCGATGCAAATAGCGATGATAGTAAAGATAATTATTTATTGGACAGAATGAATAAGGAAGACTTAGAAAGCAGAGAAGATGAAAATGATAATAGTTCTGAAAGCTTAAAGATCCCTAGGAGATCTACACGTAATAAGAGAACTCCAATAAGGTATCCAGAAAAGGAAAACAGTAGTGAGATTCATGCAAATTATTGTAGAGTAGATGTCTCTTGTACATTTCAGGAGGCGATTTGTTGTGAAAATAGTGAAGATTGGAAACAGGCTATGGATAAAGAAATAGAATGTCTCTTTAAGAATAAAACTTGGAAATTGGTAGAAAGGGTAAAAGGCAAAGACGTATTAGATGTAAAATGGGTTCACACGAGAAAATCAGATGACAGGTATAAGGCTAGATTAGTGGCAAGAAGATTTCAACAAAAAAACGTAGTCGATGACATATATTCTCCAGTAGCGAGTAATCAGACCTTTAAGATATTGCTATCATATTGTTGTCAAAATGGATTAATCATTGAGCAAATGGAGGTAGAAACTGCCTTTTTAAATGGTGAAGTAAGCATGAAGGTATATGTAAATCAACCAAAGGGATATGCAGACGGAACGAATAGAGTTTGTAAATTATCGAAAGCGCTTTATGGGTTAAAAGAAAGTCCGAGGGATTGGTATGAGTGTTTTGATAGTGTTAGGGAAGTGATACATTTACACTGTACATGAGAGTGTGTGTGTAAGGGTTAGAGGGCGTCAAGGTCTTAGTGGAGACAAAAGACTGTTGCCAGATGTTAGAAGAATCTAGGATAGTCGGTTGGCGACCAGCGTGCGTGCAAGACGTTCTTCAGAGAGTAATATAGATGTATAACTGTTGTGTGGGAAATATAGTAAATAATTTGTATTCCCAAATCCTCGAATTTCCTAAACATGGTAGCAGAGCGTGGTTACTAGTTTTGCAAGATATTTAGTGCGTGGTTACGATCTTGCGAGTGAGTTTTCAGTAAAGAAAAAAAAAACTTTCAGAGAAAAAAAAAAGAAATATACTTCGAGCACGTATACGCATGCTGAATACGTTACCCGAAGAATACAGCTACATAGCGGACATAATAGACGCATTGAAAGAAGAGGATCAAACGGTAGCGTATGTAAAAAATAAAATAGAGATAGCAGAGAAGAAAAATAAATCCAATCGAGGAGAAAGGCAAACCAACGCCTTTTCTGCAAAAAAGGAAGGATGCTTC
Source organism: Bombus vosnesenskii (assembly GCF_011952255.1). Lineage (NCBI taxonomy): Eukaryota > Metazoa > Arthropoda > Insecta > Hymenoptera > Apidae > Bombus > Bombus vosnesenskii. The sequence goes on from NW_022883686.1 coordinate 705,793, forward strand.
AGATGTGGAAGATTAGGACACTTTGCGAGAGAGTGTCAAAATGGCGTCCAAGCGAGAAGCAGTAACGGCTATTGGCATGGGCCAACACGTGGTCGAAACAGAAGAAGAGGGAACAAAGGCAATACGAGCAGAGGACGTGGAAACTTTCATCGTCAATCAACAACCGGCACGGGCGAGCATGGAAACTCAAGAGCAGGCATATGGACAGCAACGGCGCACGCAGCAAACAGCAGTGAGACGAATGAAATAAGTAAGAACGAAATAGTGTGGCTATTAGATAGCGGTTGTACCGATCACATAATTAATAATATAAATTATTTCGATAAATCTATCGACCTAAAAGAACCGGTAAATATATATTTAGGCGATAATAGACCGATAAAAGCGACAAAAGTTGGGAATGTTATAAGTTATTTTGAAGCATTCGGAAAACAAAATGAAATAAATATGAGGAAAGTATTTTACGCGAAAGAAATGTCCGCAAATTTGATTAGTTTAGGTAAACTAACAGACAATAAGAATACGGTTATTTCCAAAGGAAATATTGCGAAAGTAATAGATGAGGATAATAAACTTACAGCTGTAGCGTTCAAAGAGAATGGTACATATAAAATGAAAAGTATATTGAAAGGAAGAAGCACTTAGTAAACAGTGGCGAACGTAGTGATATGAGTAAAAAGGAAAGATGGCATAGGATGCTAGAACACGTAAATTTTAAATATTTAGAGATTTTGGGTAAAGAGCAGCTAGTGACTGGCATACCGAATGAATTTGAAAAGGAACTTTTGAAATGTAGGGTGTGTATAGAAAGCAAAATGCATAACTTACCTTTCAAAAATAATCGAACTAAGGCTAGGGAAATAATGGAAATTATTCATACGGACGTATGTGGTCCCTTTAAGACTACCGGATTCAATGGAGAAAAATATTTCATTTTATTTATCGATGATTATAGTAAAATAGCTAGGATCTATTGTATAAAATCAAAAGATGAGGTCTTTGATTCTTTCGTACAGTTCGTAAATGAAGCCGAAAATTTAACGGGCAAGAGGTTAAAAATATTAAGATGCGATAATGGTAAAGAATATTTAAATAATCGAATTTATAAATTTGCTAGGGATAAAGGTATAAGAATAAATAATTGCCCAACATACGTACATGAATTAAACGGGACAGCGGAAAGGTATAATAGAACAGTGATGGACATGGCGCGTTGCTTGTTAGCGGAAGCGAAAGTACATAAAAGGTACTGGCCGGAAATAGTTTGTACAGCGGCATACTTGAAAAATCGAATATTAGCGAATACTATAGAAAGAAAGACACCTTTTGAAATATTCTTCGGGAAAAAACCAAGTGTTAAAAATCTACATCTATATGGAAGTAAAGTTTTTGTAAGAAGGCCAGAACAAAAAAGAGTTTCCAAATGGGACAAGAAGGCAGATATGGGAATTCTATTAGGATATAGTGAAGTAGGATACAGAGTCTTATTAGGTGGGAAAATAACAATAGCTAGACATGTAGAGGTCATAGAGACAGACACTAAATGTATCGGTTTTGAGGAAAATTCATCAGAGGCAGATAGAAATGATAGCGAAGATAACTATTCATTGGTCGGTATGGATAAGGAAGAGTTAGAAGGTAGGAAAGATGAAAATAATAGTAGTATTGAAAGCTCAAACACTCCTAGGAGATCTACACGTATTAAGAAAACTCCAGTAAGGTATCCAGAAAAGGAAAATATTTGCGAGATGCATGCAAATTATTGTAAAGTAGATATCCCTCGTACATTTGAGGAGGCGATTTGTTGCGAAAATAATGAAGTTTGGAAACTGGCTATGGATAAGGAAATAGAATGTCTCTATAAGAATAAAACTTGGAAATTGGTAGAAAGGGTAAAAGGCAAAGAAGTATTAGATGTAAAATGGGTTTACACGAAAAAATCAGAGGACAGGTATAAGGCTAGATTAGTGGTAAGGGGATTTCAACAAAGAAACGTAGCCGATGACATATATTCTCCAGTGGCGAGTAATCAGACCTTTAAGATATTGCTATCATATTGTTGTCAAAATGGATTAATAATTGAGCAAATGGATGTAGAAACTGCCTTTTTAAATGGTGAAGTAAGCTCGGAGGTATATGTAAATCAACCAAAGGGATATGCGGACGGAACGAATAGAGTTTGTAAATTATCGAAAGCGCTTTATGGGTTAAAAGAAAGTCCGAGGGACTGGTATGAGTGTTTTGATAAGTATGTGACGAGATTAGGTTTTAAGAAGAACAATATAGAGCTGTGCCTATATACTTATGGAGAGGGAGAAAATGTTGTTTATTTGTTAATATACGTAGACGATTTGTTGATTTGTAGTAAAAACAAAGGGAAGATACAAAGTGTAAAAAAATTATTAACTGATAAATTTGAAATGAAAGATTTAGGTGAAGTAAAAGAATATCTTGGAATAAATATAGAGTATGATTATTTAAAAAATGAAATGAGATTAAGCCAAAAGAAATACATAGAATCATTAGCAAACAAATATAAATTACATAACAGCAAATTGTACTGTACACCTATGGAGACCAACTTAAAAATTGAAAAAGCTGAGATAAATAGAGAGGACATTGGATACAAGAATTTAATTGGCGCATTGCTGTATATTAGTGTAAATACCAGACCCGATATAAGTTATAGTGTGAATTATCTGAGTAGATTTCAAGATTGTTGTAACGAGACACATTTTAAATATGCCTTGCGAATATTGAAATATTTGTACCGGACTAGAGATTTAGGGCTACATTATAAAAGAAATGAAAAGTGCGAAACGATAGATTGTTATGTGGGCGCTGATTGGGCAGGAGATCATATAGATAGGAAATCGACTTCTGGGTATGTAATTAGATTGTATGGAAATGTAATTGGATGGAAGTCTAAAAAACAAAGGTGTGTGACAAAAGCCTCGACGTATGCAGAGTATGTTGCTCTATCGGAAGCGGTGAGCGAAGTAATGACTATCAGAGAACTAATGAAAATCTTCGATGTAAATGTAGACGATAACCCTGTAAAAATCTATGAGGATAACTCTGGAGTAATGAGTATAGCAAAATACGGAACTTTTACAAAAAATTCTAAACACATCGAAGTTCATTACCACTACGTTCACGAGTACGTAAAGGAAAATAAGATAAACATAATAAAAGTAAGTACAGAAGAAAACACTGCGGATATTTTTACGAAGGCACTGTGTAGAGAGAAATTTGAAAGGTTTAGGTCATGGATGAATGTAAAATAAGAGAAATGTAAATAAAGCGATAAATGTTAAATATTTTGTTAATTCGACAAGTATGTAAATAAAATTAAGTGTACAGTATAAATGTAAGGAGGCGTGTTAGGGAAGTGATACATTTACACTGTACATGAGAGTGTGTGTGTAAGGGTTAGAGGGCGTCAAGGTCTTAGTGGAGACAAAAGACTGTTGCCAGATGTTAGAAGAATCTAGGATAGTCGGTTGGCGACCAGCGTGCGTGCAAGACGTTCTTCAGAGAGTAATATAGATGTATAACTGTTGTGTGGGAAATATAGTAAATAATTGGTATTCCCAAATCCTCGAATTTCCTAAACAGATACGTATGTGATGAGATTGGGTTTTAAGAAGAATAACATATGATAAACCTGCATCGGGCTTTCGTTGGAAATAATTGTTCATCTATTGAGATATTTTCATATGGCTTGTAACAAGCTTGGCTATTACTTATAAATCTGTTCCATATTTCGGATATCAGCGCAAATTTATCTGTTTGTAATCTTTCGAAGACTTTCAATGGTCCCGCTTCATATGCGTCGCGGGCATATAGAATTCCTGGAAAACTACGCAACTCAGCAACTGTGATTGTCCAGTCTTTTTTCAAAACTCGATGCGCCTCGGTTTCAGTGCAATCTTTTATGTGTTCCATTATGTGTTTGTCAATTATCAATTCGAAAGCACTAGTAACACAACCCGACATAATACTTCACTTAGCACAGCCAGTAGGCCTTGCGATATCCTTGAATATCATACGAACGGGCGTCCTACCCCTGGATCTGCCTGCTTTCAGTTTTATCCTCTGTGTCAATTGCAATTTCAATTTCACCTATTACATTTTGGAATGTGCTTAGAATGCTCGTCCTTTTATCCTCGGACTCAGAACTAGAAAGAATACGCATCCTTTTTTTGTTACCACACTCTTTCAAGAAATGTTCCTCTTCACTATCCGAAGATCCTTCTATTTCTCCACTTTCAATGTATTCAGAACTTGCACTGACAGCTTCGCTTTGGCCTAATTCATACTAATGTAATATCGTAAGGTAGTTCGAATTAGAAATCAGTTGAAAATAGAAAAACCGTGTACGTCGTCTTTCTGTGGTTCGTTTACATTTAAGAGTGCCTACGTGACTAAAGGCACGTAGTTGGTAGTTCTTACATAGGTATGAGGGAAACAATAGACAACGTTAGAAGAAGGACGGTTTCGCTATCCAAGGCGAATCGAAAAGTGTGCGTGTTGCGAGAATCAGAGCTAATTGAGTCGTCTAAGAGTAGAGTCGTTAGAGGTAATCGAGTCGTCGAAGAGTAGAGTCGTGAGAATTGATAGAGTTGTTAGAGAAAGAGAGTGTGTGTGTTAGATTCGTTGTGACGAGGGTGGTTAAATAACTGTAAAGTTGTTTGATATAGATACGAGTATTGCATTTAGTTTCCGTTAAATAAATATCGTTTTCTGTCCAATTTATATTTGTATATTCAATTTAATATTAATAAATTGTAAGTAATCGGGAAAAACTTTCTATCTTTATTTTCCGATTTTACACTAATTTTCTTCGGAGGTATCCTCAAAACAATCTTCATGGATGTTGACAATTTTGTTCAATATCTTATTATAACCCTTGGATTTACTCTTGATTGCTAGAAAAGGGGGATTGGTCAAAATAAGAAAATACTGTGTCCAAATTCAATTATCCTATTGTAAATACTTACAATAAGCGGAGACAATAATGGAAAATGTCTACAACAACTGAAACTTTTGCACACTGTCTTTGAAAAACGGATTATTTATGAAATCAGCTAGCCCGTCAATTTGACGGATTTCGTAGAGATAGATATACTACATAGATTTCAAAGATTAGAAAGCCTAGGAAAAAATAATTGTGTGTATAAATTCTTTAGATGAAATGATTAATTTACGATGCAAAATGGTTAAAATTAATGGTTTTTGGAATTTGTCATTTCGAAGTTTGATGGATTTCAAATTGGCGGGTCCCGTAAACTTAGTGTTAAATTTCACCAAAATCGGTTTATGAATAATTACAGAATATCATTGTATTGCAGAAAGCAGTAAACTTTTTCAATTTGTTTGCGTAAGCAACACCATACGTCATTCTTCATTTTATATGAATGGATAGATATTGATACTTATGCCGATATAGTTACAAGTAAAGGATAAATTATTCCGTTCTTGACTCATTTATGTCTTTGTCTTCCTCATTAATATCTAAACGTTAGTAGTAAAACAAGTTAGCATGCATATTTATATCATTGATTTGCAGATTACATTGCAATTTACATTTATGACGTGGAAGTTTAGTAGTATTGCATGTAGAAATCTGAGAAATATGTAAGTTTGTGTAACAGTGGAATTAAATTCCAATTAAGTAAATACATATATTTAAGAAGATATCCTGCAATCGCACAAACGTCAAATCAAACAAGACGCAAACATTTTTTAATTTATTTGGATAAGTAAACAATGCCGTAAACATGGTGGAATTTCGACTGCTTCTTTATGGTTCTCCAAGAGAATAACAAATTTCTGTTTAGACATGACAATTGATCCAAGTAAGCGCTATGTGAACACTGTGTTGAATATATAGAGCGGGGCATTTAAATTGTGTAGGAACTCGAACTGACCATCGTAATATAGACCACGTGTGAACCAGAAACGGGGAGAGTGGACTAGGACAGACAGTGTGATCAGAGTGTGTACAGAGTGTTATGTCGCATAAGACATCTGCACTTCAGCCCTCGCGACCGGACAGCCAACGGTCTGTGGATCGTCATTCCGACCCTCAATAAACCTAAGGACCCACCATAACTTTTCACTCTTCATTGCGTTGTATCAACATGTGTCTTCAGTCAATCCGTTTGTCCTGGAGGATTTCTTAGGCCTAGAAGTATTTTCGGCGCACATCTGTTTTTTGGAGAGGTCCTTGGGTTTATTAGGCGCTCTTAAAAACACGGAGAAAGCAGGTACGCACCTATTGGGACCCGAATAGCTGTCTAATAAAACAGGCTGGTTTTTCCCATGAACAAGGTCACCTACGAACCACGATGGTAGGAGGCTTCCTATTCATCCCTTCAAGCATCAGCGTGGGTCATAACCAATCGACATCGCGGACCGTTACGTTCACTTTTTCTAACGAAAAGTATGAACAACGAATCCGCGTTCTTCATTCAAAGGGGTACGCCCACATCGAATTTTCTTCAATATTAACATAAGAGCAACAAGTCTAACTCACATCATCTATCTAAGTCGGTTCTCGGGATTACCGAACATTCACTTCCTCTATTAAGTATCCTCTAGTGCTACGTCCACTAACATACTAAATTCAACTATAAGAGCCTTGCTCTATTGTGCATATTTATCGTATCTTCGTGCGACAAATTGTCATCTACGATTTATACCTACTCAACAATGTACTTCATAAGTGTTGGAAATAAAAACCGTATCACCCTGTGAATCACAGTGTTATACTAACTCAAATCAGGGGATCGATCAACTCGTGGTGTTGATTCTTATAATCGTAACGGGAATTTACGACTCCCGTTGACGTATTTCCTCGCGATTGCGCCTCCCTGCGATTGGTCGTAACATTTGGTCCTTCGAGCCGGATTCGAGTGGCAAGTGAAAAGTGTTGACAGTGACACCCACTACAATACAGTGCCATGTGAATCTAACATAAACAGCAGCAGAAGCGTAACCACTCCAGCGAAGTCAGGAACACCAGAGACCGTCAGTTTTGAAAAGGCATAACCAGGTGGTTGAAGAACGCAACCACGCAGCCTCAAGCCAACAACTAGAGGGTCAACTTCTGCAAGGACACGTCTTACACGTCAAACGAGACGCATACGGCGACGAGTAACATTTAAACTCACAACTACAAGGTACGCTCGTCTATTGTATTGTCTTTGCAATCCGCTTTATCAATGGATAACACAGACAAAATTACCTTCTTGCATTAGGAACGAGGCTTTCAAATCGGCCGATCTACTACTTCATCGAAACAACTCGATGAATATGAAGAATCCAGCCAAACGAATAAGGCGTCTTTACAGGCCTACACGATACTGCTCAACGACACGTGGAAACAATACAGACTATTACAAGAAGAATTAGAAGATCTAGGCGAGGAGGAAGACGCGCGCGTTTCCGAAATAACAAACACATATTACGATGTGTGCGTAGTACGAATACACGCTCTCATGGATGATGCACCAGCATCGTCGTAGAAATCGCCCAGCTGCGATTCGTCTAATGTCGCCGAGCCGACATCAATTAAATTACCAGAAATTCATTTACCTGCTTTCGACGGTACTATCGAGAATTTTTTTTTTAGTTGTTTATATTCACAATTTGTCCGATGTGGACATTTGGTAGAATTTATTGGCTGTTTGATTATCATGTGGGTGGCTACCCCCAGCGGGGTACCATCTTCGTGATTGTTAGATTATATCCTTTGTGAGATCTGTTGGGTGTTTTCTTTTTAGTCTTCCTTCTATGCTTAATGTGTTGATCGTTTCCGCTGCCAGCCGGTTCGGGTGCGTTGCTATTCTTTCTCTGTACCTTCTTGCGCATCTGCTAATCTCCTCCTTGACCGTTGGTATTCCCAGGTCTTTCCGAATGTCCTCGTTTCTAACGTACCATAGGGTGTTTACTATTGTTCTAAGAATTTTAGCTTGCATTGTCTCTATTTTGCTTATATGGCTCATTGCTGCTGTTCCCCATAGTGGTATTCCGTACGTCCAGATTGGTTTTATGATCATTTTGTATATTTTTAGTTTATTTACTGTACTTAGCTTGGATTTTCGACTTGTTAGCCAGCACATTTGCCTCCTTGCCATCTGTATTTTATCTGTTATTGATTTAATATCCTATTTCCATGTGACTTGTGTATCTATGTGGAGTTCTATGCATTTGACTTGCCTTAATTGTAATGTGTGTGTGTCGTTAAGAAAGATGTTTGGTGGTATTTGTTTTCGCAGTGTGAATGTAATGTGGTTGCATTTACTGGGGTTTCCTTTAATTTGTTTAACTTGTAGCCACTTTTCTATTTTTGTGATATGTTCTTGTAGTAATGTGATTGCTGTTACAGGGTCAGCGTGCCCGACAAGTACCGCTGTGTCGTCCGCGAATGTCAGTATTTTGCTATTGGTAGCTGTTCGTATGTTGGCCGTGTATAGTGTGTATAGTATTGGTCCTAAGACGCTTCCTTGCGAAACCCCTGCCTTGCTGTCTTTGACTTCGGAGTATGTATCCTTGATTTTTATTACGAAGGTTCTGCTGCTTAAGTAGGATTTTAGTAATTGGTATATTTGTTCCGGGAATTGTTTCCTGATTGTTTGTAGAAGGCTTTCGTGGTTTATTTTGTCGAATGCTTTCTCTATGTCCATAAAGAGGGCTGTGCACTATTGCTTGTTTTCTAGTGCTAGTATTATTTCGTTGACCAGTCTGTGCATTTGCTCTATAGTGGAGTGTTTGTTTCTGAATCCGAATTGGCGATCCGGTATTAATTTTTCCTTCTCTATTATTGGTTTTATGCGGCCGTAAATTACTTTCTCTAGTATTTTAGAGAACACAGGAAGTAATGAAATTGGTCTGCATGATTCTGTTTCATGCGGGTCTTTGCCTAGTTTAGGTAACGTTATGATCTGTGCAAGTTTCCAAATTTTAGGAAAGTATTGTATTCTTAGTATTGCGTTAACTATTATTGTGATTTGTCTTGTCGCTTTTGGTGTAACGTTTTTCAAGATTTTGCCATTGATTAGGTCGATTCCTGGTGCTTTATTATTTCTTGTTTTCTCGATTATGTTTCTAATTTTGTTGTGCTGTTGTTTTAGGTATGGTGTAATGTTTGTCAGTTGATGTACTAGTGGTTAGCGTATCCTCGTCCGTATGACAATTGAGGTTGCTGTTATTAATATTATGTGGTGTAAATGTGTTGCTTAGGTGGTTGGAAAATTCTTCAGCTTGCTCTTCATTGCTTCTTGCTCATGTGTTATCTGCTCTTCTGATTGCTGGGTCAATTTTTATTGTCTTCCTTATTTTTTTTTGTGGCTCTCGATAGGGAGTAGTTGTAGTTCTCGTGTGCAGATAGTGACTCGATGAACTTTGTAAACTCGTTATTGTTGTGCTTTTTTATATTCTTTTTTATTTCCTTTGCAAGTTTGTTTAGGTGTTTTTTGTTTTCTTTTGTTCTATGTTTTTGCCATTTTGCTTTCGCTTTTCGTTTTTCTCTAATTTTTTCGAGGATGTCTAGTTGAACTGTTTTTGTTTGTCTGTTGGTTGTTCCAGGTATAGTGGTTGCCCTTGCTGCTTCTTGAATAGTTCCTGTAAATGTTGTTACTGCTTGATCGATGTGTTCAGGTGTTTTCAATGGGATGTTGCAGTTGAGTTTGTTCTCAATTATTTCTTTAAATGTTTGCCATTTGGTGGTTTTATTGCATAGCGTCTCTGAATAGCTGTAAAGTATTGGTTTGTTTCTGTATGTAATTATTATGGGTGTATGGTCGGAGGAAAGCTCGAGACTGGGTGCTACGTTGAGTTTATTTGCGTTTAGTCCCTTTGTAACTGCAAAATCAAGTAGGTCAGGTATTTTGCTCAGGTCTGTCGGCCAGTATGTTGATCTTCCCGTAGATAATATATTGAGGTTATTTTTTCTAATGTAGTTTTACCCTTTTCTACCCTCTACTTCTACTTTCGACAAAGTTCTACCTCGTGGTGTAATAATTCTTGATCCCCATAGTGTGTGCTTTGCATTGTAGTTTCCAGCTGTGATATACTTTTCACCTAAGTGTTGAAAATACTCTTCCTATATTTGTGTTGTCATTTTGTGTCGCCGTGGTATGTATACTGCTGACAACTGGAAGTGGTTGCTGCTAGTTTGTACTGTAACGGTGGTTGCTTGGGTATATTCCTTTCTTACTTGGCTATGTAAGTGATGTTTAATGTCGTTTTTTATTACTACTGCGTTCCCTCCGTGTGCTTCTCCTGAGGGATGCTTGGTATCATATATGGTGTAGTACGGTATTTTTATATAACTTTTTATAGTGAATTGTGTTTCTGAAACGAGTAGTATATCGATATTATTGTTATACATGAATGTTTTAGTTTCTAGGGCCCCTTGTTGTAGGCCGTTAGAGTTCCAGGCTATTATTTTAAGCATGTCCATTTTTATTTCTTATTTTTTGCTCAGCATATTTGTAAGTAGTTGTAGCATAACTGTACTTTATTCCGATTGCTGTCTGAGGAGTGCCTTTTGTTCGCTTATCATTTTTGTAAGTACTTCGGTGTTATTGATTGATAGTTTTAGTAGTTCTTTGATTTCTGTAGCGTCTTCGGTGTTGTTGCTTTGACTCTGATTGTTGCGTGTCTAATGTTTTGGGTTGTTTGCGCGTAACTTCGGTTTCCTTGGGGATCTGTGTTACTGTTTATAGCTTTTTGTTCCTTTTGTGCTTTCAATGTTGTTTCATTTTACGTTATACTTTGTTGTGGTTGGTAGTTATCGACTGATCTATTGCGAAGTGGTGGAAACAGTTTACGTTGTAGGTGTTTCCTGATTTCACATCCTTTATAGCTGGTTTCCATTACAGTTGCAACATTTAACTTCGTTTATCTTCCCTATGTAAGGACAGTGTGTTGTTAGGTTGTTTTTAGCACATTTAACACATTGCGGGCTTCTGTTACAATAATTTTTAGTGTGTTCGTATTGTTGACACCGCGTGAATTGTTGTATATCTTTTTTATGGCTTGGTGGATCCACTGTTACTATCGTATTTAGAATTCGTTTGATTTCGTAGATTTCCTTGTTGTTGGTGCTAGGTTTTAGCTCTATTATGAATAAGGATAGTGTTTGCTTCGTATCGTATCTTGTCATGTTGTTTATTGCTCTTTTTTGGTGGCCAATTTTTGCTAATTCGTCACTTAGTTTTTTTGTGTTAGTTTTTGGAAGTAGTCCTCTCATAACTACTTTGTAGCTCCTTTCCGTTTTGAACTGGTACGTGTGGTATATAGCATTTTTTCCTTTAATTCTTTTATCACTTTCCTATAACTTTCTGGGGTGTTTGTTTGTATTTGTACGTGTTCTATTTTTGTTTGTTTTATTATGTATTGTAGTTTTCCTTCCCAAATATATCGTTTAGTCGATCAATAAGCGGGTCTATTATCTCGGCCGCGACAAATATTGGTGGTGGTTTTGTAGTGTGCGTTGATTTAGTTTTATTTTTGGTTGCTGGGTCGTCGTCTATTTCTTCCGTAAGTGAGCTGAAGGAGTTTCTTAGTGGTAATTCTTGCAGCCATCGCTGCTTTTCTATATCTGAATTTCCTGTTATTTTTCGTTTTTTGTTATAACTCGCCATCTTCCAGCTTTCATCCCGTTGGGTTATTTCTTTATTGGTTTCCATTATCAACTTCGTTTGTAACTGAGCATTCCTGTTCTTGGTTTATTGGTTGGCTTGGTTTTGATATGTTTGTTGTTTTATTTATGTAGCATTGCTCGTCTTTGTTAATTATTTTTATTGGTGAGATGTGCTTTTTCATTTTAGATTTGTTTATAGTCTTCTTAGTAGAAGACACGGGTTTCCACCATTTAACTATGACCGTTGCCGTTCGTAACTTTCTCTTCCCCACTTGCCGCACTTTTTCTGAAGCACTGTTTTTCTGAAGTTCTGCTCGGCCAGAACTGGACAATTCTACCATCGAGAATTGGCATTCATTTTACAACTCCTTCTCGTTCACTATAGATCGAAGTGAACGACTTACACCCGTACAAAAATTTCATTATCTCCGATCGTCCTTGGCCGGAAAGGCCGCGTGAAGCATCCAATCGTTAGACATTATAGAGATAAATTATTCAATCGCGATTGATTTGCTTAGAGAAAAATTTGACTGTCACCGTCAAGTATGTATGCGCCACTGGGACCTAATTTTTGACTATACGAAAATAACCAAGGAGACACCCGAGGCCGTAGATGATTTTCTCGAGACGGTCAAAGTAAATCTTCAAGCTTTAGAGAAACTAGGTGAACCAGTAACATCAAATATTGTTCTGATTAAATTATTCATATCGAAGCTACCCTCCGCCACCATTCGCAAGTGGCAACGCACATTACCTGACAAAAACTGCGGTCATACACGCACTTGGTAGACTTTCTTAAAACACACACGAACAGCGATAGGACAAACTCAACATCAACCGCGATAAAAACACGAACATATAGTGGCCAATCATTGAGCGATCAATAGTCGAGCGACCGATCATCCAACGGACGATCATCACCTACTTCACCGTCCCCTCGTTCGTCACATCGTTCGAGACGAGCATCCACGTCTCCCCGAACGTCTCCCCGAACATCTCCTCGAACGTCACCGAAACGCGAATCTCGCTTATCGCGAACAAATGTAGCCGGATCAAACATATCGTCCAGTCCTAAACGACAAGGAAAGCAATGACCACATCAGACGTCTTTGCTAGGGACCGAATCATAGAAAACGGACTCACTAACCTCGCTTCCTTCTGAATCACTACATCGCGATTTGTTAGTCACAGCGCAGGCCAACATCTTAAATAATAAAATTCAACCATTCCGTTGTAGAGCTCAGCTAGACACCGGCTCTAGCATGAACTCTACCAACGGAAGTGTTCAGTCCAAATGGGAACCCTCAACACGTTATCGACGACCTCGAAACGCTGTATCACGGCCACGATCACCTCCATTGACGGCACATACGAACGCACCTTGACGTTCCTAATCATATCAACGATACCGACTTGGGTTCCAGATCAACCCGTAGATCGCTCAACGATACAAATACCTAGGAATCTCCAACTAGCCGATCCAAGATTTCATAGACCTGCTCCGATCGAAATCTTATTGAGCGCCGGACCAACGCTAGCATCACTCTGCGTCGGTCAACTTGATATCAGTCAATCAAATGGGCCCGACTTGGGTCTACAAAAAATGCGATTCGGATGGGTCATCGGCGGGAGCCCAACCTCGCAATCGTCAACACACACATTTCACGCCTCCACGACGGTTTTACAGGCAAACCCCGCCCGTTTTCGAGAAATCGACGAAGGTGCGCCCACTTCACACATTTCGGAGGCGGAACGACAATGTGAGAAACACTTCCGAAATCACGTCCAACGCACCAACGAAGGGCGATACATTGTCGCTCTCCCATTTAACGAAACAACTCCCTCGCTTGGATCCTCTAAAGCTATGGCGATGAAGTGACTCGCATCTCTCTGCCGTCGATTCCAATGTGATAAACAATTCGAAGCCGATTATCACGCCGTAATGTACAAGTTTATATTAACCCTGTTAATCCAGTGTTAAACTCATTTGAACCACCTCTGTTATCTTAATCGAAACAGGGAAACGACTAATTCGCGGCGTCGATTAGCAGAATCGTAGCGAGAATTTACGCCTCTCGCTGACGCGTTTTCCTCGCGACCATGTCTCTCCGCGAACGGTCGTAACAACGTGTTAATAAAGGGGGAAAGATAAAATTGTAGCTTTCATGGTTTAATGAAAAAGATGGAGTATTACTAAAAGGGTAAGAGAAAGAAGTGATTAATCCGAGAAAGTAAAGATACAGAAAGAAAGTGAGAGAAAAAGCAGTTTGAAAGCAAGTTGAAACTGTTCAGAAAAATAAGAGGCTAAAGCGATAAGCGATCAACGTAAAAGCGATAAACAGAAACGGCAGATCGGTACCATAATATGAGAAAAATTAATAAGATAAGGAATGGTAAAACGGTGCCACCTACCGGCTGAAAAGAGAACATAATCAGATGATAACCACTGTAAGTCAGACAGACAAATAGCTAGACACAACATAGGCAAGAGAAGAAAAGATAATGTACCTTTTGCACCTTTGTGGCCCGATGTGACTGTCATACTGACTTGGAAATTTGACACATCATTTTAGCGTCCTGTAATTATAAACGACGTTCATTCGATAAAGTATTTATTAAAGAAGTATCAATGGGAGCCAAAAGCATTCATGTGTATGTACATACTTGTTTTTAGTTAGTGGGAACGTTTACTTCGACAAAGTATAAAGTCGCCCCTCCATGTTTGTGTCGGACATGTGAATTTTTCATAAATATTTTGTTTGGCTTCATTGGACGAAAATAGCGTAATCGCAGACAAATGCGAGTTACGTGTTCGTTACATTAGATACAGTTTTAGTTACAGTTAATTACCGAGTTCTACTCTACAAAAAGATCGAGACACAGCTGTTAGGGGGAAGCTCCAGCCGCTCAACCCTTTTCTCGACATCGAAGTGATATTGCGAGTCGGGGGTCGACTCAGCTACTCGCCGATGCCATTCCATCAGAAACATCCAATCATCCTGTCAAAATCATAAGTCGCAACTCTCATTATCGTAATCGAATCAATTCTCTATTTTCGGCCACTGACTCCAATTTCCACCAATCCCAATGACCTCCTTGTCCGTACTCCTGGCCACTTTCTTATTGGCGATTCATTAACGAACTTTCGGGAGCGAGATTTCAGGAACGTTCCATCTAACCGTCTATCCAGCTGGCAACGCTTACAATAATTCAAGCAGCACATTTGGAGCTAGTGGCATCAGGAGTATCGAAACGAGCTGACCAGTTGAAGGAAATGGAGCAAGGGCAGTAACGGCATACAGGAAGGTACGATCGTCATCATCAGGGAAGATCACGTACCATCAATGTAGTGGTCCTTGGGCCGAGTCATCAAGGTCCATCCAGGCTCCAACGCCATTATCCGGTCGGCCACTGTTCAGACGACAACGAGCATTTGGATCGAGATGTCAAACGGCTAGTCCTACTACCGACCCAACCCGATCCAGCTGAATCCGGACAACCACCAATCGAGAGGGATTTGGGTGGGAGATCCAAGTAATTCTACATTCACAGAAGATTTGATCGGTACCCTCTCCACTGGGGTTACGTCCCGTTATCCTTTACATAAACCAGAATCCATCCCTCGGTCAAGACAGCCACCAGCTGTATAAATATAATTAGTCGAACCGCAATAATCCGAAGGAACGGCCATAAAATTAAGCATTTTTACTTTACCATCAAGGGCTTTGATTGCTGTAAAGCATCTTTCAAATCGCGAAGTACATTGGGATTATTGTTCAATCCGGTAAAAAATGGGAAAGGCGGATTTTTCTCGTGTTCAATGTTTGTTATGTTCCCCGCTTTAGTGAGGCGACCAGCACCCATCACTAGTTCCGTATAAATACCGCCTTCACAGAATATAACTTCACTTGCGATCATCTCTTCGAACAGTATACATTTCAACTTGTTAGTCATCTTTTCACCTTATATTCTTCGAGGAAACGGTGTGGGAATAAAATGTATATTTAAGCTGGTATTTCATTTCAACCTCCTCTACTATCTTAATCGAAATCGACTATATGATAAAACTTTCAACTTTGAAAATGAATATCTCCATGTCGGTAATGCTAGTCTTTTTAAGAATTTAATTATATACCAAATAATATACTAAATACTGTATCTTCAAAATTTCACAGGAATCGTGAGAAATCAACTAATGTAGTTATTAGAATTGATTCTTTTATCATGACAAATTGAAGTATTATTGCGCTGCGCAGACAACGATACACGTTATATTGGTAGATAGTATACAACCATATAGAATAATAAATGAGACAATTTGGCAAATGAGAAATATTGACATGGATGGTAATTGATTAAACTGTAACATCGTTTCCTGCGCAAAAATAACCGCTCTAATTCGTGGCATACCTCTACTGGTGCTTCGTCAATCGTCGCATTTGATTTTCTACCAATTATCTCTAAACGGGTATATTAATATACGAAATATATCCAAATCACTCGCGTTAGAACTAAATAAAACATTTTTAAATAACAAACAATACAGTAAATAAAGGAAAGAAGTTCAACTATGTCTACGATTATCTTCAACTTTATGTTTCTACAATTCTTCTAACGTTTCTCCTTGGATGTTGAAATGATTTTGTCTTTCCAGAACTATTCTACCCTCTTACCAAATTCCTAAAGTCGTTAAATTATGTTACGTATCAAGGTAATAGTGGAGAGTTCATTCACAATGAAGAATTTACGATATTCTTCACCAACGCTTCCGCTTTTTTTGTATGATTTTCTCGAAATTACTCAGGAACAGTCACGATATCTCAGGAGGTTCTTTTAACACATTGCGTAGGGCGAGACACATGCTTAGCAAGATATAGGTGCATATATTATAATTATACTCACATAAAGTGTTCTTAAATATTGCTATATATTTTATACACCTATTTATTATTATTGAGATATGCATAATTTTGTGTGCTAGACTTTTTTCTTTTTTTTTTTTTTTTTGTACGTGGAGAAATCCTCATGGACACTCCGCTGCTGCAGAACGCGTAGCAGCAGAGTAGTGTCGGACTCCTACCGACTAAAACTCCACGATGACCATCCTACGCGTGCGACGGGGGTGCTCCAGGAACCTCAGTGAATTAACTTCCGTTGCGCTCTCTTCCCGCGTCCTCTTGTTCGAGCCGGTCCTAGTATCTTCCGTCTATTGAGCTGGCGTTAGGGGGGTCCTTGCCCCTAGCGCTGCGCTCCTTCAGGCATGGTCCGTTGGCGCGGCGTTAGGACAGCTCTAGGTCGCCTGACTGCCATCCTTCTCCATCGTCTTATCCTGCAGGGGTGGGAGTTTTTCTTCCTCTCCCTTTCCGCCCGCTCCTTCGCGAGCATGACTCGCTCGCTGCGGCCCTTTCAGCATCGCCTCTATGATCGCTGGGGGGGGTCAGTGTTCCTCCTGTGGCGTGCCGCAGGGAGTGTCGGGGCAGCTCCCACGCCGGGCAGAGCTCCAGGGTGTGCTGCGTCGTGTCCCTGTCCTCTCCGCAGTGGTGGCAGATGTCTGTCGTCTCCCGTCCAATTCTCTTCAGGAACTCGCCAAACACACCGTATCCGGTGAGCACCTGGGTCATTCTGAATGTGAGTGGGAGGCCGTGGCGGCTTCTCCATGCCTCCCAGTTTGGGAGGATCGCCTCCGCGCCCCGATGTTCACGTCGGGTTGATCAGCTGGGATCGCCACCGGTCGCACGTGTCCTCCTTAGCGGTTCCTATGCCATTCGGAGCCGCCTGCTCGGTCGGATCTTCTCCCGGATGCCATACTCTCCGGTTCGTGTATCTCTTTTTGAACGCTAGCGCCCGGAGCTCCCACGGGGGGGGGGCGGCTATTGCAGTCGCCGATGCGTGGGACACCGTCCGGTATCCCCTAATGATTCTGATGGCGGTTACCCTGTGTAGCCTCCTCAGGAGCAGGATGCTGCGGCGGCTCGCCATCAGGTCGTCCGCCCATACCGGGGCTCCGTACATCACTCGGGACAGAATGACGCCCTCGTAAATTCGGCGCACCGCGTCTCCCGCCCCGCCGATGTTCGGTAGCAGGTCGCGTCGGGCATTCGCGGCCACCGACACTTTCGGAATCAGGCAGTCGAAGTGTGGCTCGAACGTCCACTGGCTGTCGATGACGAGACCCAGATATGTCATTTGCGATCCCACCTGGACGGTTTCGCCTGCCATGTTTATGCATAGGCCGGGCGGTGGGGTCCCTCGCCGCTTCTTGTCGAAGAACCAGATGGCCTCTGACTTGGCAGGGGAGGCCCTCAGGCCCAGTCCGCGCACGGCACTGATTGCGCAGGCCGTTGCGATTTCGCCGATGCGCAGTGTCTCGTGCCAGCCACGACCCCCGACCAGGACCAGGGTGTCGTCCGCGTAGCACACCATGGCCGAGCCTGGGGGCAGCGGGCATCGCTCGCATGTTCCACAGTATCGGTCCCAGCACCGAGCCCTGCGGTCCTCCGCGTTCGACAGGTCGCCTTTCCTCTCCTTCCTTGCTGCTGTAGCAAATCCACCTGTCATCGAGGTAGGCCCGGATCAGCCGGACGAGGTAGCTGGGAACCTCGAAGTGCTCCAGGGCCGTCAGTATCCTGTCCCACGGCATGGAGTTAAACGCGTTGACGATGTCCAGGGAAATCGCCAGCACCACGTAGTTCCGGAAAACTCTGTCCTCTGCCAGTGTCCGCACGCGTCTGACAGCGTCGATCGTTGAGCGTCTCTTCCGGAAGCCGTACTGGCTTTCGTGCCAACCTGGCACCTGGTCCGCTATGTGTCGCTCCAAGCGAGCAACTACTGATCAAATTTTCGATTTCTTGTTTCGCGTAGAAACAAGATTTGCGCTTGTACCACCAGTTACGAACCACCTTGTATATTCCTTACTAACTTGGCTGTGTAAGTGGTGTTTAATGTCGTTTCTTATTATCACTGTGGTCCTTCCGTGTGCTTTTCCTGGCGGGTGTTTGGTATCATAGATGGTGTAATATGGTACTTTCGTGTAGCTTTTTAGTGTGAAATGAGCTTCTGAAACAAGTAATATGTCAATATTATTGTTCTACACAAATGTATTAGATTCGAGGGCCCGTTGTTGTGGGCCATTGGTATTTCAAGCTGCAATTTTCAGCATGTCCATTTCTATTTTTTTCCTAACATGTTTGTAAGTAGTTGTAGCATAACTGTAATTTGTTGTGTTTATTGTCTGAGTATTGCGTTTTGCTCACTTATCATTCTTGTTGCCATTTCAGTGTTTCTGATGCATTGCTTGAGCAGTTCCTTGATTTCTGTAGCGTCGTTATACTTGTCGTTTTGGTTCTGGTTGTTTAAGGGTAGAGTTTGATTAGTTACTTGTGCATAACTTCGGATACCAAAGGTGTTTATGTTTCTATGGTTAGTGTTCGCTACGTTTTGTACATTTGGTGTTGGCTCTGATTCTGCAATTTCTTGTTGGGTGGGCTAGTTGCCGCATGTTTTACTTCGAAGCGATGGAAACAGTTTTCGTTGTAGTTGCTTTCTGACTTCGCAGGCTTTATAGCTTACTAGGTGGTTTCCATTACACTTATAGCATTTTCCTTCGTTTATCTTTCCTGTGTATGGGTAGTTTATTGTTAGGTGGTTTCGTTCACATTTGACATTCTCCGGGTTTCTGTTGGAATAGTTTTCAGTGTGTCCGTATTGTGGACACTGTATACATTGCGGTATGTCCTACATATAACGGGGTGGCTCGATTTTTACTATTGTGTTTAGAATTTTTGTAATGTCAAATTTCTTTGTTATGAGCTTTCGGTTCAAGTTCCATTAGAAACACTGGCAGTGGCTGTTTCGTATTGAAACATGGCAGATCCTTCTATCTCCAATTAATATTTTATCGCCATATTTTTAAGTTGTCATTATATTTAAATAAATAGATTCATTACCGTAGCTTGGTACAATTGCAAGTATTTGTTGTAATCGCTCGATATAATTCCAGGAACTGAGTATCCTAAATCTTTTATTCTAAAACCTTTAAGTGGTAGGACTCCCAAAGTTCCCAAGTCCGTTCATCATTTGAGACCAGGTGACAAAGATGTTATTGCCGCGATGGGCTCTCTTATTCAGTCTTATTCTATCATCTTCTTTTCCTCTCTTCGATCTCTTCTTGCGCAAGCCTGGACTTCATTATTTTATTACATAAAACCTGGAACTTAGTCCAGTTGTCCTCTTTTTTCACTAGCAGCACGATCAAATTGTCAATTGCCATTGATGTACCGACGTGATTCTTCAATTCGTTCCTTTCCCTTATCCACCTGGGGCAGTAGAACAGCGCATGTTCGGCGTCGTCGCTGTCACTATTGCAGTACCAGCAGCGGGCGCGTACTACCTTCCTGATCATCCTTCGATACATTTAGTGTCTGCCGCAGTAGCAGCTCCAGTTACAGGTCCGTACCTCGGCAAAGTCTCCATACCGGACCCTGGCACCCCTAGGGCCATGGGGTTGTGATCACACCTAACCAGTGCACTCGGCACCCAGACCTTGCTACCTGTATTGGTTAGGCTTGCAGGGGCTTTCATTCATCTCAGGTCGAACGGGGCTCCTTTCCTAGCCTTACCGTCTCTCCCGGGCGGTTTCGGATCAGTTGGGAAGCTGCTCACCCGCCGACGGTCATCGCGGATGCCAAGTACACCATATCGGCCATCTGTCTAACATTTGGACTTCAACCACTACCTCCACGAATCTAACTCAAATTGGCCGAGTTGAGGGATCGCAAATCTCTCCGGGATTCACTCGACGACGCTGATCCCAACTTCAATCATTGGTAGGACTAGCGGTGTGGATGGACAGCCACGTCACTATCGGTCGGAGATCCTGCCAACCGAACTCGACAGTTCCAGATGGAACCTACGTAAGCGAGGGCCCAAGACGACGGGTATCGGTCAACGCCGATGGTCCGGTCCCTGAGCTTACCCCGATGGTCCCACCCTTGGCTTCGGGTTCGTGGGTGCGCATAAGGATCAGGATCTGCATAGTAAACCGCTCAATATACCTCCTGTGCTTCCTGAATATAGAGACGTCCTCTACCAGCCTCTTCGTCCAGTTGTCCTCCTCCTTCCAATACGCTCCATACGTTCTTCCAGAGCCTTGATCCTTTCATACAAGACTGTGTCTTCTCTGGAACGGATATCGTATAGTGACTGTAGATATTCCTTCTTCTCGACCCGGAGCTCGACCGTATAGAAAATGGGCAAGGTGCCCGTAAGCACGCACAGTGCTGCGTGGGACACTGTGCGGATAAGCCGTAGATAATCTTATCAATACGGCCCCTGGCGCCCTCTTAAAAGTGTTTCTGTGCTTCTTCACTACTACCCTTTTGGCCCATACAGGCGCCACACAGAACACCACCGACCAGACTTCCCAGACTCCAGAATAGAGCTTCTTTGCAGAGTCGGTGGGACCGTTAACATTGGGCAGTAACGATCTCAATGCTCCCATAAGGGTATCTGTCCTATTGCACACTTTCAACAAATGAGCCCCGAACCTTCTGTAGTTATCTACCTGTTCCCCAAGGTATCTAATCTCCTACTTCGTGGTTAGAAGGGGCCCCTCCACGTTTATCTCGATTACCTTGAGGATCCGCTTACCCGTTACTCGGTCTTCCGGCATATCACCGCACGATCCCGCCCAATGTTGTACTTAATTTATTGTTCGCCTCTTCCTTCATGATCTTCGTTCAACCGGATCGGGACGATCACATTCTTCACGAACATGTTCAAGAGACTGGTTCGTCTGCCATTTCATTTCATTTACATTTACATGGACTCCCCATGCGGTTGCCTTTGAGTTATAATCTTCGGAGATCATCGTTGCTGGGTAACTCCTCTTGGCGGCCTGAATCAGAGTGTCCAACACCTGGACATAGCTATTAAACTGTTTCATATTTCATAGGGAAAGCAATAACCCCCAATGCAAAGCACGTTGTCCACGCTGACTCCTATGATTCCATATCTAGAGATAAATCTCTGATTGTTTCCCTCTGAAGAGCGTCACCTACAATGACGCATCACCCTTGTCGTTGTTGTACCAATATATCCGCTGCCTATAAGGCTCCGATATGAATACAACGTCTATTCCAGCTTCGCAGACATACTGGTACATCAATTCGTTTGCAAGCCTGCACCTATTCAAGTTTATTACCAAAATCCTCATCTTCTGATAGGATTGCCTCTCTTCGTCCTCTCTTTTACTACAGGTTTCTCCTGAGACCCGGTAATATACCGCAGGGTATTCTTATTTCCCTTCAGGCAGATACCACACCTTGGTTCCTTCGTGCACTGGTTTATGGTGTGGTCCTTGTCCTCACATCGTCTGCACAATTCTCTACCAAGGCTCACTATCGTACACCTGGCCGCAGTATACCCCAGCATATGACACTTATAGCATCTCACTAAGTTGGGCAGAATCCTCGCCGACACAATCGTCAATCTCGTTTTAATCTTGATCGTCGGTCTGTCCCCGGGAACAGTACTCGCAGAGAGCACAACCACCGCCTGCTGGGTTCCCCACGGCGTCATCCTTGGGGGCTTCACCTCTATCCATCTCTTTTCCTTTATGTTCAGTTCAGTGGATATGTTCTCTGCCAATTCTTCCTTTGTGGCGATAGGATCAATAATCCTGATTTCCAGGGTCTCCCTATTCGCCATAGGTGCAATTTCCATCCCCTGACACATCGTCTTTTTCAGGTTTTCCGCAACCTGCCCAACCGTTACCTTGTTATTTAGTTCAATAAGGATGTGCCCAGTCCTCGTCTTCCTGACGCCAGTTGTCTCCTTCAGGGCATTCTTCGCCCCCAACGTCCTCCCTATAGGAATCTATGCAATTGTTATCCCGCTTCACTTTAACAAGGATAATCTCGCTCCTACTCCTTGGAGTTCTCTCTCTTTTCTCCCTGACTACGGTCCTTCCTTCCGTTATGCTTTCAATTCGGCTCCTAAGCCTCCTACGCCAATTAACCCCTTAACCTACAACTACGGGCATAGCCCGTAGTAGATAATCAGACCAAACGTAAATATTACGGGCATAGACCGTAGTACAATGTTCGGGCCAAATATAATATATAATATAATATACAGGGTGGTTGGTAACTGGTGGTACAAGCGGAAAGGGAGTGATTCTACGCGAAAAAAGAAATCGAAAATATAGAATAAAAATTAAAAAAGAAAAATTTTTTCACTTTTTTTTAAATCTACAGTGAGATTCGTTATAACAAGACGTGATAAAGTGCACGCGCACCGAGCGAAAATTCAAAGTCGATTTTCTCGAAAACAAAGCTCCAAACGAAAAATTTTTATTCTATATGTCGGAGATAAAAAAACACCGGAGCCTTTGGAATTTTGGATAATCCCGCAACATTGTAACCTAGAGTCTACTGTAGCTGTAATTAAACAATTGTAGTTATTCAATCTGATTGTAATTGTTCGAGATTTGATGTGATAATGAGCTTGATAATGTAAGATGTGATAATGAGCTTGGGGTCGAGGCGACAACCAGTCGCCGAATGTAGCCGCGGTCAAGGGATGAACGCTTTGTCTAACAAAGGTATGGAGTAATTCTATAGCTCTCCTTAAAAGGAATATTTGTGGCGACACGCGACAGTAAACATTCCAACGGTTTCTGTCCCGTGGCCCGCCACACGAAGACTCTATTCTTCGAGTAAGATGATTGCCAGATGTCGATGCGTCTCCGCAGTACATGTTCAGTTAGCCTGAGGGCCCGTTATAAATCTTCAGATTTAGTTAACTAAAGTCCTTCAAACAGACAAACAGTCTTTGTCCCAACTAGGGGAAGATAGGGGCGATCTATTTTTTCAACGAATGATGTCTCCCACTAGCAACTTTCCTTCGGGGGCGGCTAACATCCTTTTCTAACCACCGATATGGAGATTGACCAATTAGCAGCAACGTCAATTGCTCTCACTTTCTGAACTAAGGCTATCCTCGACGAATCCGATGATCTCGTGTCCTTAGACACACCCCATTATGGTTTTCCTCTATGGCATCATCGGAACGGAAATTCATTCCTTCTTGCGATCCCATTGACGAATAGGGTAACACCATACGAGCGGTGAACATTACTTTTACCTTAAATATATTTACATTAAATACATTTAAATGGAAGTGTAATTATAGGTAAGAATACAATTTGAGCTGGTCCAGATCCGCACGCTAGATGTGTTACCCTATAACTGAAAACCCAGAAGCCAACGTCGCCTGTCTACTGTTTATGGTCTGTCTTCGTCGCAATCTTTTGTCTACGCACTGTCGATGGCTTCAGTGCTTGAGAAAACTAAAAAACTAGATGTAGAGTTTTCTTAGAAGTAGTAACCACTTCAACAAAGTTAAATAAGAAACTACCTACTACTTATTATGTGAAATAATATTTTATCGCATGTCACATCTAGCTTCTATTTCGTTGACTGTATCATATATTTTAACGCCGACTGGTCAAGCAACTCCAAGGTTCATGAGCAACCAACTTGAGAACCAAAGTGAGCCTTTAGAGCAAATGAAGCATTCTTAAAAAAGTTTTACTTTACAACTATCTTGTTTTAAAATATATTTATTTTCTATCGTCATTGTTTATTGCTCAGTAGACTTTTCAATGGTAAATTATTATTGTACATTATTGTCAACGAATAACTATCTCGTAACTTTTATTTGATGGAGGATGAAAGAAGTTTCTGTCATTATAATAATGTCATTGTAATGGAAGAATGTTCATAGTCAGCGAGCAGATGAATTGCTTACAGCTCAGAAATCATATGGGTATAAATAACTGCATTCTTATTAAAATGTTATAGAAAAAACAAGCAGTGTCACAAATGGATTTATTTAGCAAGGAGACGAATGAAGAGACAAAATGAAAAGGATGATGAATCCCTTCTCCAGAAAATTGTATTTATATTCGTTTGGTTTAATCAGAAGAAATTACGTTCAAATAGTCAGTACACGATACAGTATATTATCAGTAGTAAGACCATTATACCGCATATTTTCGTAATCTGATGTATCCAGAACAGCCTGAAATAATCGAAAATATATGTATTTACATTAGTTCCTACTATTTTATGCGAAGATGCTTTTATACGCACCTTGACAATCGTTGTCGGGCTATTGAGTTAAAGTCTTCTTTCAAAATAAATTTCTTAATTCCCACCTGGTACATTGCAATATACTTCTCCCAATCCATATCCCGTAAATCCAGTTTCACCACATCGCTGTCGTTTAACATTTTTACTTTCCTCGCTAAGTCGGAACAATTATCTCTTTGAAAAGTCCATTCATGCAAGATGAAGTATTGTAGCGATGTGAACAGCTTATTACCATTTTTGAGAAGTTGCATCCATCTGAAATACCATTTTTAGTTATTATTACAGATGAAGATATAGGCTATCCGAAAGATTGTTCTCGTTGTACGAGGATTGGTAGAATACTCACATTGGTTTACTACCTCGGAGTCTTAAAAAGTTATCCATGATGAACGCAGGCAAAATATGCGGAATTACACTCCGAACGTTGTAAATATATCTATTAGCTATCATTGGACAACCCGGGTACCATAGCGTACCGTTCAGTGGCGTTTCTATGCAACATTTCACGATGGTATCTTTCATCTGATCCCATCTTGCGAATTGAAATAATTACATTGGTACAATTAATCGAATTACGCTTCAAGTAAAGTTAATTACAATCTGAGTATCTCAGGAAATATTATGCAATTAAATAAGTATTACATTACATCACTATCTTCCTAAATTAACGTATTGAGATCAAAATTGGACTTTCGTATTCTACGTTTGTGTGCACTTCCATTGTCCACGTTACTTAAATAAACTTTTGGAATACTCTAACAATCGAATTACATTAATTGAAATATATTTGTAAGAAATATTACTTAAAAGGGTATGCGTTGCTGGTGCAGTTGTAAACTTTAACTTCATGATCAGAATGTAGCGTGACATGCCATGCAGTACATATTATCGTGTTGACTACGAAATCGACAGGCACTAAATCCAATCTTGCATCTCTCGTACCCCGTATCGCTGTTGCACACCCTTTGCCGACTGGCAGAATGATACCTGGGTATTGAATTGATTTAGAAATTACTTGTGACTTTCGATTAGCAGAAATGCAATGCTAAATAGATAGAAATGAATTCTCCTAATAGTGAGCAACAGCAAATTTCAAATATAATAATGATAATCTGGTGGAGATCCTCTCATTGATCCTCTCACAAACAAATCAATCAACTCCAATTTTAGGAAATGTAAGGAGTATTGAAAAATTACTATCGGAAAAGATCTATAATACTTGTTAATGCAAAAATATTCTCTATCCAACCAGGACATGGTTCTTCCAAAGAGGCGCCAATTATGCTTGGCCGCACTATCGCAACTGGCAGATCTCTGCACTTGCTTGCTACAATCTGCTCTGCTAAATTCTTACTGAATGTGTATGTGTTTGGATAAGTTTTTAAAATCTTTTCTTCTATTTCATTGATCGACGTATTGTCTAATTTTTCACAGATATCGATCACCTCCCAAGGCGTCAAACTCGTGCTGCAAAATTAATAGTAAGTGCACATATTCTTCACGCTATAATTAGAATTAAAATATTCATAAACCATGGAACAATGTTTGCGCGTAACTTATTCTTACGTATAAATCTTTTCTCCAATCTCAGGTAAATTCGCATTACTATAAGCTGTGCTGACGTGGACGAAGCTAATTGGATGCCTTATTTCGTTCCAAAGTTGGATCACACGAGCAGTACCTTTCGTATTCACATTAACAGTCACGTGTAACGGCTCATTGAATTTCACAGTGGCTGCGACGTGAAACACTATGTTCACTTTCTCTAACAACAGATTTCTATCTTCTCGCGAAAGACCTAAATCTGGCAGACTCACGTCACCTCTCACAGGATAAACTCTGTTGAAAAGTGCGGTGTTCTTTGCTTTAATAGCATCATATATCTGAAAACGAAAATTCCAGAAAAGAAAGTTAATCAATTTGGCTCCTGACAGCCTTAAATATTGAAAGGAACAAGAATATATTTACGAACGGGATCATCTATGAGCTTCTTAAATCGTTGTTCTATCGTTTTGTTAGTTTTAGGACGGATTAGTATAAAAATGGCAGCGATGCGTGGACATATGCGGATCAGTTTTTCCAGGAGACCTTTCCCGACGAAACCGGTTGCTTCAGTCACAAGAATCCCACTATCGGCGTAGAATTCCTCCAGAGAACTCGTCTCATTCAGTCCTTTATTGATTCCATTTTCATTTGTTTCTTTATTGATTGTATTCATGTTTTAGGATCTTCACACATGCAGTACCTATATTTTCCATAGATTAACATTCCCAACAATTAGTAAGTGCAAAAATGTTCTAAATGATATAGAAAATTGATTATAGTCGATACCCTTTTGTGCGTTACTTTCTAAAGAAATCTACGGATAATCTTTACAGAGAGCAACATAATTTAATATTTATGGTTTCGTCGAATGAAATAACTAAATAATGATAATAATTGAATCATTTTACTTTATGGTAGATTTTCACCGAAAAAGAGATATTCAACGCAATAAATGCAGCTTTTAATTTGGCTGTTCATTAATTTGCATTATTATCTATTGCTCCATGAAATGATACCTTTTTTAATCCTTCGAGTATTAGTTTAAACAATATTTATGTAATTTCCTTTGCCTTTTTCATTTTTTATTTTAGGTGTATGTATGTGAATATTGTAATAGGCAGTGGTCAGTGATTTGTGTGGAAAATGTGTGTGGTTTATGCGAAACAGTATTCGATTATATTTAGTAGCACCTGAAGAATGCTTGTTGCGTATGTGATTTTTCTGTCGCCACCCGTGAACGCGTGCGTGTTTGAAATCTGTATAAACATATTTCATACGTGATCCGCATTCATTATTTATTTATGTGCCGTTATAGATTTCTATGAATAGACGGGTTCAATCTACAATTGATGATTTTTCTTAGAAAACGTCGCGCAGAATAGTTTGCATCTCCGAACGTCATAGTCTTCTTCTTTACGATTCGCACGAGGTAAGCTGTTGGCCATCTATCGTGTGAAAAACAAAGCGCAATTATCTTGTTCTCCATTTTCATCTTAGTTTATCTTCAAGAATGTGCTATATTTTTATATTATCATGATTGTGCATATTATATTGCATTACGTTCTACGTCTTCTAGTTTTGTAATTAGTTTTCTGCTTGATCTTTACAATACCAAGCCTTGTGTTTCAGAAATTGCTGTTTTATAGAAATTTGATACGTTAAATACTGTACACATATATATGTCGGAGATGAAAGAACACCGAGTCATTTCCTTTGGAACTTTAGGAAAATCTCCTAACACTATAATCTAGATTCTAATCATAGCCGTAATTAAGCAATTTTCGTCATTCAATCCGATTGTATTTGTTCGAGATTTGTGATATCGAGCTTGGGCTCGAGGCGACAGCCAGTCGCCGAACGTAGCCGCGGTCAAGGAATGAACGCTTTGTCTAACAAAGGTATGGGGTACCCTCATTAAAAGAAATATTTGTAGAGGTACTCGAAAGTAAACATTCCATCGGTTCTTTCGTGCAAAATGATTACCAGATGTCGATGCACCTATACAGTACAGGTTCAACTAGCTTGAGGACTCGTTAGAAATCTTAGGATTTTGTTAATTAAGGTTCTTCAAACGGACAAGCAGTCTTTGTCCCAACTATGGGAAGATCGGAGAAATCTATTTTTGTTACGAACAATGCTTCCGCTAGCAACTTTCCCGCAAAGGTGGCTAGCATCCTCTTCTAGCCACCAACATGGAAATTGACCAATTAACAGCAACGTCAATTTCCCTCGCGTTCCGAACGACTTTTCTTGACGAATCCGATGATCTCGTGTCCTTAGACACACCCCATCATAGTTTTCCTTTGCAACATCATCGTGACGGAAAGTCATTCTCTCGTGAGGTTTCATTAGAGAGTTACGTCTTTACGCTCAGCGAATATTTTACGTTTTAACAAAGAGTTAGTTTAATAACACTTGTATCGTAGACAAGTAGACTTAGACTTGGAAGAAAGTACATTTGTTATCCCGTCGACCGCGGATTCGTTATAGAACCTAAGACCATTGTCATTAGTGTCTAATCACCGCGGTTACCTGTCAATTATGGAATATCCACATTTGTACTAATAATCATATTTGTACTAGTAAATATCTTCTCTATTGCATAACAACAATGTCTAATCCAAATGAAGATCCGTTACACTCCCCTAATCCTAATCACAATGCTTTTTTTTTTTTTTAATTTTTTTCAGTTCGCTGTTGAGTGCCGATGCGTTTTCTTTTAAAGAAAAATTCCTACGCTCCCAACCTCTACCCGAATCCTAGCCTCATAGGCTCTCGACTAGTTATTCAACTTGAATTAACTAGCTCGATGATGGCCCAGGAATCACGACCAGGCTCTCCTGAGCAAATCCACAATTGCTCCAAGCTACATTCTCCGTGACAAAAGTGCAACAGATCCCCCCGTAGTAATGACGCCATAAGTTCTAAAAAGCGAAAAATAGAAGCATCAAAAATAAACACAAACGCCACCCAGAACGAACAGTCAACAAACCAAGTAACCACACATAACAGATACGCCATATTGGAATCCACAAGCGACTCCATGGAAATTGCATACCCACCAACAAACCAACACACCAAAAAAAATTCCCGTCTCCCACCTATATTTGTTAATGATGTCATCGATATACAAACAATGGTAAAGTCCATTGAGAAAGATATCAACAAAGAGGAATATAAACTAAAAATAAATAATAACCAAGTCAAAATTCTGCCGACTAACCCAGGCTCATATAGAAGGCTCACAAAACTACTAAAGACTATGAACGCCAACTTCCACACATACCAGCTTAAACACGAAAGACCTTTCCGAGTGGTTCTACGCAACATCCACCACTCAGCCAACATAGATGAACTCAAATTCGAAATCTTAAAACACGGTAACGAAGTAATCAAGGTTGTTAAACGTTGCTTGTTAAAAAAGAGATAGTGCAATGTAAAAGGTGCCAAAGGTACGATCACAAGAAAGAAATACTGCAACCATTCCTTCCGCTGCGTTAAATGTGCAGGTACACACTCCGCGGACCAGTGCGCTAAATCACCGGAAACCCCAGCGAAGTGCATCCACTGTCAAGATGACCATCCTGCTAACTACAAAGGTTGCTCAGCCTACAAAACCTTATATATGTCGGAGATGAAAGAACACCGGAGCCTTTGGAATTTTGGATAATCCCGTAACATTGTAACCTAGAATCTACTATAGCTGCAATTAAACAATTGTAGTTATTCAATCCGATTGTAATTTTTTGAGAGCTGTGATAATGAGCTTGGGCTCGAGGCGACAGTCAGTCGCCGAACGTAGCCGCGGTCACGGGATGAACGCTTTGTCTAACAAAGGCATGGAATAATTCTATAGCTCTCCTTAAAAAGGAAATAGTTGTAACACTCGACAGTAAACATTCCAACGGTCTCTGTGCCGTAGCTCGCCACACGCAGACCCTATTCTTCGAGTAAGATGATTGCCAGATGTCGATGCGTCTCCGCAATACATGTTCGGCTAGCCCGAAGGCCCGTTATAAATCTTAAGGTTTAGCCAACTGAAGTCCTTCAAACAGACAAACAGTCTTTGTCCCAACTACGGGAAAATAGGGGAGACCTATTTTTCAACGAGCGGCGTCTCCCACTAGCAACTCTCCCTCGAGGGCGGCTAGCATCTTTTTCTAACCACCGATATGGAGATTGACCAATTAGCAGCAACGCCAATTTCCCTTACTTTCTGAACGAAAGCTTTTCTCGACGAATCCGATGATCTCCTGTCCTTAGACACACCTCATTATAGCTTTCCTCTGTCGCATCATCGGGAAGGGGAAAGTCATTCTCTCTCGCGATCTCTTCGACGAAAAGAGTAACCTCTTACGACCAGTGAATATTTCGCGTCCGACTTAGATTTTGTGAGCACGTTCATCTATCATCCCGTCACCCGCGGATTCGTTATTGAACCTGGGATCATTGTCATTAGTTTCTCGAGTACCTAACTATCACGGTTATTTGTCCGGTTCTATGATAATCGTATTTGCACTAGTCAATGTCTTCTCTATTGCATAACGACAACGTGTAACCCAAACGAAGATTCGTTTCACGCCCCTAACCCTAATTCTAATGTAAACCCGACATATATAAATAAGTATTCTAAGCTCAGAGCCAAAGAGACAGCCAATCAAATACTCAGACCTCCTAATTTCACTACTACTTCAATCTCCTATGCCCAAACAGTACAAGGAAATCAAAATGATCCGCATAGCCACAGGGACCATTCTCAAAATAGTGTCCCCAATGCACCAAACACAGACAACGTCTCCAGGCTTAAAAAGCTAATAGACAAACAATCAGAACAAATAAATAATTTCCTATCACTATTAACACTCATCATGGATAAATTAATACGCCCCGACGCAAAATAAAACCAAAACGCATAGCTGTTTGGAATGCCAGCGGTCTAGCGCAACACAAATTTGAACTAGTACTCTTCCTAAAACACCAGCAGATCGACGTAATGCTCGTATCTGAAACCCACTTCACCGACAAAAACTACCTGAATATAAGCGATTATAAATTCTACCATACCCAACATCCCAGCGGAAAGGCCCATGGAGGAGCCGGAATCATAATCAAATCCAGCATTAAGCACTACGAACTTCCATCATTACAGAAAGACTACCTCCAAGCAACAAACGTAGCAATAGAAGACTGTCATGGTACAATCACCACTTCAGCAGTATACTGCCCTCCCAGACACTCCATCGCCAAAGAAGACTTTGATAACTTCCTGGACACCCTGAGCAATAGATTCACAGCTGGAGGAGACTATAACGCCAAGCACACCCAATGGGGCAGCAGACTGGTTACAGTAAGAGGCAAAAATCTCGTAAGTTGATATTATGTGGTGCAAATATGTTGTAAAGGTGGTTGGAAAATTTTTCAACTTGCTCTTCGTTGCTTCTTGCCCATGTGTTGTCTGCTTTTCTGATTGCTGGGACTAGTTTTATTGGCTTCTTTATTTTCTTCGTGGCTTTCCATAGGGAGTACTTGGAATTCTCGTGTGCAGAGAGTGAATCTGTGAATCTTGTGAATTCGTTATTGTTGTGCTGTTTTATTTTGTTTTTTGTTTCCTTTGCAGGTTTGTGTAGGTGTTTTTTGTTTTCTCGTGTTCTATGTTTTTGCCATTTTGCTTTCGCTTTTCTTTTTCCTCTGATTTTTTGAAGTATGTCTGGTGGAATTATTTTTGTATGTCTGTTGGTTGTTTCAGGTATAGTGGTTGCCCATGCTGCTTCTTGGATAGTTTCTGTCATTGTTACTACTGTCTGTTCGATGTATTCGGGTATTTTCAATGGGATGTTGCAGTTGGTTTTACTCTCGGTTATTTCTTTAACAGTTTGCCACTTGGTGGTTTTGTTGTATAGTGTCTCTGGATTACTATAAAGTATTGGTTTGTTTCTGTATGCAATTATTATAGGCATATGATCGGAGCTAAGTTCGAGGCTGGGTTTTATTTTTAGTTTATTTGCGTTTAGTCCCTTTGTAACTGAAAAATCGAGTAGGTCAGGTATTTTGTTCAGATCTATCGGCGAGTATGTCGGTGTTCCTGTGGATAATATAATGACGTTGTTGTTTCTAACGTATTTTTCCAGGGTTCTACCTCGAGGTGTAGTGGTTCTTGATTCCCATAGCGTGTGCTTTGCATTGTAGTTTCCAACTGCGATATACTTGTCACCTAAGTGTTGAAAGTGCTTTTCCTACATTTGTGTTGTCATTTTGTGTCGCCGTGGCATGTATACTGTTGACAACTGGAAGTGGTTGCTACTAGTATGTACTGTAACTGTGATTGCTTGGGTATATTCCTTTCTTACTTGGCTGTGTAAGTGATGTTTGATATCTGTTACGCCATGCGGCTTGCCATAGATCATATTCTTAACTGTCGGTCGCGGCACTATAATGTCGCAGACGGATCGTCGCGGCTGCCCGGCAAAACAAACATTGTAGTGGCAAGCGCATGGTTCATTAAGCAGGGCGACCTCCAGAAACGTCGATTCGTGGCCGTTATTTTATCTGGCGTAAAAGAATGTGGCGTGATCCGAAGGTAGTGGGGGTCGCCTTCCAGAAAGAATCAGAACGTTTCGAGAAGCCAAACAGTCCACACATATCTTGTATCGCGCATTACGTAGTCACATTTCTTTTTGTTGTTCCATTTATATCTTTCTAGTTAATAAGTTGTTGCAATAAACATTAATTTAGTTGTGTTAATTCTGTGAAATTTCATTGAACTACCCTTATTATCATAATCGAAATAAGGGAATCGATCAGTTCGTGGCGTCGATTGTTTAATCGTAACGAGAACTTACAACTCTCGTTGACGTGATATCTCGCGATCGCGTCTCTCCGCGAATGATCGAAACAATATCGTTTCTTATTATCACTGCAGTCACTCAGTGTGCTTTTCCTGAGTGTTGTTTAGTATCATATATGGTGTAGCATGGTATTTTCATGTAGCTGTTTGGAGTGAAGTGTGTTTCTGAAACAAGTAATATGTCTATATTGTTATTATACTGGAATGTTTTAGTTCCTAGGGCCCGTTGTTGTAGGCCGTTTGAGTTCCAGGCTGCTACTTTCAGCGTATCCGTTTTTATTTTTTGCTTAGCATGTTTGTGAGAAGTTGTAACATGACTGTGATTTGTTGCGTTTGCTGTCTGAGAACTGCGTTTTGTTCGCTATCATTTTTGTTAGCATTTCGGTGTTTTTGATGGATTGTTTGTGCAGTTCCTTGATCTCTGTAGTGTCGTTGCTGTTATTTTTCCTATGTATGGACAGTTTATTGTTAGGTGCTTTTCTGCGCATTTGACACACGCCTGGCTTCTGTTGCAGTAACTTTTGTGTGTCCATATTGCTGACACCGTATGCATTGCGCTATGTCTTTTTTATGTCTAGGTGGCTCCACTGTTACCATTGTGTTTAGAACTTTTTTAATCTCAAACAATTCTTTGTTATTATTTTTAGGTTCGAGTTCCATTGTGCGGCAGAACAGTCGCGGGAAACGACACGGCCGATCGAATGGAGAGATGATTGTGCAATCACGGAGAAAGAGATGTTGGAAGCGACCAGAAGAATGGTCTCCCGCGACGTGGTCGGATCTGGGGGGAAGTGATGGGCTTCATGGCTCCCACACTTCGGCGCCTCTACACAAGATGCCTGAGAGAGGGAGTTTACCCCCGGGCATGGCGGGCGGCGAGGCTGGTCTTGCTCCGTAAAGAGGGCGACTGACGACTTCGCCGTCGGTGTACCGGCCGATATGCCTGCTGGACGAGGCCGGCAAACTCCTCGAGAGAGTGGTTGTCACCCGCTTGGAGCGACACATGACAGGACAGGTACCAGGCTGGCACGAAAGCCAGTACGACTTCCGGAAGGGACGCTGGACGATTGACGCTATCAGACGCGTGCGGGCACTCGCGGAGGATATCGTTTTTCGGAACGGCGTGGCGCTGGCGGTCTCTTTGGACATCGTCAACGCGTTCAACTCCATACCATGGGACAGGATAGTGGCATCCTTGGAGCACTTCAAGGTTCACAGCTACCTCGTCCGGGTTCCCGCAGGGAGAAGTTGCTTATGTGAGTCTATGGGGGCTGGCAAACCCACGTTCCCGCAGCCAGGAGGAGGACTGTCGGGACAAGCGTCCCACTTACGTGAGTCCTCTATGTACATCACGGGAAAGGTTGTCGGGAGTGTAAGGCGTTAAGTACGGTTACACTCTCTCTACGTGGCCTTGGGTAGTAGCGTACCCACGATCCTGATGCCAAGGATGGGACCGTCGGGATAAGTTCCCGGGTACTTTGTACCTTGAGGCCCCCGCTTACGTGAGTTCCATCTGGAACTGCCGAGCAAGGTTAACAGGTCACCGGCCGGTAGTGACGTGGCCGTACATCCACAGGATGGTCCCACCAATGACTTAGGATGATACCGCGGGGATCGAGTGTATGCCCGAATGGAGTAGCGACCAGTGGAGTGGCAGTGATTGATGGTCAAGATGCTGGCAAGAAGGCCGATTTAAGGGGTATTGGCTCCCCCGAATGACCTTCGGCGGGTGAGCGGCGTCCCACCTGCTCCGGAACCGTCCTGGAGAGACGGAAGGGCTTAGAAAGCACCCTGTTCGACCTGAGACGAGCGGCAGCACCTGCCAGGCTTGGCTAATCCAGGTATCACGGCACTGGGTGCCTTGTGCGCTAATTGGGCGTGCCCAACCCCTATGGCCCTATGGGATGGCCAGGTACTGTATAGCGCTAAGTTTACGCTCCGGAAAGCACCCGAAACAAAAGATGAGAATACCTACTTACTTACCTCGTCCGGCTGATCCAAGCCAACCTCGACGACAGGTACATATGCTACGCCAGCAAGGAAGGGGAGGAAAGGCGGCCCGTCGAGCCCGGCGTTCCGCAGGGCTCGGTGTTGGGACCGATCCTGTGGAATGTCGCGTACGACGAGGTACTGCGATGCCCGCTGCCCTCGGGCGCGGCTATGGTGTGCTATGCGGACAACACTATGCTTCTGGTCAGGGGGGGGGCATGGTTGGCACGAGACGCTGCACATCAACGAAATCGCAACGGCCTGCGCGACTCGTGCTGTGCGCGGACTGGGCCTGAGGGTCTCCCTTGCGAAGTTGGAGGCAATCTGGTTTTACGAGAAGAAAAGACGAGGGTCTCCACCGCCCGGTCTAAGCATAAACATGCCAGTCGAAACCGTCGGGGTGGGATCGCAGATGAAATACCTGGGTCTCGTCATCGACAGCCAGTGAACGTTCGAGCCACACTTCGGCTCCCTTATTGCGAAGGTGTCGGCGGCTGCCAATGCCTTGTGCGGCCTGTGGTCGAACATCGGCGGGGCGGGAGTTGCGGTGCGCCGACTATAAGAGGGCGTCGTTCGGTCACGAGTAATGTACAAGGCCACAGTATGGGCGGACGATCTGATGGCGTGTCGTCGCAGCATCCTGCTCCTCAGGAGGCTGCACAGAGTAACCGACATCAGAATCATTAGGGGATACCGGACAGTGTCCCACGCGTCCGCTCTAGTGTCACGTAAAATTGATACTTGGTTTGTAAGAGAAGAGAAGGCTGAGTGGTAACCCAACTACAAATTTTATTTTATCAAATTTTATTATAAATTTTAGCACTTACAAGAATAACACTGAACTGGAGAAAAGGGGTTGTACGAGAACAGCGACTACAACAAGAACTGCCCGAGGTGGGTGAAGTCTCGGTTTACAAACGTTTTGGTTTTAGGATGTCGAGGCGCTAGGTGTAGGTTATGATCTGGAAAAGTTGTCGAATGTCGGGGGTCGATATCCTATCTCTGATGTGGACTAATGTGCGTCACAGCCTTGGTGTAGGCTATAATGATAAGGTGGTGATGTATCAAAGGGAGTCCGAAGGTCAAAGGTCGATGTCTTATCACTGATGTAGGTTGAAATGTGATTGATGTTACACTAGCCCCCCCGCCCGCGGGAGCTTCGGGCACCACCGCTCGAAAGGAGATACGCCCGCTGGAGTATATGGAATCGGGAGAAGACTTGACCAAGCCGGCCGAGGCGAACATCGAAGCGCGAAGGCGGTCGTCCCAAACTGGTAGAAATGGAGAAGCCACCGCGGCATTCCGCTCACATAAAGGATGACCCAGGTGCTCACTGGACACAGCGTGTTCGGCGAGTACCTGAGAAAAATCGGACGGGTGACGACAGACATCTGCCACCACTGTGGAGAGGGCAGGCACACAGCGCAGCACACCCTGGACCTCTGTCCGGCGTGGGTGCTGCCCCGCTACACTCTGCGGCACGCCATAGAAGGAACATCGACCCCAGCGATTGTAGAGGCGATGTTGAGAGGGTCACAGGAATACGAGGCCGTCCGCCTCTTCTGCGAGCGAATTATGCTCGCGAAGGAGCGAGCAGAAAGGGAGAGAAAGGAAAACTCTCACCCTTGTATGATAAAACGATGGAGGAGGATGGCAGTCAAGCGATCTACAGCCGCTCCATCGCCGTCCCAGCGGACCACGACTAGAAGGGGCGATAGCGCTAGGGGAAATGCCCCCCCCCCCCAACGCCGAATTCAATAGTCAGGAATTCGTAGGACTTGCTGGAACAAAAGGACGCGTGAAGGAGGCACAACAGAAGTTAATTCATAACAGGTTCCTGGAGCACTCCTGTCATATGCGTAGGATGGTCATCGTGGAGTTTTAGTCGGTAGGAGTTCGACACTACTCTGCTGTTACACAATTACTAGAACAGCGGAGTGTCCATGAGGATTTCTCCACGTACAAAAAAAAGGTTAAAACGTGTATAAATATTTATAAAAATTATATGCATCAATGTGTAAAAATGTGGAATTGAAAGACAATTACATCCTGATACAAGACAACTATCCAAAACACAATAATACACGATACACAATGCTAGAAAGTACAATGCTAATACACGAGCCCTAATTCTGTATCATGTTTAGAAACGCTTGAGAACAGTTCCGCAATATGTGCGTTATTGAAAACATATGACTACCTGAAACGAAAAATATCGATTCACCATATATCATCATAAAATCATTTAAAGAAGATATCCTTAAAAACATGGAAAAATATTTTAAGTAAAGTACTTATCAATTTGATGATTTAATGCCACGATAATTGCAAAACATAATGGTATCAAAACGAAACTTCACTAACAAGAAAAGATCCCGAATAAGCAGACTCTGATTTTAATAAAACTTAAGAGTTAAAGAACAGCGCGAAATATTAAACACGTATTCTTTGATAGTTGCGGTAAATCAAATTTATGAGGTGTAACCATCCCCTAAAGTTTAACCCTTAAAGGATTATCTCGGATACGGTTAAAGACAGACAAATATTTGTGAGTAAGAATTTCAACGTACTGAACGAAAATGCGACAGTTAATAAGAAATTTTCAAAATTGTTTGAAGAAATCACGCAGTAATGTCTATTTAAAAAGTTGTGGTATCAATGCATATGACAAAGAAAAGTTGAATTTTTTATCACGAATGCTACTATGTATTATGCATATATATGTCGGGTTTACATTAGAATTAGGGTTAGGGGCGTGAAACGAATCTTCGTTTGGGTTACACGTTGTCGTTATGCAATAGAGAAGACATTGACTAGTGCAAATACGATTATCATAGAACCGGACAAATAACCGTGATAGTTAGGTACTCGAGAAACTAATGACAATGATCCCAGGTTCAATAACGAATCCGCGGGTGACGGGATGATAGATGAACGTGCTCACAAAATCTAAGTCGGACGCGAAATATTCACTGGTCGTAAGAGGTTACTCTTTTCGTCGAAGAGATCGCGAGAGAGAATGACTTTCCCCTTCCCGATGATGCGACAGAGGAAAGCTATAATGAGGTGTGTCTAAGGACAGGAGATCATCGGATTCGTCGAGAAAAGCTTTCGTTCAGAAAGTAAGGGAAATTGGCGTTGCTGCTAATTGGTCAATCTCCATATCGGTGGTTAGAAAAAGATGCTAGCCGCCCTCGAGGGAGAGTTGCTAGTGGGAGACGCCGTTCGTTGAAAAATAGGTCTCTCCTATCTTCCCGTAGTTGGGACAAAGACTGTTTGTCTGTTTGAAGGACTTTAGTTAACTAAACCTTAAGATTTATAACGGGCCCTCGGGCTAGCCGAACATGTATTGCGGAGACGCATCGACATCTGGCAATCATCTTACTCGAAGAATAGGGTCTGCGTGTGGCGAGCTACGGCACAGAGACCGTTGGAATGTTTACTGTCGAGTGTTACAACTATTTCCTTTTTAAGGAGAGCTATAGAATTATTCTATGCCTTTGTTAGACAAAGCGTTCATCCCGTGACCGCGGCTACGTTCGGCGACTGACTGTCGCCTCGAGCCCAAGCTCATTATCACAACTCTCGAACAATTACAATCGGATTGAATAACTACAATTGTTCAATTACAGCTATAATAAACTGTAGGTTACAATGTTGCGGGATTATCCAAAATTCCAAAGGCTCTGGTGTTCTTTCATCTCCAACACGGCCATCCTGACTATCACACGTCCTAGTGTGTAACTAAAATATCGTGCTTTCTTACATTAGATTCGATGCAACTGACATTATTTACGATTTAGCTGAATGTCCA
Organism: Bombus vosnesenskii; assembly: GCF_011952255.1. Classification (NCBI taxonomy): domain Eukaryota; kingdom Metazoa; phylum Arthropoda; class Insecta; order Hymenoptera; family Apidae; genus Bombus; species Bombus vosnesenskii. The sequence goes on from NW_022883686.1 coordinate 744,795, forward strand.
AGTAAGTCAAGGGTCCAGTGCGATAACGAAATTTCGTTCGGAGGTTTGACAACAAAAAAATAAAAGAGAACAGGAATTTGTAGCGTTATAATTTGTATTCAAAGTGCTAGTTACGTTCTGTGAGCTACCAATCAGATCGTAATGACACGACAGATCATTTTCGATTTCGTACACTGATGAATCTCAGTTGGTTGGGTCATTTGGTTTGGTTGGATCAGTTGGTTGGTTGGATTGCTACGTTGGGTGTATCACTGTGGATATATTACAGACGTATGAAACATCACAGTGGGTATATACTACGACCACAACGTGGTGTTAATGATCCTCTGAGGTCTTGCATCGTTATTATCACCATCGTTGTCATCACCGCAGACGTCCAACTCAGCAGGGGCGCAACTTTCTGGCATTTTTCTCAGTCTGTCATGTCTGTCCTTATACGATCGTTTGCCGTCTAAGGTTTTTAAAGTATATCAATCTCCTTCCAAAATCTCTGCTATCTCGAATGGACTCGTGAATTTCGGATCTAACCTCGTTTGGTTTCCTTCCTCGTTTTTGCGTAATACAAAGTCACCGAGATTAAACCTAACTACTTTAGGTTTGATTTTGTCGAATCCACCTTTATCGTACCTGCCACTAATTTCTATATTCTCTATTGCCTGCTGTTTTACGGTTTGCTGTCATAAGGTCTTTGCTGTCCTACCAATTAATAGTTCCGATGGACTCGATTTAGTCACGCGGTTGGTGGTGCAATTCAAACCCAACTGTATTTTGCCTATCGCGTATAGCCACGATCGCCCGTTCGTTTCTATGATTGTGAACATAATTTTCAACGTACCCATAATACGCTCTACCTGTCCGTTGGCCCTACTCGCAGCGGTTGAGATTAAGTGGAGTTTAGTGTTTACCTGGACAGAAATCTTGGAATTCATTACCCGTAGGACACCTCTCTTGATCCGCTATTATCCGGCAAGGACTGCCGAATAAAAACATAGCATACTTAAGTGCTCTAACGGTACTAAGAGAATCTATTTTACGAGCATGATGCAGATATGCGAATTTAGTGAAGACGTCGACCAAAACAATGACATATTCTTTCGAACCACTTTTACCGCTTGGTTTGCCCGTTATGTCCACGTGAACTGTATGCCACGGTATGCTGGTCTTAGGTATAGGTAGTTCAGCTTGTATTTTACCTGAATCAGCCTTCGAAACTCGACAAGCATGACAGTTCTCTACGAATTTACGAACATATTTCGCCATCCCTTCAAAATAGTAATACTCGTACAGTTTCTCAAGCATTTTATCCCAACCTAAGTGCATAATTGACTGATGCACATGGTTAATGACGGACCACCTAAAACCTCTTGGGACAATAGGCAAGCAGAGAGTTCTGCCTTTTCTCTGTATTTTACGATGGAGTGTACCGGACCGTAATTCATACGTATTCGCGATGTCCTCCGCGAGCTCCTCGTTTTGCAATTACATTGACGATCTCGGAAATTTGTGGGTCGCGACGTTGTTCCGCTAGTAACCAATCGTCGGATATTTCAGCCAGATTCTTTTCTTTCTCTGTAACTTTGCTGATCGTACGGTGATCCAAGTCTACGGGGTTTCGTAAAAAGTAATCTACATGGAGCTTTCGTTTACCTCCTCGATACATAATGTCAAAAGTAAAAGTTTGTAGGTAAGCCCACCACCTGTAAACCCTGTCATTTAAATTTACCTTATTACTAGATGCCTTCAAGGAATTACAATCAGTAACAACAAGAAATTCTCGTCCATGTAAATAGGGGCGAAAATGTTTAACAGCGTTTGACGACTGCTAACGTCTCTGGTTTATATGAATGATTCCTAGATTCCGCAGAGCTAGTTCTTTTACTATAATATTCTACTACTCTGTTTTTTTTTTTTTTTTACCTTCAACTTTCTGCATTACAATAGCGCCATATCCATCCAAACTAGCATCAGTATGTAATTCTATAGGATATTTAGGGTCAAATATCATTAACACCGGCACATCGGTTAGAATAGAAATTGCTTTTTTCCTTATCTTTTCGTGTTTTTCCGTCCAATTTATTTTTTTTTTTTTTTTTTTTTTTTGTTACCGGAAGTGAGTGCATATAAAGGCTTCATTACTTATGAGAATTTAGGAACGAATTTTCGGAAATAAGAAGCTAGATCAATGAATTGCCGAAGCTGTGTGACGGTCATCGGTGCGGGTAAGGAGCTCAAGGCTTGTATTTTATCTGGGTGTGGACGGACTTCTCCGTTATGAATCACATAACCCAGATAAAGTACTGACGTCTTCAAGAAGGAGCATTTAGAGAAATTGAAAGAAAATCCGGCGTTTACGAGGGTATCTAAGACGGTGTTTAATCTTTCGAACGCCTGATCTATCGAGACGGCAATAATTAGGTCGTCATCCAAATAAACAATAACGTATGAATACGCAAGGTCGCCTAGGGCTTTGAAAATGGCTCTCTGAAAGACGGATGGTGCATTCTTCAATCCAAGCGGCATCGTCATGTATTCGTATTGACCATTGGGGGTAACAAACGCGGTATACTCTGTCGAATTAGGATGAATGGGAATTCTGGTGAAATCCGCTGGCCATGTCCAGGTTAATAAAGTATCTCGCGTTTTGTAATCTCGAGATTTGATCAGCAATAGGGGTAAGGGATACCGAACTGCAACCGTATTTTTATTTAGCGCTCGGAAATCTACACACGATCTATCTGAGCCGTCCTTCTTTTTCACGAGTAACATAGGGATCGCGAACGGCGAGTTGCTAGACCTTACAATTTTTGCTTTAATTAGTTCACTTATTCTCTCGCGCACTATTTTCCGCTCTTCCTCGCTACGTTTGTAAGGGCTTCTTTGTACGGTGACGTTAGGGTCAATTAACAGAATTTCTAAGTGGCCCGTATTTACACGAGTCCGCGGGAAGCCCGTAATAAATGACTCTTTGAATTTTTCAAGAACAGAAATCAATCGATCTTTGTCGTTAACAACTACATCAGTGCCGACCTCGTTAATGTTGACCGCATCTTCCGCGACTTTACTACAGGCGTTAACCATTTTTGTCTTACAAATATCGACGCTGTTTCCTGTAATATTCACGTCAAAACCTTGGCTCAAAATTTCACGAACAATCATGATATCGTATTTTAAGTAGTTATCAGCAAGGACATGAAAAGTTATCTCCAACGTAAAATCGTTAATACATACAGTGGACAAAATCTGAGATGTACTTTTAACACAAGTGTTACGACCGTTCGCGGAGAGACGCGGTCGCGAGGAAAACGCGTCAGCGAGAGGCGTAAATTCTCGCTACGATTCGTTGAATCGACGCCGCGAAGTAGTCGTTCCCCTGTTTCGGTTAGGATAACAGAGGTGGTTGATATGAATATGACACAGTAGTAAGTTATATTTCACCGTTTATTCCACAACTTATAACGAGGATAGTTACACTGGTGCGTATGTACGAGATGAGTGAGTGACTGAATGATCTGCGGGTGTGTATACCCGCTCGAAGGATGTTGACCGTTCGAAGGATGCAAAAACAGTACTCTTGGAAGACGATGCTGTCTCGGAGGAGAGCTAAGGATGAGTGTCTCTAGCGCACGGGACCATCGGATTTGTTGGTGCCGATGTTATTTAGGAGAGTGAGGGAATAGGCTTCGTTTTAATTGGTTAAACGAAGGGTCTTAACCGCCCTCGAGAGAAAGTGGTTAGTGGGAGGAAAGTTGCAGCGTACGTGACAAAACTAACTTTCCCTTTTTCGCCGTGGTAGACAATAGTCTTTAGAAGTTCTTCCGAACCAGATGTTTGTTTCGTTTGAAGGACCTTTTCTAGGAAATTTATGTGACTTATGGAAGGTCCTTGAAATCATGGAAGATACGCTGCGAGTATCCGAAGACATCTGGTTGCCATCTTGCCCGCGGTGTGTGGCCTCGGCTAGGTAGAATGTTACGCGACGTAACAACAAGTATTCCCTATGCCTCGCATTACTACTACATCAGTCGTTCGTTTGCCAGAAAAGTTCGAGACTGTAGATTTTTTAATTAATGAGCATTTGGCTCCGGAATCGAAGTAAAATGGGAACGACTCACCCAGATGACTTAAACTACCAGCTAGAGACTCCATCACGCAGGAGTCGACTCGACGTTCGTTCCTGAGGCCGGGTTTTCTGTTCTGCAGTAGCGGACGGTCAGGTGCGATACGACCCCCCGCGCGACACTTGAAGCAAGCCACTTTTGACGATGTGGCTGGTCGGCTTCTTTCCTGGCGTCGTGTATCCTTCTGCTGTTCGCTATGCATCCTGATGGCCCAATAGATTGCATCGTTTGGCTTCGGGTTCCGCCGGTGAATTTCCTGGCGAAGATGTCGGCGTAAGCACCTGGGGATTCGGTCTCCGACGGTCGTTCTCTGGATATCCTTATTAACGCCGAGACGGCTGTCTCATTGCCACCACAACGCGAAAGGAACTGTTCTATCTTGTATCGAGTAGTCTCGGTCTTTGCTCCCTCGGCTCAGTTATCCGATCCACGATTCTCATGAGTTGTTCCATGGTTATACATGGGCTTCATCCCACTTTTGATGTCGGGTTAACATTAGAATTTATGGCGCGTAACGATTCCTCGTTTGAATTAGCCATCGTTTTACAAAACAGAGATTATATTTACGCGTATATACAAGATTTTACAAAATATTATGAACGTTGAGTTTAATGAATAATAAGATTAACAAACGATAGGTTTAATTAATAATTAGATTAAAGAATAATAAGTTTAACGAACAATAAGAGGAACGAATAATATGTCTTACGAATAATGAATTTAACGAATAATGAGATTAACGATTGATAGGTTTTACGAATAATGAATTTAGTTTACGCTATTAACGATGTTCCGGGGTTCAAACGAATCCACGGTCAACGGGATAACTCTTTACTATGCGTAGAATAATTTTAGACACAAAAATACGAATGTTGAGACGCTCGGTAGACTGCTCGATGTATCACTTTCCAAGGCGATCAGACGAATGACACAACGTGTGTCCCATTATATCGACATCTCCAAAGTACGATTCTATGTGATTTCTGGGGAGAACTATACAACCGATCCACACCTCCGTCAGGCAAAACGTTCATCCCGTGACCGTAGCTACGTTCGGCGACCAGTTGTCACCTCGAGCACAATTTCGCTATCACAAGTCTTGAACAATTACAATCAGATCGAATGACAACAATTGCTTAATTACAGCTATGATAAAATCTAGGGTAAAGCATTAGAGAACTCTCCCAAAATTGCAAAGGGAAGACCGGTTTTCCTTTCATCTTCGACATATATATATGTCGGGGTAACGTCGGGAATAGGGTTGCGGGCGTTTGATGAATCTTCATTGAAATTAGCCATCGTTAGAGTATAACAAGGTATGGTTTATTAACACAAGTATGGACACCACAGACTTGACAAACAACCATGGCGATTAGGTGCTCGCGACACTAGTGACAATGGTGTTAGTTTCGATAACGAATCCGCGGTCAACGGGCTGATAGATGCGCGTACTCACAAAATCTAAGTCTGACTCTCTGTTACGAAAACACGTAATATGCACTGATCGTAAGGCGTTACTCTTTTCGTCGATGAGATCACAAAATGTGACTTTCCGTCCCGATGATGCCACAGAGGAAAACTATAATGGGGTGTGTCTAAGGACACGAGATCATCGGATTCGTCGAGGATAGCCTTTGTTCAGAAGGTAAGGGAAATTGGCGTTGCTGCTAATTGGTCTAACTTCATATCGGTGGTTAGAAAATGAAAAGTGGCTAGCCACCCTCGAGGGAAAGTTGCTAGTGGGAGACACCGTTCGTTGAAAAATAGGTCTCTCGTATCTTCCCGTAGCTGGGACAAAGATTGTGTGTCTGTCTGAAGGACTTTAGTCAACTAAATCTTAAGATTTATAACGGGCCCTCAGGCTAGCCGAACATGTACTGCGGAGACGCATCGACATTTGGCAATCATCTTACTCGAAGAATAGGGTCTGCGTGTGGCGAGCCACGGGACGGAAACCGTTGGAACGTTTACTGTCACGCGTCGCCACAAATATTTCTTTTAAGGAGAGCTATAGAATTACTTCATACCTTTGCTGGACAAAGCGTTCTTCCCTTGACCGGGGCTACGCTTGGCGCCTGACTGTCGCCTCTAGCCCAAGCTCATTATCACAAATCTCGAACAATTACAATCAGATTGAATAACTACAATTGTTTAACTACAGCTATAGTAGACTCTAGATTACAATATTGTATTGATTACAATAGATTACAATATCCAAAATTCTAAGGCTCCGGTGTTCTTTCGTCTTCGACATATATATATGATTTCCTCCTTAGTTAATGTAAATATCTTATTTATATATTCTGCAATTTTATTTTCTTTCATTACGACGGCCGACATTAACGTTCCTTAACACATAAATCTACGATAGTAGTAACCATTATTGCTATCGTTCGAGAATTTATTGAAACTAACAAGCATTATGACTTTTTTATATTTCATAAATTACATGCAGTTTTTATTTTATTCTGAGCAACGTCCAGTGGTGTCGAATATGGAGAACGGGATGCCCCATGAGGAGCAGGTCTGCATTCTGTTCGCAATAATAGAAACGTTTCATTCAAAACTTGACGAACTGGTCAACTATGACATGAATCGTGAACAATCGTGTATGAAATAGACAGAGTTTACGCCTTTGATTTAACTTTGTACTGCTTTAAATTTTCTACGAAGTCGTCAACATAAAAATCGCATATATAATGGACACGTAATTGTTGCTGGCACATAATTCCATTCTTGAGTAAAGGCGACAATTAATCTGTTCTTCTTTAGGAATGCACAGTCGATTTCACCTTTGATACGGATTTAAACGTCGCAATATTAAGTTCTTGCTCAACAAGTTCACATTGTCACTGTAAATCGTATCATTGGTTAGCCTTTTCTCTACATGTAAAAGTGTTCCGTTATTCTTTTTATTCTGATATACGTACAATTTTCTACAGCTTCATCGATAGTAGGATATTTTTCTTAGTAAATGTCAATATGAACTTTAACATTTGTTCCTCAGAGAAGGGGTAATTTGCGATCCATGATTTTTTTGAGACTTTTAGACCTCAAATTTCGTGGTCAAGGTCGTTCTTTAACAAATTATTTTTTACAAATCTTCACCAATCCAAAAGAGTAAAATTACAATACGACAGATTCTTTTTTACACTTATTCTGCACACCCTGTACAATATACATAAGTATTGAATATTACGGGATGTGTTGCACTGTTTCGCAATTTATTAATAAATATTATGAATGACAATTCTGAGCGAGAGCAGCATTGTATGCGCTGGTGGAGCGTGGAAAATGGTAAGCTGACGGAAAGCGAGCAGCCATAGAATGAAAGGCGGGCAGAAGCGGTATTTTATTTAATTACTCTATTATGTCGAGGCTGGCGCGCCATCTGTCGAGCAAAGCCCGTCGAGCCCGAACCCTAACGTCGGCGCCCACTGGGCCGACCCCGCCCGACAAACCCCGAGTGTGGAGATAAATCTCGCGACACCTTAGGGCCTGCAAATCGAACGGGGAAACCCTGGCGAGCACCGCCGCTGCTGCCGCCGAAATGGTGCGGAAGCCCCTCACTGCCCTGATGGCCACCGTCCGGTACCGCCTCCTGACCGTTAGGAGACTGCGACAGCTGGCCATCAGGTCCTCCGCCCAGATCAGAGCTCCGTAGAGGAGCCACGATCGTACCACGCCGGCGTACAGCCGGCGCACTCTAACGCCGGGCCCGTCCAGCCATGGCAGCAAACGTCTTAAGGCGTTCTCCGTCGCCTCGACGGACGATGCCAGGCGCTCGAAGCTAGCGCCGAAGGTCCAGTGGCTGTCGAAGGTCAGGTCCAGATACTTCTTGCCGGTTCCGACCTCGACCTCAGCCTCCTCCAACCTCAGGCGATAACCCGAGGGAGGCGCCCGTGATCGGCCCTGCGGCAAAACCACTTCTCAGGGGATACCCTCAGTCCCAATCCCTTGATCTCGCCAGCTCCGCCAGACGGACGGTTCTGCCGCACGCCATGCCCCAGATTAGCACCAACGTGTCGTCTGCGTAGCACGCCAGTGTCGCGTTCGGTGGCATCAGCGTCCGAAGCACCCCGTCGTACGCCATGTTCCACAGTAACGGACTCAACTCCGAACCCTGCGGGAGCCCGCGATACACCGCCCTCCCAGTCATCCTTTCGCCCCGGACGGTGTAGACGATACTCCGGTCCCGGAGGAACGCCCGGACCACACCGCGCAGGTATATGGGTACCCGATGAAACTTGAGGGCCCGGCATATCCTGCCCCAGGGGATGCTGTTGAAGGCGTTGACCACTTCCAGCGACATGGCCAACGCTATGTAACCACGCCGCCCGGCCCCCTCGACAAGGGAGCGGACACGGGCGACAGCGTCGGTCGTAGAACTGGAAGCCGAACTGGCCGTCGTGCATTCAGGGAGCACTCCGGGATAAATGCGACTCTAGGCGGGCAGCCAACACTCTCTCCAGCAGCTTGCCAGCCTCGCCCAAAAGGCATACCGGCCGGAAGGTGGAAGACGTGTCCGAAGAGCGGCCCTGCCTCGGTAGCAGGACCATCGGCCCCTCCTTCCACGAAGCGGCGAATTTGCCACGACACAGGCGTTGAACAGACGCATTAATCTCGGGGCCAAGACCCCGGCGATGTCCTTCCACAGGCGGGCCTGGACTCCGTCGGGACCCGAAGCTTTCCGCGCTCCTATCCTCCCCACGGGCCCGGCCAACTTTACTACATACTGCATAATAATTATGTTACAAACGATGTAAAATGTATTCGCAAATAAAGGATAAATTATTCAGTTCCAGACATCTTTATGTATCATTTTCTCATTAACATCTAAATGTTAGTGATAAAAAGACTTATATGCATATATACATCATTAACATGCACATCCATATATCATGTAAATGACGTTAGACGTAATATAACATTTATAATGTAGAAGTTTCGTAATATTCTTTCAAGACATCTGTACTAAATCAACAATTTTCTTGCAATGAAATTAAATTCTGATTTTGTTACATAATACATACATCAAAGGTAATTATGCGTAAACGAGGCTAAGCATTCGATTTCGATAAACTTTAAATATGTTGTATAACTTATCATGAAAAACATATTCTTTAAATACATCGCTCGGCTTTAGTTTCCGAGATATAGGAAACACAGAGAAAAAAGGGTCGTAACGTTCCGCAAATATTAATAAAAACCCGCGATAAACTGAGATCTTTAACTCAAAAATCAATCTTGATGACAACTATGCGCTTGTCGCTACATTGTATATTTTTTCATCGGTCATATAAGACGATTTGTCTGCGACAATGTAGTGCGGCCTATGGTAAGCCTCGTTGCGTAACATATACGAACCCTCCAAAATCAGCACTCGACATCTTTTTTGTTATAACACTCTGAACCGTCACTCTGTTGGATTCGTACAATAAATTTTACTACCATATCTAAAGCTCAAAGTTTTTACCTTACTTGTGAAACGTTCGAACTGCGACACGTGAAGATCATCGGTGATCTGTTAATTTCGCGATTTCTTGTGTCTCTTAAGTGACACACACGCTATCCCCACCACAATACACTGTATAATAAGCAGATAATGGGTGATGAGATGCTACGACCTTGTCACACAGCATCAACAACGATAAACAACTAGCACGCGCCAAAGAATCAAGTACCGACATCAGCAAGCTAACCGCGTATACGTGAACCAGAGAGCGACTTATCATCAGCAGAAACTAATACTGCAGGAAGAATGCAGCAGCACGGACTAGTAAAAACTAATAAAAAACGGAAATTTAAATAATGCTTCCACAAAAGCCACATCAGCTGAAACCTATTTCTAGGAGAACACCTGCAGAAACAAAGATTGCAGCATGCGCAGAAGTAATTACGTACCAAAACCTTGTGACCGTCACGTGACAATTATTCCATAGTCTTAGTATAAATAAGGGTGGCCACTTAGAGATAAGAGCTACTCAGATAAGTTAGTTAATTAGTTGAAATTTTGTTGAGAGTCAGTTAAAGTCAGCCAGTAAAGATCAGTCGAGAGTCAGTCAGCTTTTGCATTTGAATAAAGAATTGGTCGAGAGTTAATATCAAGTTCAGAAAAACAGTAGTCATTGCGAAGCTGAGAAGTATTTTTAATCTAGTCATAGGTAATCCTGTTCGTAATATTATTTTTGCTTCTTTCAATATTTAAGCTTGCCAGGAGCCAAATTGATTAACTTTACTTCCTTCTCTGGAATTCAGATTGTAGCTTGTCGTGCTCAGTGTTACGTCGGGCGACCCTCTACCTAGACCAGGCCTACCACTACGGGCCAAACGAACACCAGATGTCCGCTCATCCTTGCTGCGTACCATCAATAGTCTTAAGGGTCCATCATAAATCCCAGTACTTTGCTAGCTAAGGTCCTTCAGACCCATCTTTTTGCCAAATTATTTTCTACAGCTTGACACGGGACAATTAGTTTTTCTCACGTACGATGTTTCCCACTAGCAACTTTGCATCGAGGGCGGCTATGACCCTTCCTAGTCCACCAATCTACATTTATCCAGTCAGAAGCAATGTATACCGCCCTCACTTTCCTGACCAAAAATGTCATGAACAAATCCGATGATCCGTGCGCTAGACACACCCATCGCTAGCTTTCGTCCGACACAGCAACGTCACTCTACTTACTCCTTCTACGCCGCTAGAAAAGTCAACTACTGAGTACCTAACGCCTACGTCTAAATCTAAGCATAACGCTAGAGGAGCGTAATTCACGTCAACTATCTAAGTCGGCTCTCGGTATTGACGAACATTCACCTCCTCTATTAAGTATCTTACAGTGCTACGTCCACTAACATACTAAATTTAACTATAAGAGCCTTGCTCTATTGTGCGTATCTATCTTACCTTCGTGCGACAAGTTGTTATCTACGATTTATACCTACCCAACAGTGTAATTTAAGTGTTGGAAATATATAATTTATAATTCTGTGAATCACAGTGTTATACAAACTTAATCACCCCTATTATCTCAACGGAAATCAGGGGATCGATCAATTCGTGGTGTCGATTGTTATAATCGTAACGGGAATTTACGACTCCCGTTGACGTCTCTCCTCGCGAGTACGTCTCCCCGCGATTGGTCGAAGTTACAGTAGGTGGGCCGCTAGCTGTCAGGTAGCGTCGGCTGGAGTGCAGATGTTCCACGCGACGTAACAATATAATTTTTCATGTGGCTGTACATTAATTTGTGTTATTACACATCACTCCAAGAGAGGATATCTTAATTAAAACTTTAAGTATAAGTTTAAACGATCTTTTCGCAATTTCCTTTGGCTTTTTCATTTCTTATTTTATGTGCATGTATATGAATATTGTAATATGTAGTAATCAGTAATTAGCGTGGAAAATGTGCGTATGTGATTTTTCTGTGCACCCATGGACAAGACGATTGCGGTGTGTATATGAAATCTGTATAAACATTGTTTATATATGCTGTTATTCATTAATTATTTATGGAGTCAAAAGGAAGCATATTTCCGATATGTCGTTAAAGATTTCAATGAGTAAACATCAATAAATAACAATGAGTATAATCTATAATCGATGATTTTTCTTAAATTTAATTTTACTTAAATTTAATAAAATAATTACGTAAATACATAATCTCTTCACTATCATTTTCATGGTTTTTATACGTAATCGATATTATATATGAGTTCTGCCCGAGCAGCCGAGCTAAACGGGCGTGTGAAACAGTGCTCCGCAGAAAGTGCGGCAAGTGGGGAAGAGAAAACTACGAACGGTTATGCCTATAGCCAACGGTGGAAACCAGTGTCCTATATCAAGAAGACTAGCAAACCAACTATGCAAAATATTCCACCGATAAGAATTATAAACAAACAAGAACAATATTACATACACAAAACAACAGATACATTAAAAACAAGTCAACCAACAAACCAAGGACTGCTCAGCCACAATAGAAGTCGACATGGAAAACAAGAAAGCAACAACTCAACAGGACGAAAGCTGGAAGGTAGCCAGCTATAACAAAAAAAGAAAAATAACAGCCAACCCAGATATGGAAAAGCAGCGATGGCTGCAAGAATTACCGCTAAGAAACTCCTTCAGTTCGCTAACAGAAGAATCAGACGACGACCCAACAAGCAACACCACAACCGAATCAACACACATCACAAAACCACCACCAATATTTGTTGAGGCGCAAATAATAGACCCGCCTATCGATCAACTTAACAATATTGTTGGAAAGGATAGTTACACAATAAAACAAACAAAACTAGAACAAATAAAAATCCAAACAAACACACCAGAAAATTACAGAAAAGTTATAAAAGAATTAAGGGGGAAAAATGCCATATACCACACGTACCAGCTCAAAACGGAAAGGAGCTACAAAGTAGTTATAAGAGGACTGCACCCAAAAATTAACACAAAAAAGCTAAGCGACGAATTAGCAAAGATGGGCCACCAAACAAGAACTATAAACAATATTACAAGGTACGATACGAAGCAACCACTACCGTTATTCTTAATACAATTAGAACCTAAAAATAACAACAAGGAAATATTCGATATTGAAAAATCTTAAACACACTAATCACAGTCGAGCCACCCAGGCACAAAAAAGACATACCACAATGTATGAGGTGTCAACAATATGGACACACTAAAAATTACTGCAACAGGAACCCGGCGTGTGTCAAGTGCGCAGAAAAGCACCTAACAGCGAACACACACGCGAAAAATAAACGACGTAAAATGCTAAATTTGCGGTGGAAAGTACCCAGCGAGTTACAAAGGCTGTCTAGTAAGAAAGCAACTTCAAGGCAAACTTTTTCCGCCGCTTCGTAACGGGACACACAACAATCTCCACACACAACAAGACAACACAGGACAACAGGACAACTACTCCCTATGGAAAGCCACAAAAAAGAATAAAGAAGACAACAAAAATGGTACCAGCAATCAGAAGAGCAGGCAACACATGGGCAAGAAGCAACGAAGACCAAGCTGAAGAATTTTCCAACCACCTATGCAACACATTCAGCCCACACAACATCAACAACAGCAACTACAATAGTCATACGGACGAGGATGCACTAACTACTAGTACACCAACTGACAATCACTACACCATACCCAAAGCAACAGCACAGGAAATCAGAAACATAATTGAGAAAACAAAAGACAATAAAGCACCAGGAATCAATCTAATTAACGGCAAAATCTTGAAAAACCTTCCGCCAAAAGCGATAAGACAAATCACAATAATAGGCACAAATCATAATGACACCCAAACCAGGCAAGGACCCACACTAAACCAAGTCCTACCGACCAATCTCACTACTTCCGGCGTTCTCTAAGATACTAGAAAAAATAATCTACGACCGGATAAAACTAATAATAGAGAAGAACCATCTAATACCGGACCACCAATTCGGATTCAGAAACAAACACTCCACAATAGAACAAACGCACAGACTCGTCAATGAAATCCTACAGGCGCTGGAAACAAAACAATACTGCACGGCACTCTTTATGGACATCGAAAAAGCATTCGATAAAATAAACCACACTAGCCTACTCCAATCAATCAGGAAATAGTTACCGGAGCAGATATACCAACTAATCAAATCATACCTAAGCAGCAGAAGCTTCATAGTAAAAATCAAAAACACACACTCGGAAGCTAAAGAAATCAAGGCAGGAGTTCTGCAAGGAAGCGTCCTAGGACCAATTTTATACACATTATACAGGGCTAACATACCAACAACTAACAATAGCAAAATACTGACATTCGCGGATGACACAGCTGTACTAGTCAGGCACACTAACCCTGCAACAGCAGTTAAATTACTACAAGAACGTATCACAAAAATAGAAAAGTGGCTTCAAGCAAAACAAATTAAAACAAACCCCGATAAATGCAAACACATTACATACACACTGCGAAAACAGAAACCACCAAACATTGTACTAAACGGCACACACATAATACAAACAAGGCAAGTCAAATACCTAGGACTCCACTTAGATTCACGACTCACATCGAAACAGCATATTAAAGCAACAATAGACAAAATACAGATGGCAAGGACACAAATGTATTGGCTAACAAGTCGAAAATCCAAACTAAGCATAGAAGACAAACTAAAACTATATAAAATGGTCATAAATCCAATCTGGACGTACGGAATAGCACTATGGGGAACAGCAGCAATGAGCCATATAACCAAAATAGAGGCAACGCAATCGAAAATACTCAGAACAATAGTAAACGCGCCATGGTACGTTAGGAACGAGGACATTCGGAAAGACCTGGGAATACCAACGGTCGAGGAGGAGATTAACAAAAGTGCAAGAAGGTACGGAGAAAGAATAGCAACGCACCCAAACCGGCTAGCAGCGGAAACGGTCGACACATCAAGCATAAAAAGAAGATTAAAAAGGAAGCACCCAACAGATCTCACAAAGGACATAACCTAACAAACACGATGATGGTACCCCGCTGGGGGTATCCACCCACATGTTATATTAGTATACCGCTATAATATTTTACCAAATGTCCTACTGGACAAATTGTAAAATCCAAATAAATAAATAAAAAAGAAAAAAAAAGCTGACTCCTACGTGTCGCGTACGATGTTTGCCTCAGTATTCATAAACCACTGCATACGCGTTCTGAATGTGCTTTCTTGGACTACTTTTTCTTAAGATATTTGAAAAACAAAGTGTATTTAATTTTCACAATGACGTTAACGCAGAATGACGTTAATATCTCGAAAATCATTGAAACTTTGACCTATGTTTGCTTAAATTTTTCTTATGCAATATGGTGTTTCCTCCTTTTAGCTTTTCTTTTGCAATTATTCTTTATCTCATTTTATCCTATTTCAACCTAATATTTCATAATTTCTTTAACACCTTGTTTCTACTATCTCTTCTGTTTCCTTCTATAATGTTCTTTAAAATTTCACTTGTATTTCCTTCTTATGTTATGTTAGTTTCATTTTATTTCAGCGTGGTCAGTGATTCCCTCCGCATCGCGTGAATCTTTTGTTTTTATCCAACAGTGCTCCGATATTCGCTTCATTTCATTCCATTTCCCCGAAAAATCGCTTAAAAGGCATTCCCGTGTTAAGCAGAGCCAAATAGACCTTCGGAGCACTTTATTTTGCTTTTGGTTGAAACGGTTTCGTTCATTTGTACTGAAAGGTATTTTTCCAAATGTCTAATAACTTTCGCTGGCTGGGAAACGGTTCGGTATAAATATTTTTTTCTTTTTTTTTTAATTAATTAAATTAAAATTTTACAATTTGTCCAGTAGGACATTTGGTAAAATATTATAGCTTAGTGGTATAATAATATAACATGTGGATGGTTACCCCCAGCGGGGTTCCACCTTCCAAGTTGTTTATTTTATTTCTATTGTGAGGTCTGCGGGATGCTTCTTCTTCAATCTTCTTTCTATTATGGTTTTATTCGTTTCAGCAACCATCTGGTTTGGGTGTGTTACAAGTCTTTCTTTATACTTTTTTGCATATCTAGCGATTTCCTCCTTGACTGTTGGAATTTTTAAATCTTTTCGTAAATCTTCATTTCTGACGTAGCATGGAGACTATTGTCTTTAAAGTTTTTGCTTCCTCTGTTTCTATTTTATTTATGTGGCTCATTGCTGCCGTCCCCCATAGTGGGACTCCATATGTCCAGATTGGTTTGATTATTGTTTTGTATAAATTTAGTTCATTCATTATGCTTAATTTAGATTTTCTATTGGTTAACCGGTACATCTGCTTCCTTTCTTCACGTATTCTGTTTATTATTGATTTTATGTGATGCTTCCATGTAAGGTGTGTGTCTAAATGTATTCCTAGATATTTGATTTGCTTTGTTTGTGCTATGCGGGCGCCGTTCAGTTGGATATCTGGTGTTTTTCCTTTTCTAAATGTAAATGTTATGTGATTGCACTTACTGGTGTTCGTTTTTATTTGTTTGTTTTGCAGCCACTTTTCGATTTTTGTAATGTGTTGTTGTAGTAGTGCGACAGCCGTTTCTGAATTTGCGTGCCTCACTAGCATGGCCGTATCGTCCGCGAACGTTAGTATTTTGAGTACGATAAGCTGACTGTGAATAGTAATATCTCGACAGAAGAAGTCTGAATATATTTTATTACGAACAGCGAGCGAGGGCTAATATATAACTGTTCGGTAGATGATACATTTACACTGTACATGTGAATGTGTTTGTAAGCGTCAGAGGGTGTCCAGGTCTCAGTTGAGACAAAAGACGATTGGATGCTGTTAGAAGAATCTAGAAGAATCGGTTGACAACAAGCATGCGTGTAAGAGGGTTATCGAAGTCTTCAGAGTGTAATATATATGTAGAGCTGTTGTGTGTGAAATAAAGTAAACTATTTGTATGAGGTGTAAGTGTTGTCTCTGATGATTGTAGCTGCTGGCTGAAGATGTAGACGTCGCTATATACTGCTGCTTTCTTCTCATATATGTGCCATGGAAGAAAAATCAGACTACGGGCGCCGGGATTCGAAGCCGGGTCCAGAACGTTCGTATCCTAAGGCGCTAACCACTGCGCTACCGTCGTCCGGTAGAAGTTAGTGTCGAGTGGCGGTATTTGTTGTCGAGTGCCGCCACATGTATTTCCGAATCCTCTCTATTCCTTAACAATAACTTCATAATCTTGATAACATATGTGAGTGATAAGGTTATTGTAGGTGCGTGCCCACTTTTACTACTTGTTATGTGAAGTAGTATTTTGTCCAGTTCTAACTGTCACGTCTGTTCCCTATTTCGACGATGTTGTCATATATTTTAACGCTGATTGGTCAAAGAACTACAAGGTTTGTGAACAAACAATTCAGAAACCAATGTGAGCTTTTAGAACTATCTTATTTTAAAAGATATTTTTTCTATCATCATTGTTTATTGCTCAGAGGACTTTTCAATGATAAGTGGTTGTTGCTATAGCATAATAATCTCTTAACTTTTGTTTGGTGGAGAATGAAAGAAGTTTTTATCATTATAAGGAAAAATATTTATTTTCAGTGAACAGAATTAATATACAAATTAGTAGTAAAGGTTACTATTTTTCTCTATATAATTCTTTTGTTATTTAGCATTACGTAAAGACATGTAGAATTTTTATGCAGAAATGAACTTTAAACACACACTTAAAGATGATGCATGAACGTTCACAAATATTATTATACTTCAAACATCGAGGAACAAAGAAATCGTCGTGTATGAATTGTTTATAAATCAAAAACCGTGTGCATATAAATACATACACACTTATTAAGCAATGTCATAAATGAATCTACTTAGAAATGGGGCGGGTGAAAAGACAAAATGAAACGGATTATAAGCCCCATCTTCGTATAATTGTATTTATATTGTTTTTGCTTAAAGGAGAAAAAGGTTACTTTCAAATAGTCAGTACACAAAACACAATATTATCCAGAGCAAAATTATTATACCGCATATTTTGATGATCTGATGTATCCAGTACAATCCGAAAAAACCGAAAATATATATATTTATATGTCGGAGATGAAAAGAAAGCCGAAGCCTTTCCTTGAAAATTTTGGGAACATCCTTTAGTACTCTAGTCTAGATTTTATCATAGCCGTAATTGTTCGAGATTTGTAATAGCGAGATTGGGTTCGAGGTGACAATTGGTCGCCGAACGTAGCTACGGTCACGGGATGGACGTTTTGCCTAACGGAGGTCTGGAGTGGTTGTATGGGTTTTCCGAGAAATGTGGTTGTGGTGGCATGCGGCCTCGGGAGCGGGCCTAGCCACGTGTGATGTTGCCTCGGAGGTGCCGATACAATGGGACATACATTGTATTAATAATCAAACTCCAGGCAGAAACTGCCTAGCAACGGCGTTTGGAACTTTCTCGATGCTTCCAACGAGTGTGTATTAAACTTCGGACAGAGACTGCCTAGCAACGGGCGTTTGGAACCTTCTCGATGCTTCCAAACGAGTATAGAAAACAAATGCAATCGTACAGCGAGAAAAATCTCCACGAGGCTGGCATTCGTGCGATTGCCTTGGAGAGTGACACATCGAGCATTTTCAACAATCGTATTTTGCGCCTAAAATTAGTTTACGTTTAGTAAAGAGTTATTCCGTTGACCGTGGATTCGTTTGAACCCAAAAACATTGTTAATAGTGTTCATTAAACTTATTATTCGTAAATCATATTATTCATTAAACTCACTATTCGTTAAACTTATTATTCATTAGACTTATTATTTGTTAAGCTTTGTGATAGTCTCGTATATACGTGTAAATATAATCTCGGCTTTGTGAAACGATGGCTAATCCACGCAAAGAGTTGTTACGCGCCCAAAATTCCAATCTTAAACCGATATATATTAGTTCCTACTTTTTTATTCGAGGATACTGTTATACGCAACTTAATAATCGTTGTCGGGCTAGTGAGTTAAAGTCTTGTTTCAGAAAAAATTTCTTAATTCCCACCTGATAAATTCCAACATACTTCTCCCAACCCATATCTCGTAAATCTAGTTTGTCGTCTAGTCTGTTGTTCAACATTTTCATTTTGCTCGCTAAGTCGTAACAGATATCTCTTTGGAAAGTCCATTCGTGCGTGGCGAAATATGCTGAACAGCTTATTGCCATTTTTCAGAAGTTTCATCATTCTGAAATATCATTTTTAATTATCATTATAGATGAAGTCAGAGATTATCCCAAAAACATTGTTCTCGTTGTTTGAGAATCGATAGAATACTCACATTGGTTTACTACCTCGGAGTCTTAAAAAGATATCTATGACAAACGCAGGCAAAACATGCGGAATTACACATAGAACGTTGTAAATATGTTTGTTAGCTGTAACTGGACAACCCAAGTGCCATAGCGTATCGTTCAGTGGAGTTTCTATGCTACAATTTACCATAGCATCTTTCATCTGACCCCATTTTGTCAATTAAAGCAGTTAATTAATTTGTGCAATTAATCGAATTACGCTTAATGTAAAGTTTACTATCCGAGTAGTTCAGGAAATATTATGCAATTTAAATAAATATTATATTACACTACTATGTTTCTAAATTAACGTATCGAGAACAAAAGTGGACTTTTGTACTTTACGTTCGTTTGCGCTTTCATTGTACAGGTTAATTAAATAAATAGAAACTTTTAGATCAATCGGGTTGCATTAATTGAAAAAAATTCGCAATAAATGTTTTCGCACGTTCGCGGGGAGACGCGATCTCGAAGAAGCGCGCCAACGGGAGTCGTAAATTCCCGTACCGATTTGCTAATCGACGCCGCGAATCGCTCGATCCCTTATTTCTTTTAGGATAATAAGGGTAGTTAAATGAAAGATAACGCCGTTGCTAACAGGTTATTATATATTTTCATAAACCAACAACTTCGGTGTAACACAAAATGAATATTTGTTATGAGATGACTACGAATGAGTGCGACCTGAGTCTCTGGACGGATTATCGCGTATACTGATGGATTTGTCGACTCACTGTATTCGAATTGCTGACTGCTTGACGAGATGCTTGATTGAGACTGACTGATCTTCGGGTGTAAACCCGGTCGAAGGATGTTGACTGTTCGAAGGATGTAAAATCAGTGATGTTCGAAGACGATGCTGTGGCGGAGGAAAGCTAAGGATGAGTATGTCTAGCGGGACCATCGGATTTGTTGGTGACGATTTTGGCTAAGAGAGTGAGGGAATAGTCTTCGTTGTTAATTGGTTAAACGAAGGGTCTTAACCGCCCTCGAGAGGAAGTGGTTAGTGGGAGGAAAGTTGCATCATATGTGAGAAAAACTTTCCCTTGTCAAGCCGTAGTAGACAAAGGTCTTTAGAAATGCTTCGGAAACAGACGTTTGTTCAGTTTGAAGGGCCTCGACTAGGAAATTCCTAAGATTTATGGAAGGTACTTGAGACTATTGAAGGTACATAGTGAGTATCCGAAGACATCTGGTTGCCATCTTGCCCGCGGTGTGTGGCCTGGGCTAGGTAGAGTGTTACGCGACGTGACAACTACTATTAACAAGACTATTGGCAATACTATCCTTTTTTATTCCCATATGACAGAATCCAACACGTTATACAAAATTGCGTCAAATGCAGAATATTGTACCTTCATATTTTCCGACCACCAAAATTAAATTATGTTTCCGCAAGAATAATTCCGAATAAATATTTATTCAAACCATTTATTCGTATTTATTTCGGCCGAAAATTTTATTCGGATAATAACTATTTATTATTCATAGGAAATTAATTTCTGTAGCCGCTTGAATAATTTATCGTTATGTATTCGAATACATTATTCAAATAACGATTGCAATACTATTTAAATAATATTGGGAGTAACTGCTAATTATTTTCGATTTCATTTCAATTTTGTAAAATTCTTACTATTCTGCTGATAACATTTTATCTATAATCATGTACATACTTGACCTTTTGTATTGCATTTATCCTCTCATAAACAAATCGATTAACTTCACTTTTAGGAAACGTAAGGAGTATTGAACAAGTCCTACGGGGAAGGTCTATGAAAATACCTGTAAATGCAGAAATATTCTGTATCCAGCAAGGACATGGTTCTTCCAAAGAGGCACCAATTACGTTTGGCCGTACTATCGCAACTGGCAGATCTGCTCTGCTAAATTCTTCCTGAATGTGTATGTGTTTGGATAAGTTTTTAAAATCTTTTCTTCTATTTGGTTGATGGACGCTTTGTCGAATTTGTCACACACACCTTCGAAGGTTTCCAGCTTGTACAGCAAAGTCAATAATAAGTGAACATAATCTTCATGATATAATTATAAATGTAATATTTCTAAACCACGAAACAATGTCCGCGTATAACTTATCCTTACGTATAAACTTTTTCCTCGATCTCATGTAGATTCGCATTACTATAAGCGGTGCTAACGTGGACGAAGCTAATCGGATGCCTCAGTTCGTTCCAAAGTTCAATGACACGAGTAGTACCTTTCATATTAGCATTAACAGCAACGTGTAACGGCCTATTGAATTTCACAGTGGCCGCGATGTGAAACACTATGTTTTCTTTCTCTTAAAGCAGATTTCTATGTTCTTGCGAAAGACCCAAATCCGACAGACTCACATCACCTTTCAGGAGATATACTCTGTAGAAAACTGAAGGATACTTTGCTTTCATCTCATCGTAAAGATATATAGTGCAACGAATATTACTCTATTACCAAGTTACTACTACTATTAACAAGACTATTGGCAATACTATCCTTTTTTATTCCCATATGACAGAATCCAACACGCTATCCAAAATTACGTCAAATGCAGAATATTGTACCTTCATATTTTCCGACCACCAAAATTAAATTATGTTTCCGCAAGAATAATTCCGAATAAATATTTATTCAAACTATTTATTCGTATAAATTCCTTTCGGCCGAAAAATTTATTCGGATGATAACTATTTATTATTCATAGGAAATTAATTTCTGTAGCCGCTTGAATAACTTATCGTTATGTATTCGAATACATTATTCAAATAACGATTGCAATACTATTTAAATAATATTGGGAGTAACTGCTAATTATTTTCGATTTCATTTGAATTTTGTAAAATTCTTACTATTCTGCTGATAACATTTTATCTATAATCATGTACATACTTGACCTTTTGTATTTCATTAACTGAATATTCGACGCAGAACAACGTAATACCTAAATATGTTATCAGCAACGGAGTAGTACGAATCACCTACAAGTGGTAAATATGAGAAGTCGATATTTTGAGCTGCGAAAGTGAAAGTATTTTATGATAAAGTAATAATATAGAAAACATTTGCAGTGATTCATTTAGAAAATTACATAATGTTTAACAATGTCCTTTTTATGGAATTTTTTATGGAGAAGTTGATATTTTGAACTGCGAAAGTGAAAGTATTTTATGATAAAGGAATAATATAGGAAATATTTGCAGTGATTCATTTGGAAAATTACATAATCTTTAACAATGTCTTTTTTATGGGATTATAATATGAACCATTACATTAAAAGTCAGAACGTTTTCGAGGCATCAGTGACATCGGCTGAAGATACAGCTGTGAGCAGAGATGATAAGAATTTTGTTTTAACTTATTGGTGACAGTTAGCAAACAAGTAGACTTCATAGGATAATTTTCACTGTTTAATTATAAATCACATTGTTTCGACCGTTCGCGGAGAGATGCGATCGCGAGATAGCACGTCAACGAGAGTTGTAAGTTCCCGTTACGATTAAATAATCGACGCCACGAACTGATCGATCCCCTTATTTCTATTATGAGAATAAGGGTAGTTCAATGAAATTGCACAGATTTAACACAAATAGAGAGATATAAATGGAACAAAAATATAACTGCGTTTTGGTTGATGAGTAAAGTGCGACGTATGATATGTGTTGACGGTTCAACTTCTCGAAAAGTTCTGATCGCCCTTCGATCTCTTTCGTCTTTTCTGGAAGACGATCCCCACTACGTTCGGATCATGCCACATTCTTTTACGCGAGGTAAAATAACGGCCACGAGTCGACGTTTCTGGAAGTCGTCCTGCTTAATGAACCATGTGCTTGCCACTACGTTCTTTGTTTGCCGGGCAGACGCGACATTGTAGTGCCACGATCGACGGTTAAGAATATGACCTATGGCAAGACAAATGGCGTAACACTTATTGAAAGCGAAAACATAACGGTACAATTCTTCACGAATATAAAGATTATCTTAAACAGACAAGAAATCTAATCAAACTAAGGAAATTTCGTATATTGCTTTAGTTACACATTTCTCTTCACAAGTAACAATGAGCAAAGAAGCAAAGGAAACTGTCATTAGAGAAACGATGCAACGCATATATATCACGAATTTATTGTTCATTGAATGACAGCCTTATCAACTGTCGATGACCTTTGACTTATTTTTGGAAAAGTAGATTCAAAATGAAAACGCAATTAAGATGATGAATCGTAGAAACGTAGCTAATGATAATAAGTGTAATAGACGAAGGAGGTTCCTCAGTATCGTTGTACACTGTTTAGTTTGAATTGCATTCCAGCTGATATTCTTGGCCACAGTCACTTAGAATTCGATTAAAGTTCTAATAGAATGCAGACAGTAATTACAGACAACGCCGGTAGATCCGTAAATCCATTTCGTTTGTTTAGCATTCGTATAGATATGTGACGGCACTCGACAGCGATACCGCCACTCGGCACTAACTAATACCGAACAACGGTAGTGCAGTGGTTAGCGCCTTAGGTTACGAACGTGTTCGAGACTCGGGTTCGAATCCCGGTGCCCGTAGTCCGATTTTTCTTCCACGCATTAAAATTAGAAGAAACATACAGCAGTATCCCAGCAGGCGACATCTATAGCCAGCAGCTACAATTATCACGGACAACACTTATGCCTCAGATACTTTTGAATGTGATAGATACATTGAGAAAGTATCGTCAGCATCTGTATCAGGAATATCGAGAACATGCAATGAATCATGAAGATGAAAATTATGTAACTGTCGATAAAGACGACGATACATCTTTCACCTTGGATATCAGTCCGTGTTTATCACATCATTTTAGACGTTCATATACTTTAAGTTTATGTACTACAATTGATTGCATGGCGGCAATGTATGAAAAATGTGACATATTGATCTTAACTAACAACAACGTTATGTCCAAATGGAATGCATTACGGAAATGTATCGCACGTCGCAAGTTTGCCGAAATAATGCAAAATTCATTAAGATATACTTTGAACTTCCTTTGAATTTCCTTTGCGATCTCGTTGCAAATAATTTTTAAAATTCGTGTTAAACTTTAAACACTAACATAAAGGGCATTGAATTTAAATATATCGGAGAGTATCTACAACATCTACTACCACTAGTAAAGGTTTCAGATATCATCCAGGGAATAAAGGGACCACATCGTGGCATTGTGCTATGGGCTTTATGTTTAGAAAAAGTTAAAAACATTAATAAAAGGTAATGCAAGTACTGTACGCCATTAGTTAAAGGATTATTGAAGAGTATCTATACAAGATTGGAATCCTCTTTTTATTTTGCCACTATTGGGGGTAAGCAAACTGCAGCTATAGCGTTCTCGCTTTCACAATTCAAATCGCGATGACTGAATTACATCGAAACGAGTCACCATCCAGAATTATATGCAGAACATAAAACGGTTGTTGCTGGCATGTATGTACAGATAAAATAATTTTCTTATTATTATTACAATAACGTATGTAGTAGTAATTTTTTACGCAACTTGTCTTCCCCTCTTTATGTTCGTTAGGCACAGTCAGAGGATATTGATTGCGCAGATGATGACTTTTCCGATTTTAGATCATCACAATCTAAAACCTATAATTGAGTTTCTATTAATACAGAATTGGAAATCACAAAATGTTCTTCCGCGAAAGTGATGATTTGCATATATTAATGGATTACCCATTGATTCAATGATAAATTTACCAAAGAGTAGTGTTTGTTCGACCAATCGCGGAGAGACGTAGTCGCTAGGAGAGACTTCAACGGGAGTCGTAAATTCCCTTTACGATTATAACAATCGACACCACGAATTGATCGATCCCCTGATTTCCGTTGAGATAATAGGGGTGATTGAGTTTGTATAACACTGTGATTCACAGAATTATAAATTACATATTTCCAACACTTAGAGTACACTGTTGAGCATAGATAAATAGATAATCACTTATCGCACGAAGATAAGATAGATATGTACGTTGGAGCAGGGCTCTTATAATTGGATTTAGTGTATTAGTGAACGTAGTACTATAATATATTTAGGAGAGAAGACGTATGCTCGACAATACCGAGTACCGACTCTCGCGTTATGCTTAGACTGCCACGATAGGCATCAGCGTTAGACTTAGTAGTTTACTTTTCCAACGATGTAGAAGAAGTGAACTTGAGTGACGATGCTGTGTCGGAGGAAAGCTACTGATGGGTGTGTCTAGCGCACGGGACCATTGGATTTGTTCATGCCATTTTAGGTCAGGAAGTGAGGGCAATATACATTGCTTCGGATTAGATAAACGAAGGTGGGTGGACTAGAAAGGGTCTTAACCGCCCTCGATAGAAAGTTGCTAGTGGGAAGCATCGTACGTGAGAAAAACTAACTTTCCCGTGTCAAGCCGAGTAAACAATAGTTTTTAGAAACTGATTTAGAAAAAGACATTTGTTGGGTCTGAAGGACCTTAGCAGGCAAGTTACTCGGGTTTATGACGGGTGCTTAAGGCTATTGAGGATACGCCGTACGGAAGAGCGGACATCTGGTGTCCGTCTGACCCGCGGTGTGTGACCTGGGCCAGGCGGAGAGTCGCCTTTAACGTTTGAAGGAATGTTCATTGTAATGGCCAATATGAAAAGAAGTGTACAATAAGACGTGCAAAATTAGTTTATATTCAGTATATTAAACATGTTCCTCCATCTGCGACATAATATAATTATAATGTTACGACCGTTCGCAGAGAGACACGGTCGCGAGGAAAACGCGTCAGCGAGAGGCGTAAATTCTCGCTACGATTCTGCTAATCGACGCCGCGAAATAGTCGTTCCCCTGTTTCGATTAAAATAGCAGAGGTAGTTCAATGAATTTAACACTGTATTAACAGGTTAACATAAAATGGTATATTTGACAATATTTGACAATAATATAATGAACACGCCACAAATTGTTTAACAATGAATACAGTAAATATGTTACAGAACGTGGACCCGACTTTACGATATCTCTCAATGAATTCGTTCGACTATGTGATTTTGATTTTACTTGTCAGACCTCTCGATGTATATCGTTTGACACGTCAGAGAGGACTGATTGCCTTTCGATCATTTCTTTGTCTTGTTTGGAAGACGACCCCCACTGCGCTCGGGTCACGCCACCGTTCGCGCTTATGATCACATATGCCGCCTTCTTGTGTGGAAAAAGTAACAGACCGAAATCGACGTTTCTAGAACTCGCTGCTTGGTGACAACTATGCGCTTGTAACGTCAATTTACATCAGAGACCAGGTCACACACCTCGGACAGGATGACACCCAGATATCTGCACATCCTTGGCGCGTACCCTCAATAGTCTTAAGTACCCACCAGGGGTCTTGGAATCTTCATAGTCACGGTCCTTCGGATCAAGCGAGTATCTCTTGCCCTAGATTTCCTCTTACGTTTATTGTTTACCACATGTTAGCATGGAAAGTTGGTTTTCCTCACATCCGGTATGTTCCGTTAGCAACTTTCTCGCGAGAGCGGCTAAAACCATTCCTGGTCCACCAACCGTCTTATTATCCAATCAGAGACGGTGTCTACTGCCCTCACTGCCTTAACCAAAGTTATCATCAACAAATCCGATAGTCCCCTGTCCTTAGACACACCTAGCCCTAGCTTTCCTCGGACACAGTATCGTCTGTAAAACTTCACTTATTCTGTATCCTTAGAATAGTCAACATATCTTTACCGGTCTTTACCCTTATAACAGTCACGTACTTAACGTATCATTGTAACTAAGTTTTACATAATGTGGTTGGAGTGAATTGTGACTTATGTTAATTCAGTGTGTATTCCGTTGTGATTGCTGAATTCGTAATAAAGTTTAATCAAAACAAAATTAATAGCTGTGTTACGACTCAGCTATTTTATTTCACCAACCAACCCTCAAGTTTACGTGACACTGGCAACACTCACATTTCTCGATTTGCACTCTCTGACTCCTCAAAATGGTACTGCCCGCCATTCGATCTTTTTTGTCTACTCTCGGAGACGACCCCCCACTACGCTCGGTTCACGCCACCGTTCGCGCCTATAATTGCGTGTGCACCTTCCTTGTGTATGTAAAAAAAAACAGACCGAAGGCGAATCGATGTTTCTGGAACTATAATGCTGGTCGCTACATTGAATGCTTTTCGCCGGTCCTATACGACGATCTGTCTGCGGCACTGCATTATACTATCTCGAGAAACTCGAACTTAAATATATGATGGACTAAGCATATGCGCCTCCTTTTGTTGATATTACATGAATGTTTGCCAATTTCTACGAAACTGCTTGGCCAATCGAGATATCTCTCGTTCATCTCGTTAAGAAAACTTTTTCGAGTTTTTTATTCTAAATTCTATTCTATCTTCTGCTTTAAAACACTAATTTCATCGATAAATGATATACCGATTTCGTGTATGTCTATCGATTTCCATGGAGTGGCTTGATGAACCAAAACGATTGGTCTCGTTACATAGTCTTGTGGCGGCACTCGGCCACGGAACGTTCCAACGGTCTTCGCGACACAAAGCGCTATACCTTTGAGGTGTAAGTGTTGTCCGCGATAATTGTAGCTGCTGGCTGTCTAGTGTAGATGTCGCTGATGAGGTACTGCTGTTTTTCTTCCATTTTTGATGCGTAGAAGAAAAATAGGACTTCGGTCGCAGAGATTCGAATCCGAACGTCGTCCGACACTAGTTAGTGTCCAGTGGTGGTATTTGCTGTTGAGTGTTGCCACATCTTCAACGCGTAAGGCCGAGAAATCTAATGTACTATCGATATCCCTACGGTTCTTTTGCCGAATGTTCGGAAGAATGCATACGCGGCAGCCGTTGCGGACATTTAATAAACGCGTGCATAGTGGGGATAACGAGGGGCAACAAAGAAAAGAATCCGTTTGGTTTCAAACCAAAGATTCATTCTGGCCCGAACTGAGAAGTACGAAAGGTTTAGTGTCATAGCGAAGCAAACACAATTAGAGATACGTGATTATTGACACTTGATAGTTAATCGCTAATCGTTAATTGTTGATCGTACATTGTTGCCAGTTGATTGTTAATAGTTTAATAAACTTTCTTGTTGAAAATCAAGAGTATTTCTTGTGGGCACCTTCACCAACAACCACTTCAAATTGGTGACCCCGACGTGATCTACAGCGAAAGAGGCGACCGTGATAGTGCCACTGAGATTTCAATCACTGCATTTCCCAATGTATGTAAAATAGCAAATAATCATCAAGGAAGTACAGCCAGTCAATTGGTCCGCGTGCCTCCAGTAATGCCGCAAAGGATAGGGCTATGATTCGCCATACTGGAAGGGCAATTCGCGTCAGCGGGCATCACAGACCCTAATCGGATGCCTCGAGACTCGGTACCTGGAGCATATCGAGAACATTGTATTGAATCTCCCAGTCACCGGACGATATGACAAACTCAAGAATGAGCTTATGCGTATCCTGGCTGAATCCGACAGCGCTAGAGTAAAAAGATTGGTGGAAAGCGAAGAGATGGGCGACAAGAGATTGCCGTTGCAATTCCATTACGACTTAAAGAAACTCGTCAGTCCTTTCGCATCAGACGATTTCATCCTCACACTTTGGAGGAATCGCCTACCAGCACGCACGTTCTGGCTGCTGTCGACGACATCAGCGCAGACAAGTTAACCCGGGCAGCTGACCAGATAGAGGAAGCTTATTCAGAGAATGGCCAGCGTGCATCCCGATTAGCAGCCGTCGAACCATGGATCGCCTACTACAACGCCTTGAATGCACAGATAATCCAACTGCGGGCGCAAGTAAGTGCGTTGAGCCTCGGTAACAATCGCCCTTCACGTGGACGAAGCCGAAACCGTCGTAGATCGACTTCTCGAGAAAGACAGCAGCCTGGACTCTGTTATTACCACGTGACTTACCAACAACGCGCGAAGAAGTGTATTCTTCCACGCACCTGGAATTAATCTCGGAATTAAGATTAATAATCTGTGCAAGACACAATGTTTGTGTTGAATCAATATAATGTGATATTTGTTAAACAATTATTACAGGAATTATAAGTGTGTGTTCTGGAATGTAGATAGTTGGCTAGTTATTCACAGACTGACTGACTTAGTGACCCATCTCCCTTGAAAAGGTTTAGAACCTCGCTCTCTATACAGTAACGAGTGTGACCTGTGTGGATGTCTGTGTGGTGTCACATGTGCTACAGAACCTTCTAGTAGCTTCTCGACGTGCCCATCGAGAATGTTCCATCCATATCCTTACGCTTCTTCCACCGAATTCCCGAAAGAGCATGCACGTGCTAGCCGCCGGGGTACATCTCACGAACGCACGCTAGTGGGGATATCGCTGGACAACGAAGGGAAGAATCCGTTCGATCAATCACCTCGTCTGTATGCGATTAATATCGTTATATTCCAACAGGTTTGTCATTCAATGCTGACTTGTCTCGTGTATTTTATAACTAACTCCTCGTTTCAAAGATACTTGGATCGTTTTTTGACACATTGTTCGTAGCAAGTAGACTTCAACTGTTTTTTTGGCGAAGCAAGTCCTTGTAATCTTTGCATTTCTGCAAGTACTTTTTCGTCATACGATTCATTAAGAAATTTGTTAAGTGCTAAATCAGATGTAGCTAGACCATCTAACGTTTTAACACGACTAAGAATCACGTAGATTTGGTTCTTTGAGGAATTCTTTTTGCCAAGATCAATTACTGTCCTGTTTAGTGTAGTTTCTCCTGATTTATGTACAGTCACTACAACTTAGGATAAGGGATAACATTCTTCGTTTAACGTTAATTCCATGACGCTCTCTCTCACGCGGATCATACTCCCTCGACAATGCTAGCAACACTACTTCGACAACGCAATTCCCACTCTCTGACGTCTCCATTCACACTCTGACTTCTCAGCTAACACTGCCTATTAATTCGTCTTTCTCCTTTAGCATCCCTTTGTCTTTTCTCTTAGCTCCACCACGCACCTGTTCCGCAACCCTCGTCAGTTGTGAAAGCGATGCTAAGGCGGCAACAAGTGTTCCTCGCAGTCCGCTCCTATTGCGAAGGAGTAATGCTCGTGAAGGAGCAGACAGAGTGGGAGAGGATGAGAACATCCCATCCTTGTAGGGTTCAGCTCCGCCCTAGGTGGTCATAGGGAGCGACACGTCGAGGAGGTTCTGGTATCTCCTCGGACTTGCACGACGGCCTAGAGGATAGCGTTGAGACGGATGATTCCTCCCAATGCCCGAACTAATCTATGAACGAATTCCCCAGAATGGCAGAAGAAGCAGGAGAGCTCCGGCAGTAATTCGAAAGGGATCCCGGGGCATTCCTGTTGAGCGTCAAGCGGACCACCGTAGGGTTTTAGGCGGTAAAGTGCGACACTACCCCGCCGCTTTCCAGGAGGATTTCCCCACGTATAAAAAAAAAAGAAAGGAAAAGTAGCTTCCAACATTGACGCAGTTCATCGCGCCTTCTGGAGGTTGTATCCAATGAGGTAACAGTATATAGTACACTGATGTTGTGAATATTGTGTCTATCGAATTATATGTATTTAAATTAGAATTTGAATTTTCATTATTGTTTTGTGGTAGTACCTTCTTTTTGGATCAACATGTGCTAGAAGATTGATTTCTGTATTCAGACGCTTTAAGCTTATTCGTAAAGTTGTGTAAAAATCGAATCTACTTACATCATTGCACTTACAAGCTGTTATTAACGAAAATGCATTTCGTAACTACATAAATCTTTTTTATTTGTTTGTGTATTACTATTTTTGTCATTATTCAAGTAAATGTCATTCTGTTAGCAAAATGTAACCTTGCGCTTTTATATCTACAGAGAACAGGATCGAAAATAAGCAGTTAACTTTCATGTCCTAAAAAATTCTGTTCGTACTTATATGTCCGTTTAAGAAAATATCTGTTCCTGTGGAGTTGTTACGGAAAGAAATGTTATCGGTGGGAACTTCCTTAAAAGGTGTTCTCGATGAATAAATATTTTAGATTCCGTTCAATAAAAGCTTCGTTGAAATACGTTACTTTAGAACGCACATTAAAAGGGTACCACGAGATACATAAAAATACTAAATTATTAAATAGTAGCTATATTTCACAATATAATACATATATTGATATTGTTTGTATGTTTATGGAATGAAAGGTGTGAAAATTGTAACATATGCAATTAATTGTTTCATAAGAACTATTGAGCAGAAAAGATAACGTATCAAGAATAATTTACAAATAACACTTTTTCATCATTTATATAAGCCGAAGTAGGTAGCAATTCCACAATATAATATGCATGTATAGTATAATAACGTGTATAGATAATATATTATGTATGTACAATTCAGTGACGCTGTTATCTTCAAAAGTGTTCACTTCAATCAAAAACATGAATAAGATTTAAACAGTGAACACCCTAAGTATTAAGAATAAATAACATATTTACGATATCAATTTAACTGTAATAATGATTTTATATCGTTGTAGTATCTATTCATTGAATATTTAGTATTTGTTACAACAACTGAGAACTTCTTCAGCATTGATCAAGGAAATGTTTGTTGCTGTTACAGCAGGTTTAAAGATTGAGGGTCATTTCAAGATCGTAGTATAAAGTCACATTGACCTTTAAAATCTTTCTTTATCTCGTGTACTTGTTTACGTCCACCGCTCGACACAAGATATAAAGGATATAGAGAATATGTTCCTTGAAAGTTTCAGCTTATACATCAATCGTTCAATATGCATTACTGAATAGTAAATAATTGCTTAATCTTTGTTTAGTTCTTAGTACTACGTATAATTTTTTTTCATTTTTGTAATTGGTAATTACAAACTTTTGTAATTCTTCCAATTCCAATATATGTACATACTGTGTATGTTTCTGTACATAATTTATCACTAAGTAATTAAATCTCACCGAATGATATCGTTAAGTTTTGTTGTAAAATGTTACACCATTTTCATGAAAATTCACGTTCATAAAGTTCAAATATTCCTACAAAATACAAATCACCTGGAGTTCGGATTTTCGACATTATAACATAATCTTTGTTTTCGTCGATTCTACATAAATGGAGTTATCAAGCATGTGTTACGCATCTGACAAAACCCCTTTATCGTCTGAGCATAGTCTATTAATACTACAAAGTTCTCCGAACGAATACCCTACTCTTTCAATTGTAAGATTATAAAAGCCATTCCCAATTTCCCGAAATCGATTCTTCTTGTATTATTCCTCAAAGAGTAAATTTTATTTCATTTTGCTGAATAATTATAGTCCTTAACACTTTACGATTACAATACTAATATTTTCTTGAAAGTTAAGTGAAGTTTATCGTACGCAGTAAACTCTTTCGAAGCACCTTTGAGATATCAAACTTTATGTAAAAAAGAAAGACAAAAAGCTCCGTACGGTTTATGACGTGGCACATGCATGACCGTAAAAGTTGTAGACATTCTCGTAGTTTGTGATATTCTGTGATTTTACGTGATTATAACACGTTATGTCTCTAGTTTTTCTTCGAATAATCAAAATTAGTATCTAACCTATAGTAGTTTACCACACATCATTTATGCTCGTTATCTACGATTTCTCCTTCCACAGGCGAAGGTAAAGTAGGACAGGCGGTCGCCCCAGGCGTTCGAATTTTACATTTTCTTACGCGAGATGATCCGCAAGGTCATTAGAAAGGAAATGTGTGCTCTTGGAACCCGTGAGAAGTTGAATATCATTGATAAGAAGAGACACGGAGGTACGGAAAGCAGGTTTTTCGCATATAGAAAAGATATATAATGATTTTTCAGATAAATTGACAAATCTGGACTTCGGAAAATTCTATAAAATAAGACGTCCGAGGTTAGAAACCCTCCGTATGATGATTTGCAAAAGGATAGAAACCGTTAAAATATGCCTTCTCTCATTCGTATGTTATTCGACATTTGTAATGACAAAAGGAGTGCGCCAATGAATACGCGCAAACGCATTTCGAAATTTCGTGAAACTCTTCGTTTAGAAATTGTGTAAGTTACTGATTGATTGTGAATACAAATACGTGCATCCATCCTAAGCAATGTCACAAATGAATTTATTTAGAAATAGGGCAGGTGAAAAGACAAAATGAAACGGATTATAAGCCCCATCTTCATAAAATTGTATTTATATTGTTTTTGCTTGAACGAGAAAAACGTAACGTTCAAATAGTCAGTACACGATACAGTATATTATCCATAGTAAGATCGTTATACCGGACATTTTGGTGATCTGATGTATCCAGTACAACCTGAAATAACCGAAAATATATGTATTTATATTAATTCCTATTTTTTTATATGAAGATACTTTTATACACACCTTGATAATCGTTGTCGGGCTGTTGACTTAAAATCTTGTTTCAGAATAAATTTCCTAATTCCCATATAGTAAATTGCAACATACTTCTCCCAATTCATAGCTCGTAAATCTAGTTTGACCATATCGCTGTCGTTGAACATTTTCACCTTCCTCGCCAGGTCGGAACAGTTATCTTTTTGAAAAGTCCATTCGTGCATGGTGAAATATTTTACCGATGAAAACAGCTTGTTGCCATTTTTTAGAAGTTTCATCATCCTGAAATATCATTTTTAATTATTATCATAGATGAAGTCAGAGATTATCCCAGAACGATTGGCTTGTTGTTTGACAATCGATGGAACACTCACATTGGTTTACTACCTCGAAGTCTTAAAAAGATATCTATGACGACCGCAGGCAAAACACGCGGAGTTACACACAGAACGCGATGAATATACCTATTAGCTATAAGTGAGCAATCTGGGTACCATAGTGTATCGTTCAGTGGCATTTCTGTGCTACATTTTAGTATAGCATCTATCATCTGACCCCACCTTGTCAATTGAAACAATAACATTATTATTAATTACTAGAATTATACTTAAAGCAAAGTTTATTATCATACAAGTATCTCGGGAAATATTATGGAAATGACATAAATATTATATTGTTTCGCTATTTTTCTAAACTAATGACATATTGAGATCTTCTCTGTTTGTTTGTTCTTCTATTGTCCACGTTACTTAAATAATCTGAAACTTTTGGAATACTCTAGCAATCGAATAACATTAGTTGAAAAATATTTGTAAGAAATATTACTTAAAAGGGCATGCGTTACTCGTGCAGTTGTATACTTTAACTTCATGATCACGATGTAGCGTGACATGCCATGCTGTACATATTATCATGTCGATTACGAAATCGACAGGCACTAGATCCAATCTGACCTCTCTCATACCTCGTATCGCTGTTGCACATCCTCTGCCAATTAGCACAAAGGTACCTGGTAACATTAAGTTGGCTTAGAAATTATTTGTGATTTTTGATTACCAGAAATGTACCGCTAAATAGATTGGTAAAAATTTCCGTAATTGTGAGCAACAACAAATTTGAACTTTAATAATGATGATCTAGTGGAGAGCCTCTCATTTATCCTCTCACAAACAAATCGATTAACTCCAATTTTAGGAAATGTAAAGAGTATTGAAAAATTACTATCGGAAAATATCTATGAAAATACTTGTTAATGCAGAAATATTCTCTATCCAACCAGGACATGGTTCTTCCAGAGAGGGGCCAATTATGCTTGGCCGAACTATCGCAACTGGCAGATCTTTGCACTTGCTTGCTAGAATCTGCTCTGCTAAATTCTTACTGAATGCGTATGTGTTTGGATAAGTTTTTAAAATCTCTTTTTCCATTAGGTTTATCGAATTTTTGTCGAATTGGTCGCACATATCGATCACCTCTGAAGGTTTCAAGCTCGTACTGCAAAGTCGATAATAAGTGAACATATTCTTCGTGCTATAATTATGAATATAATATTCATAAATCATGGAACAACGTTTGCGTATAACTTATTCTTACGTGTAAACTTTTTCCCCAACATCATATAGATTCGCATTACTAAAAGCTGTGCTGACATGGACGAAGCTAATTGGATGCTTTAGTTCGTTCCAAAGTTCGATGATACGAGCTGTACCTTTCGTATTCACATTAACAGCCACGTGTAATGGCTCGTTGAATCTCACAGTGGCCGCGGCGTGAAACACTATATTTACTTCCTCAAGCAACAGATTTCTATGTTCTCGCGAAAGACCTAAATCTGGCAGACTCACGTCACCTTTCACGGGATAAACCTTGTTCAAAGCTGAAGAGCGTTTTGCTTTGATGGCATCGTAAATCTAAAGACGAAAAATTAGCAAGTCAATTCCAGAAAAGAAAGTTAATCAATTTGGCTCCTGACTGCCTTAAACATTGAAAGGAACAAGAATATATTTACGAACCGGATCATCTATGAGCTTCTTAAATCGTTGTTCTATCGTTTCGTTAGTTTTTGGACGAATTAGTATAAAAATGGCAGCGATGCGTGGACACATGCGGATCAGTTTTTCCAGGAGACCTTTTCCAACGAAACCGGTTGCTCCAGTCACAAGGATCCCACAACCGGCGTAGAATTCCTCGAACGAATTCGTCTTATTCAGTCCTTCGTTTGTCCCATTTTCATTTGTTTCTCGATTGATTGTATCCATGTTTCAAGATCTTAACACTTGCAGTTCCAATAGTTGCCATAAGTTGCCATTCCCGACAAACAGTAAGTGGATAAATGTGTTAAATAATATACCATATTGGATACAGTTGAGATCTTTTCATATATATTACCTTCTAAAGAAATATACGCAATTCAACAATTATTTCGCCTTGCATGAATGATTATAATTTTCATGTATAATATATGTAAAAAAAATTTATATCATCATGCTTATGTATGTTACGTTGCATTATTTGTTTTCGACTTGATCTTTACAATACCGAGCTTTTTATAGCACAAACAATAGTGTTACAAAGATTTCATACGTTGAGTATTGTACACGCACATTTATATATAGTATAAAAGTGAAGAAAATTAATATAATCAACTAACAATAATTTTCTAAAAATACTGAACATAAAGCCCTTTTAACTCACAAATATCTATGAAACGATGTTTATATTGATATTCGAAGAGATATTTTGGCGCAGCATCTCAATAATTAAAAAGTTTAATCGTAAAGAATGTGATTAATATAACAAGATAAATATATTTTATCACCATGTAGAGTATTTTGCTTAAATGTAATAAAATAGTTGCGTAATTACGTGCTCTCTCTACTACCATTTCATCGTTTCTTTTAAATGTTATCAATTTTATGTATGTATACTTCAGTTCATTTGCTTACATTTCAGTTTATTTATTAAAAACAAGGGATCTTACCAGTTAAAATGTAAAACGCCTAAAATACCTCGCATGGTTAATGTTATTACCGCGCAGCGTATTCTCAATTTTCATAAACGCGAGAGTCCAAGCAGGTCCTAACAATAACTTACGAAAATCCGTTCCTAAACTCAATTTTTGACAAAAATTATCCGATATCTCGGGCAACTACCTCGTAAAGGCGAATGTTCCGATTACGTCTATTGACTGGTTGTAAATTATTGAAAAATCAAAATAGTGAACGATTTCACTGCGTAAAATGTAAAATACAAAATATTTGAGTATTCAAAAACTTCATTTAAACTATTGTAATAATTAAAGACCCGAATGATATTTTTGATATATATCATATTTATAATAATAAAATTGATAATAATGATATTAATGAAAGGCACAATTCAATACGAAATAACAAGGAATCGTCTGTTACCTGATAATATTTCCACTGCGTATTGTTTACCAAAGATCGATCAAAAGTACACTTCACGATAGTAAATACCTATACGTCTTCCACAGTACTGTATCGATGTGTCGCTCCTCTAGATTCTTATATTATTATTAAGCCCGCCCTACTACTGAAACTGGATAGTGGTATGCGTTAAGGAGACGGTTAACTAATTCATTTCCTACATCTTTCGTGTTTATGAAAGTACAAAATATCCTCAGCGGTAACTACGTCAACCATGCAAGATATATTTTAGTCGTGTAACATTGTAAATGATAAGATCCTTTGTATTTAGTAAAATAAAGTGAAACATGCGCAGATGAAATGAAGTATACTAATGTAACATTGATTACATATGTATAAAAGATGCCATGAAATAGTAATGGAGAGATATGTATTACCCAATTATATTACTAAGTTCAAGTAAAATAACGTTCATCGTGATAAAATACATTTTCCTTATTTTATTTATCACTTTATTCATGAATATACTTGTCAATTATTTAGATGCTGTGTTAAAATATCTCTTCGAACATGACGAAACTGTACGGTTAATGAAGCAATCACTTTCATATGAAATTTCATTTATTCAAATACACATCAAGATTGATTGATAGTACCTTTCACACTAAATCTACCGACACTTCGTGTACATCTCTTCCTACCTTATCGGGTCAAAATGACTGGTGATTAAAGAAATAACAGTTTTTAAGATTTCGTTTAGATAATGGTTAATGTATAACTCAATGTATATAAAATGATGAAGTTTCAGAAACTTTCGTCCAAATTTGCTTTTGTTTAATTTCAATTCTAGACTTAAATAAAATTACACTTTTATTTATGTAGAGATATATCTTCTTCAACCTCGCTGCATTTTGTACAAATTATCTTATTATCGAATGTACATTTGCCGCATATATATTTCCCGCATCATGAACACATTCTCGTAATTTTGTAACATTTACAATTTTTTATTTGACAAGTTTTTTGTAGTAATGAATGTAGTAACGTATAGATTCTTAGAGTAAGGACAAGTAATGATGGTAGATTTAAAGTTTAATGTAGTTTAATAAGCGATATTCAATATCAAAAGGAATACAAATAGAGTTTAGTGTAGTTTAAATAAGCGATATTCAAGAACAAAAGGACCGATTATAATATCGTCGCACGTCGACTCACACTCTGTGTCCGCTCGACTCACACTCTGCTTCTCAACTGACTCTCTGGCCGTTGTAGCATTCTTTTGTCTTTTGCTAGGCCCACCGCACACGTGTTCCGCGGACGCTGGTAGCCAGGGTCACGTAGGCCTTTTCGGCGAAACTATTTATTTGAAGGACCGATAACGCATTGATGGAGCCGACAGCACCTCGGCTCTCGCGACATTGTCTATAGTTAACTCGATGTTTCTTAGGCCCTTCTCCCCGATACTACACTCGGCCATCATGCAGTAACTTCTGCCCTCAGATGTTGTGCTCATTCTCGCTGTCCTCGGATGCGTCATTGTCACGACCGGTATACTTCAATTCCGACGGACTGACGATGGCGGCACTCAGCGACAACGTATATCGCTGAAGTGCCTAATGAATCATCAACATCCCAACGGTTCTTCCACCGAAGGTTCTAGAAGAAAGAGCACGTGGCAACGATCGCGGACGCCTAGCAAATGCATGGACGGTGGGGATGTTGAGGGATGACAAAAGAAAGTAATCGGATCCGATCGAAAGTAAAATCATAGGAGTCGGTCTTAGAAAGTCACGCCTAGAGTTCGGAAGTAGATTGTAAAGTGTATTGATGTTAGAAAAAAAATAAAGTTTTCTTTTTTTATTTTTCACCTCAAATTGTTGTTGCCGGTCGACAACATCCGCGGTATTAGTAGATCTAGTAGGATAAAGCCACGTGAACTTCGTGAACGCATCCACTACTACAAAGATGTGCGCGTATCTCTTCTTTGTTGCTGTCATGGGGCCCACATGGTCAATATGGTAAGTATCTAACGGCGTGTCGCCTTTGTCCAGCGGATTAAGATATCCCTCTTGCTTACCTAATTTTCGTTCGGCTAGGATACAGTCAAGACAGTTGGATACCACGTGTTCGACCTTTTCGCGTAGCCCCTTGAACCAGAAGTCCTCCTTGAACATAGCTTCTGTTTTGGTGACCCCGAAATGCCCACGCGCGTGCGCTTGCCTGACTACCTGAACCTGCATCGCCTTCGGTACTACTATTAGCACATCGTCCTTACACTCCTTATACAAGATATTGTTTCTTATTACATACCCATCGGCCTGACTGTACGTTGCGGCGTCCAAAATCCTACAGACTTCAATGTCCTTGTTCTGTGCACTTCTCAACCGTGCAATCAACCCGTCTTCACTCTCCGTTACATACAGTGCTCGGCAGGGGGTTCCTACTCAGAACATCTACATGCTGCATACTTTTCCCCGGCCGATGAGACACCTGATACTTAAACTCGCCTAGTAACAAGGCCCATCTAGCCACACGCACACACAAGTCTTTCTTTCTTATCGTCATGGCGTATGCTTGACAATCCGTAACAATAGTAAACGGCACACCTAACAGATATACCTTGAACCTTTTCAACGCTTTTACTATTGCTGGCACCTCTAGTTCATAGCTGGTGTACTTCGCTTCCGCCGGAGTTGTTTTTCCGCTGGCAAAGCAGACCGGATGGAATTGCCCGTCGTTTAGATCTAGTCGCATTAATATTGTTCCGTCACCCTCTGCGGACGCGTCCGTATGCAACTCGGTCTCTGCGCCTATTCTATAAAGTGTTAACACAGGCCCGCTGGTAAGCGCTGCTTCCAAAGTTTCGAAAGCTTCTGATTTCCGATCCCCGAACCTGAAGTCTATCTCCCTTTTCAACAGATCGGTTAAGGGTTTGGCAATCTTCGCGTAGCCTCTAAGGAATTTTCGGAAATATCCCGTAAGTCCCAAGAAACTCTGGACCTTTCTAACCGATATTGGCTTGGGAAAGTTTGCAACGGCCTTGGTTTTATGAGCGGATGGCTTTATGGTCTTTTCCGAGACTATGTGCCCCAAATACTCGATTTCCCTCTGCATAAAACGACATCTCTTCCAATTTATGACTAGCCCATACTGCCTAGTTAATTCTACGACCATCTGCAAGCGTTCCATGCCTCCTCTAAATTCTTTGCAAGAATAATGATATCGTCCATGTACACGATGACAATACCCTTATCCATCAGTTCTTTGTAAATCTTCGATATATACTTTTGGAAGACAATAGGGGAAATTTTCAGACCGAACGGCAACTTCAGAAATTCGTATTGCCCCGTTGGCGTGACAAAAGAAGTATACTTCTGGCTATCTTTGTCTAGACTTACGTGGAAAAACCCATTTTTTAGATCTATCGTCGTAAAAAGCTGGGCGCCCTGCAACGCATCTAAAACGTCTTCAATTAAAGGCAACGGAAAATGTGGACACTCGATGAGTTCGTTAAACTCACGAAAATCGACGCAGACCCTGATGGAGCCATCTTTCTTTCGGACTACCACTATCGGACTTGCATACTCCAAGTCTGATGGTTCGATGACGCCCTCGTTTGTCCACGCTTCCATCAAATCGTCTATTTCCTTTCTTTTCGACGGCGCCTGTCTTCGCGGTCTTCGTGCTACGGGTTTGTCGCTTTTCAGAACTATTTTTGCGGTTATCCCGACGTCTCGCTTCTTCTCGGGTCCTTTTTCTTTCTCCGGACACAATTGAAACAGCTTTTGTCATTAACTCTTTGCCCCGACTGATCTCGCACTTCCGATCGTCTTCCCATATCGTCCTTGCGTTCCCGAAATTTTGTTTCCGCCTTCGTATCCCTCTTCATCTCTTTATACTGCTTCAAGCATTCTTTCAGCTGTTTCATGTTCTTAGCTCCATACAACACAGCCTTGTTTGCGACCTCGTCGGGAATGCCTTGAATGATATAGCTGATTTGCGACGGTATATCGACTCTTCCTTGTCCCGCAATCTCACGCATACTATTCATGTATTGTTGCAGACTCTCGTCTGGTCTCTTCGTTCTATTCGCCAACTCCTGATGTATCTTTCGGTCACTTGCTGCATCTTCAAACTCGTCTTTTAGTACCTTTCTTAGCTTTACCCAGGACATCGTGCCTCGTTCACATCGCACGAAAGATTTAGCGGAGCCTGTGAGCAGTTTCTTCGCGAAAACTACCATGTGCATGTCTGACCAACCGCACACTTTTGCCATTTCTTCGAAGTTCTCGATCCACCGACTTACACTCGGCAGATCGTCCCCGCTGAATTTCTCTAGCGAGC
Source organism: Bombus vosnesenskii (assembly GCF_011952255.1). Classification (NCBI taxonomy): domain Eukaryota; kingdom Metazoa; phylum Arthropoda; class Insecta; order Hymenoptera; family Apidae; genus Bombus; species Bombus vosnesenskii. The sequence goes on from NW_022883686.1 coordinate 785,827, forward strand.
CCTCTACGTCTCTGAACGTTAACACCGTGCACCTAGACTCGCCTTGCCTCGATCGTCTTATCACTGGAGTTACCCGAACTCCGTCGTCTTGACTATTTAGATTGCGATTTCCTGGGCCGTTAGCGTCCAAACGGTCCCCAACCACGCTAATCTCATCGTCGTCGTCGTCGTCGTCGTCGTCTTCTTCTTCTTCTTCTTCTTCTTCTTCTTCTTCTGAATCGTCGTCATTATTATCCTCTGGATCGTCTTCTCGCGCACCGTATTCCCGTTCTACGCGTAACGCAGCAAGCAATCGTTCTACCAGCTCGCGTTTTCTGCCCGCTAGTCTCAGCCGTCGTCTTCTCAGTTCGTCTTTTAGTTCAGATGTTCGCATCTAAGCCACCTGCTCGTCGGTCAATACTGCTTCTCCTGTATCGTAGTCAGCCATTGTTTTCAGATATCACTTTCACGAATACAGTCACTTGAACACTTCACTTGTCACTTGGCACGCTAAATCCCGGCTCGGGCCCCCAAAAATATGTAGTAACGTATGGATTCTTAGAGTAAGGACAGGTAATGATGGTAGATTTAAAGTTTAATGTAGTTTAATAAGCGATATTCAATAACAAAAGGAATATAAATAGAGTTTAGTGTAGTTTAAATAAGCGATATTCAAGAACAAAAGGACCGATTATAATATCGTCGCACGTCGATTCACAACCACTCAACTCACACTCTGCTTCTCAGCTGACTCTCTGGCCGTTGTAGCATTCTTTTGTCTTTTGCTAGGCCCACCGCACACGTGTTCCGCGGACGCTGGTAGCCAGGGTCACGTAGGCCTTTTCGGCGAAACTATTTATTTGAAGGACCGATAACGCATTGATGGAGCCGACAGCGCCTCGGCTCTCGCGACATTGTCTATAGTTAACTCGATGTTTCTTAGGTCCTTCTCCCCAATACTACATGAATCTGCACCTTTTGATAGTTTTATTGCATGGTTTTTTCCCGCAATTCTTTATACAAAAGTAACGTATGCACCAGGTTTATAACTACTTTGTGAATTCTCTATAAATGGGTCACCATACTATAGATACCATTGCAAATTTATTGGCTTCATTCGCCCTTCTTATCAATTCGTATAAATCTCATCATTTCAGCAAAGTCATTCCTGCTCATTGTTTTCGAAAAAATGCAGGCCCCCAAATTTCATTCCACAAATATGAGACATCTAAATTCTTTGCCTAATACGCACCGCGGGCATATAGCAGAGCAATAAATGCATCTATATTTGTTGCATTTAGTTCCCCCTTAGTCCCAATACTCTAAATGCTTCTCCCGTATATTTTATTATATGATTCCTTATACGGTGATCAGTGACATGATAAAATGTCGTCCTTACTTGTCCTTTCATTATATGCCGTTTAGCATATCTCTAAAATATTATGAACTGATGTCTTGGCAGGTTTGGGGCTTGCATCTATCTCCTTTTAAGCGGTTCCATCGGGCACAGTTTCGATACGTTGGTTCTCTACATCAGTCTCACTGTCTACTGTTAACGATAGTTTCTTTCCTTCTTGCTCTAAACGTGAACGCTTAATTATAATATTGAACATTCATTCGCCATTAAATAGCTTTACATGTGTTTCCATGCTGTTTTCTCTTGCTGAAGTTTCTTGTTCATCGCACATTCGACATTCTTCTATGTCCGTTATTTGTTTTAATAATTTTTTTGGAAAGTCTTGACATTTTTAGGGTAAATATTTATCGCAGAATAATACAATGAACGGAATACAAAATTATTGTGAAATTATATATGCTTTACTTTTCTTTTTATAACAACTTTACACAAAACGTTCTGAGATGCTTCCTCTCAGTTTTAGAGATATCAAGTTTAGATGTCGGCTTATTGACTAATAATCTGGGATATCTTCTGGTGGAAAGGGCAATAGCAAGTAAGAATATAGTCTGCGTTGGCGATATTTGTACGAAAATATTGATGAGCATTGGTAGTTCTCCACCAACGGTTACTCGAGGGTGGAATTGGGAAACATCCGTTTTTACCGTGTTTTATCGCAATGAGCAGTACACCTAGGAAACTTCTTGACTTTTAAAGTGTATGTAATAATTAACCATAAAAAATGCTAAATTTTATGACAGTTCCTTAGGATTATTATGGGCCTGAATTGATATGCTTTCACAGCTGGTGGCATGGATTATAGTTTATGATAAGATTACGGGCGTAACAGTTGCTATTATATGTTACTACCGATTTTGTTTGTCATCTGACGTTGAGATAGTTTTTTCTTTGTACTGATTGCATCTATTTTAAGAATAACTTAATTATTTTACCGGCTGGTCAAATTGACCGCCCGCGGTAGGCAGGGCAGGATACAATTTTTTCTTAGAAAAGAAAAAAGCAAACTAGAAGTAAATACCCAAAAGTATATTGTATGCATGTTTTAGGAAGCATGTTATGTCAGAAATTCTGAAGTGATATGATAGCGTTTAAATATGGTTAAATTTATATAAAAGTTTGAAAAGGGTCAATTTGACTAGCATTGGCAAGTTTAGTATTAAATATCTATGGTTTCTATGTCCTCTTGGCTGTTAAGTTGCATAATCCTTTCAACATAATTAATTGCAGAGAGCTACCTTCTTTTTATACTGTCAGTCATTGAGTCCACTACTCGAACGCCACGCTCGGTTCATCATGGGAAGGCACCACTTCGTTACTATTTCATTTGCTGTTTTACAGAGAAACCAGTTCATTGCATCAGTACTTCCGACGTCTATGATTGCGGCTTTCCTAATTTTTGTTAATTCTATTGCATTTACACCAGTTTCGAGTTTTTGTTTTGTTTTGTTTCGATAGCTAGAGCACTATTAGTTTCATATTAAAGTCTTATAATCAGAATTCATTGAATCGAATAAAGGGAAGAATACATTAAAATACATTGTACATGAAGGCTAATAAAATATGTGCACAGTAGATATTTGAAGCGGAAAATAGTTTCATTTACTGCAAAATGTGATGTTCGGATAATAAATCGTTTTTACATTAAAATAATGCGATAATGTGTGCTCCGATTAAGGGGGGGGGTCTTTAATGGGGACTCTACTGTATACAGTGTTACGATCTGGTGTTGATCTTCGATGTTCGTAACCGTTATGTGCAATTCTACATGTCGAAGCTGGGGTTTCCCGAATTATATCTAAATAAAAACGGTAGTTGCTGCCACCAGAAATACTCGTTAAACTGTTTCGATTAATTCGAATTTCGTTCGTTAATTTTTGAAACTAGGCAAACGACTGAATAGTTTCAAAAACTTGTCGTACAATTTTGAATATACCAATAATACCACATTACTGTTACACATTCTCTGCTGATTAGCAGAAACGTATCTGGTAACATTAAATGAGTTTAGAAATTACTTGTGATTTTTGATTACCATAAATGTAGCGCTAAATAGATCGGTAAGAATTTTCGTAATTGTGAGCAACAACATATTTGAACTATCATATTGATGATCTAGTGGAGAGTCTCTCATTTATCCTCTCATAAACAAATCGATTAACTTCACTTTTAGGAAACGTAAGGAGTATTGAACAAGTCCTACGGGGAAGGTCTATGAAAATACCTGTAAATGCAGAAATATTCTGTATCCAGCAAGGACATGGTTCTTCCAAAGAGGCACCAATTACGTTTGGCCGTACTATCGCAACTGGCAGATCTGCTCTGCTAAATTCTTCCTGAATGTGTATGTGTTTGGATAAGTTTTTAAAATCTTTTCTTCTATTTGGTTGATGGACGCTTTGTCGAATTTGTCACACACACCTTCGAAGGTTTCCAGCTTGTACAGCAAAGTCAATAATAAGTGAACATAATCTTCATGATATAATTATAAATGTAATATTTCTAAACCACGAAACAATGTCCGCGTATAACTTATCCTTACGTATAAACTTTTTCCTCGATCTCATGTAGATTCGCATTACTATAAGCGGTGCTAACGTGGACGAAGCTAATCGGATGCCTCAGTTCGTTCCAAAGTTCAATGACACGAGTAGTACCTTTCATATTAGCATTAACAGCAACGTGTAACGGCCTATTGAATTTCACAGTGGCCGCGATGTGAAACACTATGTTTTCTTTCTCTTAAAGCAGATTTCTATGTTCTTGCGAAAGACCCAAATCCGACAGACTCACATCACCTTTCAGGAGATATACTCTGTAGAAAACTGAAGGATACTTTGCTTTCATCTCATCGTAAAGATATATAGTGCAACGAATATTACTCTATTACCAAGTTACTACTACTATTAACAAGACTATTGGCAATACTATCCTTTTTTATTCCCATATGACAGAATCCAACACGCTATCCAAAATTACGTCAAATGCAGAATATTGTACCTTCATATTTTCCGACCACCAAAATTAAATTATGTTTCCGCAAGAATAATTCCGAATAAATATTTATTCAAACTATTTATTCGTATAAATTCCTTTCGGCCGAAAAATTTATTCGGATGATAACTATTTATTATTCATAGGAAATTAATTTCTGTAGCCGCTTGAATAACTTATCGTTATGTATTCGAATACATTATTCAAATAACGATTGCAATACTATTTAAATAATATTGGGAGTAACTGCTAATTATTTTCGATTTCATTTGAATTTTGTAAAATTCTTACTATTCTGCTGATAACATTTTATCTATAATCATGTACATACTTGACCTTTTGTATTTCATTAACTGAATATTCGACGCAGAACAACGTAATACCTAAATATGTTATCAGCAACGGAGTAGTACGAATCACCTACAAGTGGTAAATATGAGAAGTCGATATTTTGAGCTGCGAAAGTGAAAGTATTTTATGATAAAGTAATAATATAGAAAACATTTGCAGTGATTCATTTAGAAAATTACATAATGTTTAACAATGTCCTTTTTATGGAATTTTTTATGGAGAAGTTGATATTTTGAACTGCGAAAGTGAAAGTATTTTATGATAAAGGAATAATATAGGAAATATTTGCAGTGATTCATTTGGAAAATTACATAATCTTTAACAATGTCTTTTTTATGGGATTATAATATGAACCATTACATTAAAAGTCAGAACGTTTTCGAGGCATCAGTGACATCGGCTGAAGATACAGCTGTGAGCAGAGATGATAAGAATTTTGTTTTAACTTATTGGTGACAGTTAGCAAACAAGTAGACTTCATAGGATAATTTTCACTGTTTAATTATAAATCACATTGTTTCGACCGTTCGCGGAGAGATGCGATCGCGAGATAGCACGTCAACGAGAGTTGTAAGTTCCCGTTACGATTAAATAATCGACGCCACGAACTGATCGATCCCCTTATTTCTATTATGAGAATAAGGGTAGTTCAATGAAATTGCACAGATTTAACACAAATAGAGAGATATAAATGGAACAAAAATATAACTGCGTTTTGGTTGATGAGTAAAGTGCGACGTATGATATGTGTTGACGGTTCAACTTCTCGAAAAGTTCTGATCGCCCTTCGATCTCTTTCGTCTTTTCTGGAAGACGATCCCCACTACGTTCGGATCATGCCACATTCTTTTACGCGAGGTAAAATAACGGCCACGAGTCGACGTTTCTGGAAGTCGTCCTGCTTAATGAACCATGTGCTTGCCACTACGTTCTTTGTTTGCCGGGCAGACGCGACATTGTAGTGCCACGATCGACGGTTAAGAATATGACCTATGGCAAGACAAATGGCGTAACACTTATTGAAAGCGAAAACATAACGGTACAATTCTTCACGAATATAAAGATTATCTTAAACAGACAAGAAATCTAATCAAACTAAGGAAATTTCGTATATTGCTTTAGTTACACATTTCTCTTCACAAGTAACAATGAGCAAAGAAGCAAAGGAAACTGTCATTAGAGAAACGATGCAACGCATATATATCACGAATTTATTGTTCATTGAATGACAGCCTTATCAACTGTCGATGACCTTTGACTTATTTTTGGAAAAGTAGATTCAAAATGAAAACGCAATTAAGATGATGAATCGTAGAAACGTAGCTAATGATAATAAGTGTAATAGACGAAGGAGGTTCCTCAGTATCGTTGTACACTGTTTAGTTTGAATTGCATTCCAGCTGATATTCTTGGCCACAGTCACTTAGAATTCGATTAAAGTTCTAATAGAATGCAGACAGTAATTACAGACAACGCCGGTAGATCCGTAAATCCATTTCGTTTGTTTAGCATTCGTATAGATATGTGACGGCACTCGACAGCGATACCGCCACTCGGCACTAACTAATACCGAACAACGGTAGTGCAGTGGTTAGCGCCTTAGGTTACGAACGTGTTCGAGACTCGGGTTCGAATCCCGGTGCCCGTAGTCCGATTTTTCTTCCACGCATTAAAATTAGAAGAAACATACAGCAGTATCCCAGCAGGCGACATCTATAGCCAGCAGCTACAATTATCACGGACAACACTTATGCCTCAGATACTTTTGAATGTGATAGATACATTGAGAAAGTATCGTCAGCATCTGTATCAGGAATATCGAGAACATGCAATGAATCATGAAGATGAAAATTATGTAACTGTCGATAAAGACGACGATACATCTTTCACCTTGGATATCAGTCCGTGTTTATCACATCATTTTAGACGTTCATATACTTTAAGTTTATGTACTACAATTGATTGCATGGCGGCAATGTATGAAAAATGTGACATATTGATCTTAACTAACAACAACGTTATGTCCAAATGGAATGCATTACGGAAATGTATCGCACGTCGCAAGTTTGCCGAAATAATGCAAAATTCATTAAGATATACTTTGAACTTCCTTTGAATTTCCTTTGCGATCTCGTTGCAAATAATTTTTAAAATTCGTGTTAAACTTTAAACACTAACATAAAGGGCATTGAATTTAAATATATCGGAGAGTATCTACAACATCTACTACCACTAGTAAAGGTTTCAGATATCATCCAGGGAATAAAGGGACCACATCGTGGCATTGTGCTATGGGCTTTATGTTTAGAAAAAGTTAAAAACATTAATAAAAGGTAATGCAAGTACTGTACGCCATTAGTTAAAGGATTATTGAAGAGTATCTATACAAGATTGGAATCCTCTTTTTATTTTGCCACTATTGGGGGTAAGCAAACTGCAGCTATAGCGTTCTCGCTTTCACAATTCAAATCGCGATGACTGAATTACATCGAAACGAGTCACCATCCAGAATTATATGCAGAACATAAAACGGTTGTTGCTGGCATGTATGTACAGATAAAATAATTTTCTTATTATTATTACAATAACGTATGTAGTAGTAATTTTTTACGCAACTTGTCTTCCCCTCTTTATGTTCGTTAGGCACAGTCAGAGGATATTGATTGCGCAGATGATGACTTTTCCGATTTTAGATCATCACAATCTAAAACCTATAATTGAGTTTCTATTAATACAGAATTGGAAATCACAAAATGTTCTTCCGCGAAAGTGATGATTTGCATATATTAATGGATTACCCATTGATTCAATGATAAATTTACCAAAGAGTAGTGTTTGTTCGACCAATCGCGGAGAGACGTAGTCGCTAGGAGAGACTTCAACGGGAGTCGTAAATTCCCTTTACGATTATAACAATCGACACCACGAATTGATCGATCCCCTGATTTCCGTTGAGATAATAGGGGTGATTGAGTTTGTATAACACTGTGATTCACAGAATTATAAATTACATATTTCCAACACTTAGAGTACACTGTTGAGCATAGATAAATAGATAATCACTTATCGCACGAAGATAAGATAGATATGTACGTTGGAGCAGGGCTCTTATAATTGGATTTAGTGTATTAGTGAACGTAGTACTATAATATATTTAGGAGAGAAGACGTATGCTCGACAATACCGAGTACCGACTCTCGCGTTATGCTTAGACTGCCACGATAGGCATCAGCGTTAGACTTAGTAGTTTACTTTTCCAACGATGTAGAAGAAGTGAACTTGAGTGACGATGCTGTGTCGGAGGAAAGCTACTGATGGGTGTGTCTAGCGCACGGGACCATTGGATTTGTTCATGCCATTTTAGGTCAGGAAGTGAGGGCAATATACATTGCTTCGGATTAGATAAACGAAGGTGGGTGGACTAGAAAGGGTCTTAACCGCCCTCGATAGAAAGTTGCTAGTGGGAAGCATCGTACGTGAGAAAAACTAACTTTCCCGTGTCAAGCCGAGTAAACGTCAGTTCGCTGTGGAGTGCCGAAGCGTGCAGACATGTCTCTAGTGCCCAGCGTAGTTCGAAAACAACACGTGTCGCCCAACCGTCGGAAGAGAACACAGCTAAGTGCCCCTTACCCCCTAGGGAGAAGAAAATCCCACGCACCTAACCCCAACACGAATACTAGCCTCACAGCCTCACGACTAGTTGTTCATTCCGAATTAACTAGCTCGATGATGGCCCAGCAATCGCGACCAGGCTCTCCGGAGCAGACTCGCAGCTACCCCGTGCTACCTCCCCCGTGGCAGAAGTGTAGCAGAACTCTCCGCACTAACGACGCTAATACCACAAAGAAAAGGAAAATAGAAACAGCAACGCAAATAAACATACACAACAGGTTCGCCGTATTGGAATCCTCAAACGACGCCATGGAAATCGTAGAACCGCCACCAAACCAACACTCACAGAGAATCCCCCCTCCCCCACCAATATTTGTGGACGACGTCATTGACATACAGACAATGATCAAGTCCCTAGAGAGAGATACCAGCAAGGAGGAATATAACCTTAAGATAAGCAACAACAAGGTGAAAATACTACCGACGAACCCTGAAGCTTACAGAAAACTCACCAAGACACTCAGGACCCTGAACGCCAACTTCCACACCTACCAACTCAAACAGGAAAGGCCTTTCCGGGTGGTCCTACGAAACATACACCACTCAGCAGACATAGACGAACTCAAATACGAACTCTCAAAACTCGGCCACGAAGTCGTCAACGTAAGTAATATAAGGCATAGAGTCTCGAAAGACCCGTTATCCTTATTCTTCCTAGACATAAAACAAAGCCGAACAATAAGGAAATCTACAACATCAGTCGTCTAGTGAACGCGATAGTAAAATTCGAACCACCGCTTGTGAAAAAAGAAATAGTGCAATGCAAAAGGTGCCAAAGGTACGGTCATACGCAGAAATACTGCAACCATACTTTCCGCTGCGTTAAATGCGCACGCACTCACTCCACTGACCAGTGCGCCAAATCACCGGAAACCCCAGCGAAATGCATCCACTGTCAAGGGGATCATCCTGCCAACTACAAAGGCTGCTCAGCCTATAAAACATTATACACAAACAGGTACCCAAAGCTCAGAGCAAAAGAGGTATCCAACCAAACACCCAGCCCGCCGAAATTCAGGACTACCCCAAGCCCCTCAACCAACCAAACACCCAGTCCTACCAAACTCGTCATCACCTCAAACTCCTATGCCCAAGCAGTACAAGGCATCCAAAATAACCCGAACAGCCAAAGGAACCTTCCCCAAAACAGTGTCCCCAACCCACCAAACACAGACAACTCCTCAAGGCTTGAAAAGCTAATAGAGAAACAATCGGAGCAAATAAATCACTTGCTATCGCTACTAACACTCATCGTGGAAAAATTAGCACGCCCCGACTCAAGATAAAACCAAGGCGCATAGCACTCTGGAACGCCAACGGTCTAGCGCAATACAAACTTGACCTAGAACTCTTCTTAAAACACCAGCAAATCGACGTAATGCTCGTATCGGAAACCCACTTCACCGACAAGAGCTACCTGAAAATAAATGGTTACAAATTCTACCATACCCAACACCCCAGCGGGAAGGCCCACGGTGGCACCGGAATAATAATCAAAGCAAGTATTAAGCACTACGAACTCCCATCATTCCAGAAAGACTGCCTCCAAGCAACAAACGTAGCAATAGAAGACTGTCATGGCTCAATCACCACCTCAGCAGTATACTGCCCTCCCAGACACTCCATCGCCAAAGAAGACTTTGATAACTTCCTGGACACCCTGGGCAACAGATTCATAGTTGGAGGAGACTATAACGCCAAGCACATCCAATGGGGCAGCAGACTGGTTACAGCAAGAGGCAAAAACCTTTTAAACAGCATAATAAACAACAACCTCAACTATCTCACCACATACGAACCCACATACCGGCCCACTGACACCAACAAAATACCCGACCTTCTCGACTTCTTCATAACTAAAAATATCCCATCAAGACACGTCCAGATCAACTCCTCGGCTGATCTCTCCTCTGATCATTCTCCCGGGATAGTAACAGTCAGTTCAACAATCATCGAGAATACACCTAATGGCTCCATTCACAACCAACACACCAACTGGCAGCTCTTCAGAGAAGTCTTTACACACTCAACTTCAGCCTTCACCCCACTAGAAACAACGGAGGATATCGAAGCAGCCACGGAATACTTAAACACGAGCATAATAAACGCAATCCGCCTCTCCGCACCGACAAAGCCATCTAACAGCAAACAAGAATATCCTCAATACATACTAAAAAAAATAGCAGAAAAACGAAGACTAAGAAGAGTATGGCAGACCCATAGAACACCGGAGGACAAACGCAAACTTAACAACGCAACTAGAAAGCTATCCAGAACCTTAAGAAACTATAAAAACGACTGTTTCCATAAATACCTCGCCAGCTTATCCCCCACAGCCGACGCTAACTACTCACTATGGTAGGCCTCCAGAAAACTCACACGCCCCCAACAAATAATCCCACCAATCCGCCGTCCGCAAGGTGGACAGGTGCGAAGCCCTATAGAAAAGGCCGATCTGTTTGCTAAATACTTGTCTAAAGTATTCAAAACCCATTCCCCCAAAGCTGCCGCGGACGTTACTGAATACTTGCACACCCCCTTCCAAATGTCCCCTCCTATCGAACCCTTCACTTCTGCACAGACTACAGAAACAATCAGTCGCCTAAACCCCAAGAAAGCAGCAGGACACGACCTAATAGGCAATAAAGCAATCAAGGAACTTCCCATAAAAGGCATCGCACTCATGACATCGATTTTTAATGCTATCCTTCGCCTTGAACACTATCCTAAGGTCTGGAAAATCTCATTGATTACCTTCATCCCTAAACCCGGTAAACCGATATACGAAACCAGCTCCTATCGCCCAATCAGTCTTTTACCTACCCTGTCTAAACTATTCGAGAAGATGCTCACGAATCGACTCCTTCCAATCCTAGAGAACTTGAAAACACTCCCAGATCACCAATTCGGCTTCCGAAAACATCATTCTACAGTAGAGCAAATCCACCGCTTAACTCATACGATCAGCCAAACACTCGAAAAGAAAAAATATTGCTCAGCGGTTTTCCTAGACATCCAACAGGCATTCGATAAAGTATGGCATGAAGGGCTACTATACATGCTTTAAAAAATCCCAACTCACCCCTACTACTCCATCCTAAAATCCTACCTAACCAATAGACAATTCATGGTTAAATGCCTAAACGCCACTTCCGCAACATTCCCAATAGAATTCGGCATACCCCAAGGTAGTGTCCTCGGACCCCTACTGTACTCCATCTACACTGCCGACCTACCTATATCAAATGATATAACAATAGCGACATTTGCAGACGACACAGCGCTATTAGCTTCCCACGCAGACCCGGTAATAGCCTCATCCACTCTCCAGCGAAGTCTCGACTCCATGGAAAAGTGGTTTCACAAATGGGGCTTCAAAGTCAACGAAAAGAAATCCTCACATGTAACCTTCACGCTCCGAAAACAAACCTGCCCCCAGGTCACCATCAACAATGCAACAGTTCCTAGCAGGGACACAGTCCGATACCTGGGCATGACCCTGGACAGGAGACTAACGTGGAAGACACACATCTCAGATAAAAGGAAGCAACTAAAGGACAAACTAAAAAAACTCTATTGGCTCACGGGCCGACGCTCCAAACTAAATATACAGAATAAAATTACCCTCTACAAGACCGTAATAAAACCTGTCTGGACCTACGGAATCCAACTATGGGGAACAGCAAGTAACTCCAACATTGAAATACTCCAACGCTTTCAATCGAAAACGCTAAGATCCCTAATTGACGCACCTTGGTATGTAACCAATGAAACAATACACCGCGACCTCAAGATACCCACCGTCAAAGAGGAAATAGCAAAATATAGCGACAGATACAGCAAAAGAATCAACAAACACCGAAACCCCCTAATCACTGGACTACTCGATACGACGGACCAGATTCGCAGGCTGAAGAGGCACTACCCGCTAGACCTAAACGTTAGCTTCATTTAATTATCCAAATTAAGCATATGCACTTACTTATAATACTTAAAAATTATACCTATCTATAATAAGTATTAACTTATTGTAAATAAACAGCCATGTCACTGCGCCACGCCAGAAAAATTACTGAAAATTCTCAACGCGAGAATTGATTGTAATTTCAACAAATAAATAATAAAAAAGCCGAGTAAACAATAGTTTTTAGAAACTGATTTAGAAAAAGACATTTGTTAGGTCTGAAGAACCTTAGCAGGCAAGTTACTCGGGTTTATGACGGGTGCTTAAGGCTATTGAGGGTACGCCATACGGAAGAGCGGACATCTGGTGTCCGTCTGGTCCGCGGTGTGTGACCTGGGCCAGGCAGAGAGACGCCCGGCGTAACAGCCAGCATTAAGCACTACGAACTTCCATCATTCCAGAACGACTACCTCCAAGCAACAAACATAGCAACAGAAGACTGTCATGCTACAATCACCACTTCAGCAGTATACTGCCCTCCCAGACACTCCATCGCCAAAGATGACTTTGATAACTTCTTGGACCCTGGGCAATAGATTCATAGCTGGAGGAGACTATAACGCCAAACATATCCAATGAGGCAGCAGACTTACCACAGTAAGAGGGAAAAATCTCTTGAATAGCATGAACACCAACAGACTCAATTACCTCACCACATATGAGCCCACTTACTGGCCCACTGACACTAACAAAATACCTGATTTACCTGATTTCTTTATAACTACAAATATCTCGTTAAGATATGTCCAAATCAACTCCTCGGCGGAACTCTCTTCAGACCATTCCCCAGTGATAGTAACAGACAGTTCAACAATTATCGAGAAAACATCTAATGGCTTTACTCATAACCAACTCACCAACTGGCAGCTCTTTACAGAAGTCGTTAATCACTAAACTTCAGCCTTAACTTCACTAAAAACTAATCAAGATATCGAAGCAGCCAAGGAATACTTAAACAAGAGCATAATAAACGCTATCAGCTCCTCCATACCTACTAAGACTTCTATCAGCAAATGAGAATATCCCCATTACATATTAAAAAAATAGCAGAAAAACGTAGACTAAGAAGAGTATGACAAACCCATAGAACACCGGATGACAAACGCAAATTAAACAACGCAACTGGAAAGCTAACCAAAATCATCAAAAATTATAAAAACGACTGCTTTCGTAAATATCTCACCAATTTGTCGCCCACAGCTGACTCCAACTACTGACTATGGAGGGCTTCCAGGAAACTCATGCGCCCCCCGTAAATAATCCCTCCAATCCGCCGCCCGCAAGGTGGATGGGCGCGTAGCCCTATAGAAAAAGCCAACCTGTTTGCTAAATACTTGTCTAAAGTATTTAAACCCCATTCATCCAAAGCTGCCGAGGACATTACTGAATACCTGCACTCTCTCTTCCAAATGTCTCCTCCTATTGAATCCTTCACTTCTGCAGAGATTGTAGAATCAATCAGTCGCCTAACTCCCAAGAAGGCAGCAGGGCACGACCTAACAGGCAATAAAGCAATCAAGGAACTCGCCTTAAAGGGGATTGCACTCATCACATCGATTTTCAACGCAATTCTTCGCCTTGAATACTTTCCTAAGGTCTGGAAAACCTCACTGATTACTCTCATCCCTAAACCCGGAAAACCGAAACATGAAACTAGCTCCTATCGCCCAATCAGTCTTCTACCTACCCTGTCTAAACTTTTAGAGAAGATGCTCGCGAATCGACTCCTTCCACTTCTAGAGAACTTGAAAACACTCCCAGATCACCAATTCGGCTTCCGAAAACAACATTCAACAGTAGAGGAAATCCATCGCACAACCCACATTATCAGCCAAATCATTGAACAGAAAAAATATTGCTCAGCGGTATTCCTAGACATCCAACAGACATTCGACAAAGTATGGCATGAAGGGCTACTATACAAACTTAAAAAAATCCTACCACACACCTACTACTCCATTCTAAAGCCCTACCTAACCAATAGACAATTCATGGTTAAATGCTTAGACGCCACTTCCACAACATTCCCAATAGAATCTAACATACCCCAAGGTAGTGTCCTCGGACCCCTACTGTTCTCCATCTACACTGCCGATTTGCCTATATCAACAGAGATAACAATAGTGTATTCTCGATCAATCGCGGGGAGACGCAATCGCGAAGATAGACGTCAAAGGGAGTCGTATATTCCCGTTACGATTATAATAACCGACACCACGAGTGATCCATCCCCTGATTTCCGTTAGGATAATAGGGGTGATTCAGTTAGTATAACACTGTGACTCACAGAATTATAAATTATATATTTTTTCCAAATAAGTTACACCGTTGCTTATAATATATATCGTCGACACTGAGTTAGCGTATAAGGATGGGATACAGTGGCACAATATTCGTTGATGATAGAGCAAGGCTCTTAGAGTTTTGTTATAGTTGACTAACCCGTTACTAACATGTTGACTTTTCTAGCGGTGTAGAAGAAGAAGTTGAGTGACGATGCTGTGTCGGAGGAAAACTAGCGATGGGTGTGTCTAGCGCACGGGACCATCGGATTTGTTCATGACATTTTTGGTCAGGAAAGTAAGGGCAGTATACATTGCTCCTGACTGGATAAACGAAAGTTGGTGCACTAGGAAAGGTCTTAGCCGCCCTCGATAGAAAGTTGCCAGTGGGAAGCATCGTAAGTGAGAAAAACTAACTTTCCCGTGTCAGGCCGTAAAATAGGTACTATAGGTATAATAGGTACTACAGGTATAATAGGACTATAGGTACTATAAAATACCGATATTTTTATGCGACATCTCAGGAAGACGGGACACGCGGGTTTCCCCAAGTGTAAGGTCACCCGCGCGAACCGTCACTAAGGCAGCCAGCGCATTCAGAAACATACGGCTTTACCCAAGCACCAGGTAGGAACAGACCTGGGACACCCCCACGACGAACCTTCCGTTACAACAGCAAAACCCGCAAGACTCACTCTCGCAGCAGTATTCGAAGAGTCAACACGTACGAGTGAACAGTATATTCCGTAACCTACGGACAGGACAGACTCTTGCATCAGTATTCTAAGAGTCAACACTTACCAGTACTCACTCAGTGAACAGTATATTTAACAGGACAATCAGTACACTTACGGACAGTGGATTCAGAGTAGAACGTGGAACATAGTAACTTATATCAGTGTAATCCGAGTATTGAGTGTAATAAATAAGGTGAATTAAACCTCGCTCTTTACCTTTATTGTATTCCTCCACCTTTGACGCTAATAACGTTCAAGGCTCGCGATAAACAACCGATCAGTTGCCATCCGACTGGTAGTAAGTTGTGCGTCGCAACATATGAATCTCCACTCAAATTTTCTTTTCCTTTCCTGAGATAAATTTAAACAGACGAATCTTGATAAGCTTTTGGAAACTATCCTAATAGACTATAAACAAACTACTGGATTTTTGTTTCGATTGATAACACAATACTAAATGGTTATTAATAACTAATAAGCCGATGTGATATTATGTAAATAAAAAAGAAAATTAACAGATCTGTTATGCATAAGAAATGTTTGTAGCTATTGAATAAATTTCTTACCTTCAACGATTCAACGCCTGGAGAGAGAATGAAAAATATAGGCGTGATTGAACTGGTTTCTTCAAAGGATTTATGACAATGTGGAGATCTGGATTCAACAAATTTTTTCTTCTACGAAGCACCTAAATAAATTCATGAGATACAAGATTTTAAACACTTTAAGGAAAAAGGAAATATTTCAACTTAAAGTAATACCAGGTAGTATATAGGATGTTTCCGATATTCTTAATGCTTCTCTTTTCATAAATAACAGATTTGTAAAATAGATAGAAAAGGAAAATAATTAATTATTTCTCATACATGCTACGATAGGGTGAATAGATTTTTGAAATGTTACTGTGTCTACAAAAATATTAAGATTGTGTATGTTTTTTAAATTTATCAATAACGTAATACTAAAACTCTTTCTTTCTCCCATAGAAGTAAGATAATTTGTACTAAATGAATTAAATGAATACTCTTAGTTTGAATACACTTCGAATAAGACATTTCTTTGTTTCTTACACGTTAAAATATTAAAAAGTTGAATATCATCTTCTTACACAAGTTTTATACGTACATACTACAATGAAATTTCTATAATATGTAAAAAAATGCAAATATACTGTTCAAGATAATTGAATAGGTAAGGATTTATGACACTGCTAAGCAAGGCCTAAGAGTCTAGTTCCGAAAACTCTTCAAACTGTTACCCTTCACCGACATCGTAAACGATCAACAGCGGGGCAGATGCGAAGAACCAGGTAAAAAGCTGTTTAGTTCTGCCCGAACAGTCGAGCCAAACGGACGTGTAAAACAGTGCTTCAGAGAAAGTACAGCAAGTGGGGAAAAGAAAATTACGAGCGTCAACACCCATACCCAAATGGTGGAAATCCGTGTCTTCTACTAAGAAGACTATTATCAAATCTAAAATGCAAAATCACATCCCACCGATAAAAATAATTAGTAAAGATGAAACATACTACATAAACAAAGCAACAAACATTTAAAAACCAAGCCAATCAATAAACGAAGAACAGGAGTGCTCAGCTACAAACAAAGTAGAAATGGAACCAATACAAAACAATGAAGAGAATAAAATCAGTAACGAATTAACCCACCAAGATGAAAGCTGGAAGGTGGCAAGTTATAACAAAAAACGAAAAATAATACCAAACACAAATGTTAGGAAAGCTATGGAAGCAGAAAAACAACAATGGCTACAAGAAATCACACTCCGAAACTTCGGCGCACTGCCAAAGGAAAAAGAAACAGACCGGGCCGAAAAACCAATAATCCACATCGCCAATTTAAATTGAAGCCCAAATAATAGACCCTTTCATTGAACTACTTAACAACACGGCAGGTAAAGAAAATTACAGCATTAAGCAACTAAAACTGGACCAGGTAAAAGTCCAAACTAACACCCCAGAAGTTTTCAGAAAAGTGAGAAAAGCACTAAAAGAAAAAACGCCGGGTATCACACTTACCAGCTCAAAGATGATAAAAGTTATAAAGCAGTAATCAGAGGATTACATCCATAACATATGCGAAGAACTAGCTAAAATCGGACACTAGGTAAGAGCAATAAACAACATAACCAGATATGATACTAAACAACCATTACCGCTATTTCTAATAAAACTCGAACCTTAAAATAATAACAAAGAATTGTTTGAGATTAAAAAAGTTCTAAACACAATAGTAACAGTGGAGCCACCTAGACATAAAAAAGACATACCGCAATGCACACGGTGTCAGCAATATGGACACACAAAAAATTACCGCGACAGAATCCCGGCGTGTGTCAAATGCGCAGAAAAACAGCTGACAATAAACTGCCCATACATAGGAAAAATAAATGAAGTAAAATGCTACAACTGCAATGGAAACCACCCAGCTAGTAACATAAAGCATAGAATTTCGAAAGACCCGTTATCCTTATTTTTTATTGACATAAAACAAAATACCTGCGTTAAATGTGTCGGTACACACCCCACTGACCAGTGCACTAAATCACCGGAAACCCCAGCGAAGTGCATCCACTGTCAAGGTGACTATCCTGCTAACTACAAAGGCTGCTCAGCCTACAAAGCCCTATATATAAATAAATATCCTAAACTCAGAGCCAAAGAGACAACCACAGACCGGCTCGTGCAACCGAGGTAAACAGACGTGTATAAGCAATCGTGCGCTCCAGTGAAGTGATTCAGAGAAGTGTTACGAATAGTGATAGTGAGGGGAAGTCAAACAATGTAGCAGCAGATACCAACAATCAAGATTGCAACCAAAGGAGAAAAGTATTATATAAACGGGTTGGTAGATTTACAAGGCTTAAAGCAACATGAGCAAAATAATAACAATCAAAACGATATGGCTACAGAAGAAATGGAAGAGCAGTGGAGACAGGAGGAGCGCAGCCATGATAACGAAAGATGTTACTAGGACGAAAACTGGAAGCTAGCAAAGACTAGCAAAAAACGTAAAATAATTCCAGGCACAAGTGCCGCAGGAAATATAGATACAGAAAAGCAGCATAGACGATGACCCAACAAGCAAAACCACAACTTAACCAACACACATTACAAAACCACCACCAATATTTGTCGAGGCGCAAATAGTTGACCCGCTTATTGATCGACTAAACAATATAGTTGGGAAGGATAATTACACAATAAAACAAACAAAATCAGAGCAGGCAAAAATTCAAACAAACACCCCAGAAAATTATAGGAAAGTGATAAAAGAATTAAAGAAAAAAAATGCTATATACCACACGTACTAGCTCAAAACGGAAAGGAGCTACAAAATAGTTATAAGAGGATTACATCCAAAAATTAACACAGAAAAATTAAGTGACGAACTAGCAAAAATTGAACAAGAACAATAAACAATATGAGAAGGTACGATACGAAGCAACCATTACCACTATTCGTAATAGAACTTGAATCCAGAACCAATAACAAGGA
The DNA here is from genome assembly GCF_011952255.1 of Bombus vosnesenskii. Taxonomy (NCBI): domain Eukaryota; kingdom Metazoa; phylum Arthropoda; class Insecta; order Hymenoptera; family Apidae; genus Bombus; species Bombus vosnesenskii. The sequence continues at coordinate 804,734 of NW_022883686.1, forward strand.
AATTTATGAAATCAAAAAAATTCTAAACACAATAGTAACAGTGGAATCACCACGCTACAAAAAAGATATACCACAATGGATGCGGTGCCAACAATACGGTCACACAAAAAATTATTGTAACAGAAGCCCGGCATGTGTTAAATGTGCAAAAAATCACTTAACAATACACTGCCCATACACAGGAAAAATAGAAGAAGTCAGATGTTATAATTGTAACGGAAACCACCCAGCCAGTTATAAAGGATGTGAAATCAGGAAACAACTTCAACGTAAACTGTTTCCACCACTTCGCAATAGATCAATCAATAACTACCAAGCACAACAAAGTATAACGGATAATAAAACAATATGGAAAGCACAATACGAACCAAACGCTATAAACAGAAACATAGATCCCAAGGTAACCGAAGCTATGCACAAGTAATCCAAAACATTAGCCAAGAAACGCTCACAAACAATCAGAATCAAAGCAACAACATCGAAGACGTTACAGAAATCAATGAAATGCTCAAACAATCCATTAAAAGTACGGAGATATTAGGAAAAATGGTAAGTGAGCTAAACACAATACTAAGGCAACAAATACAACAAACAACAGTCATGTTACAACTACTCACAAACTTGCTAAGTATAAAAAAGAGATGGACATGTTGAAAATACCAGCCTGGAACTCCAATGGCTTGCAACAGCCAGCCCACGAAACTAAATTTTTGTATAAAAATAATATTGATATACTACTTGTCTCAGAAACACATTTTACTCTAAAAAGTTACATGAAAATACCCTACTACACCATCTACGACACCAAACACCCCTCAGGTAAAGCACGTGGAGGTACTGCAGTAGTAATAAAAAATGACATCAAGCATCACCTACATAGTCAAACAAATCAAAAACACTTACAAGCAACCACTGTCACAATACAAACCAATGACAATTACTTCCAGATATCAGAGTTATGCTCGCGAAAGAAAAACTCTCACCCTTGTAGGATAAGACGATGGAAAAGGATGGCAGTCAGGTGACCTAGAGCCGCTCCATCGCCGTCCCAATGGACCACGATTAGAAGGAGCGACAGCGCTAGGCGCAATGCCCCCCCCCCCTCCCCTCCCTAACGCCAATTCATTAGTCAGGAAGTATTAGGACTAGCTACAACAAGAGGACGCGGGAAGGGGGTGCAACAGAAGATAATTCATAAGAGGTTCCTGGAGCACTCCTGTCATACGCGTAGGATGGTCATCATGGAGTTTTAGTCGGTGGGAGTCCGAAAAATAAAAGAAGTCTTTTTATGTGTGCTTTGTCTTGTGCATTTAAGTTGTTGTCTCCTATTCCTATTTTTCTATTTGTTTTAGGTATGTTTGATATTTTCTGTAACCACACGGTTTCGTCATATGGGCCTAGATATATTTTTGTTAATTGGAAAAAGTTGTCTTTGTTGGATGTTAGTTTTAATAATTTTGGTATTTTTTCTGATTTTTCCTAGTCTTTGAATTGTTTAAATAAAACGTCAGTTTGTAGGGCGTCAGCGGCAGTGTTTTCCTTTCCTTTTAGGTAATCTATGTCAATCGGCTAGAGGACTCCTTGCAGTTGTGTAGCCATTTAAGAGCTTGATGGTCTGTTCGAATTTTGAATTTGCGGCCTACTAAATATTGTCCAAGTCTTTTAACTGCCCAAACGATAGCTAAGAATTCCTCTTCTGTTGTAGTATAATTTCGTTCAGGGGAGTTTAATGTTCTTGAAACGAAGCAACAAGGGTGTCCGTCGTGTGAAAGAATGGCCCCTAAACCTTCATTACTGGCGTCCGTTGTTAACGTAAATGTTTCGCATAGTCGGGATATTTCAATACTGGTGCTTGGCATAGTTTTTCTTTTGATGTATCGAAGCTAAGTTGTGTTTTGTTAGTCCAGTGAAATTGTATGTCTTTCTTAGTTAGTTCTGTTAACGGTTAGGCAATTTTGGGGGTTTCTAATAAATTTTCTATAGTATCCAGCTAGCCGAAGGAATGATTTTACATCTGTAGGATTTTTGGGTAGTTTGAAATTCTTCACTGCTTCTCTATCTTTTTAGGGTTAGGTTTTGCTCCATCTGCCGTCACTACATATCCTAGATATTCTAATTCGGGTTTTAAGAATTCACATTTATCTGCTTGTATTCTTAGACCTACTTCCCTGAGTTTTTGGAATACAAGGGCTGTTACGTCGGGCGACCCTCTACCTAGGCCAGGCCATGCACCGCGGGCCAGATGGAAACCAGATGTCCGCTCATCCCTACTGCGTACCCTCAATAGTCTTAAGGATCCACCATAAATCCCAGTAATTTGCTAGCTAAGGTCCTTCAGACCGAACAAACATCTCTTTACTGAATCGTTTCTAAAGCCTATCGTTTACTACGGAAAGCCACAGGAAAGTTAGTTTTTCTCACGTATGATACTTCACACTAGCAACTATCGAGGGCGGCTAAGACCGTTCCTAGTCCACCAACCTTCTTTTATCCAATCAGAAGCAATGTCTACTGTCCTCACTTTCCTAACCAAAATTGTTATCAACAAATCCGATGGTCCCTTGCGTTAGACACACCCATCGCTATCTTTCCTCCGCCACAACATCGTCACTTTACTTATTCTTCATCGTTAGAATAAACAACATGTCATTACCGGATTTCTATCCTTAAATCAATCACTTACTTAACTTATACATACGCATCAGTGTAATTATCTTCTTTACAAAGTTGTTGGAATAAACCTTAATTTATACCTGTTAATTCAGTGTAAACTCAATTAAACCACCCCTGTTATTGCAACAGAAATCAAGGGATCGATCAGTTCGTGGCGTCGATTATGTAATCGTAACGGGAATGTACGACTCCCTTTGACGTGCTTTCTCGCGATCGCGTCTCTCCGCGAATGGTAGAATAAACAGTTATGATATAATGAGTAGAATGCATTGTAATTAAACAAAATTTAACCTTCGATTCCAGGTAAAGGTCGCTTTTATACAAACTGTTTTTTTTTTTTTTTTTTTACAAATTTCCTATCCAGAGGTGCAGAATCACGCTACGATCTCTAAACTTGCTTTCTTTATACGCTACAAATTATAAATATCCAATGGTTCTTTCTGAATGCATTGTATATGTCGGGTTTAGGGGCCTGAAACGTATGTTCGTTTGGATTACACGTGTCGCTATGCAATAGAGAAGATTTCGACTAATGCAAATACGATTATCATAGAACTGGACAAGTAACCGTGGTAATTAGATACTCGAGAAACTAATGACAATGATCTTAGGTTCAATAACGAATCCGTGGACGACGGGATGATAGATGAACGTGCTCACAAAATCTAAGTCGGACGCGTAATATTCACGGGTCGTAAAGAGTTACTCCTTTCATCAATGAGATCGCGAGCGAGAATGCCTTTCCCGTCCCGATGATGCCACAGAGGAAAACTATAATGTGGTGTGTCTAAGGACACGAGATCATCGGATTCGTCGAGAAAAGCTTTCGTTCAGAAAGTAAGGGAAATTGGCGTTGCTGCTAATTGGTCAATCTCCATATCGGTGGTTAGAAAAAGATGCTAGCCGCCCTCGAGGGAAAGTTGCTAGTGGGAGACGCCGCTCGTTGAAAAATAGGTCTCCTCTATTTTCCCGTAGTTGGGACAAAGATTGTTTGTCTGTTTTGAAGGACTTTAGTTGACTAAATCATAAGATTTATAACGGGCCCTCGAGCTAGCCGAACATGTACTGCGGAGACGCATCGACATCTGGCAATCATCTTGCTCGAAGAATAGGGTCTGCGTGTGGCGAGCCACGAGACAGAGACCGTTGGAATGTTTACTGTCGAGTGTTACAACTATTTCCTTTTTAAGAAGAGCTATAGAATTATTCCATGCCTTTGTTAGACAAAGCGTTCATCCCGTGACCGCGGCTACGTTCGGCGACTGACTGACGCCTCGAGCTCAAGCTCATTATCACAACTCGCGAACAATTACAATCGGATTGAATAACTACAATTGTTTAATTACAGCTATAGCAGATTCTAGATTACAATGTTGCGGGATTATCCAAAATTCCAAAGGCTCCGGTGTTCTTTTCATCTCCGACATATATAATACCATATAGAAGTAAATCATCAAACACGATGAACTTGCGCAATTGCGGATTTGAAGTATCTAATCTGGTGTAGCTCTTGTTGTTAAGGAAAAAGTATACATATATACATATATGGCAATTCAATATCAAACGTATGCTTTAGTATTAGCAACAAGAGAAATACTTAAAAATACTGGTACAAATAGAAAACTGTTGCGTCCTGCAAACATAAGCCATACTCCATCTCTTGGTCAAGACGGCCACCAGATCTCTATACCTCCTCATTCGGACTCGCAATAATTCTAAGAAACGAAAGAAATAAAATTAATTAGAACAGACTTTTGCACGTTTCGGGAAGATTAGCGTCAGAAGATTGTGTCAATTACGTTAGTTGTAATTGTACTGAGGCTGAAAAAAGGAATTTTAGCTACAATGAATGCAGTACTAGTAGCATATAACATCAATATACATACAGTTAATATACATATAGCTATTGTTTTCACAAGAATACATGTTTTGCTAAATTTATATTTCTTTGAGTATCTTTTTCATCTTCCATGGTAAATTCTCATTTGGAATAGCAATATCGACAATTGCACGCTCCATTTTCGCTGAATAATTTTCGCAACTTCCTAAATAAGCTCCTTTTTCTTTACATTTTCAGCATGGACAGAAATGTATAGAGCATATATAAACTAAATATAAAAGTAATTCAATGAATCATTCCAAATACTTGTACATATAATGGAATTTCTACCAATCGCGGGGAGACGTAATCGCGAGGAGAGACGTCAACGGGAGTCGTAAATTCCCGTTACGATTATAACAATCGACACCACGAATTGACCGATCCCCTGATTTCCGTTGAGATAATAGTTTGTATAACACTGTGATTCACAGAATTATAAGTTATATATTTCCAACACTTAGATTACACTGTTGAGCATAGATAAATAGATAATCACTTATCGCACAAAGATAAGATAGATATGTACGTTAGAGCAAGGCTCTCATAATTGGATTTAGTGTATTAATGGACGTAGCACTATAATATATGTCAGAGAAGCGTCAGTAATAGAGTTGTGGGCATTTGCTAGACCTCCCTTGGAGTTGGCCAGGGTCGTGTTATAACGAAGATACGGCCTGATACAACGGGTATGAACACTACCGATTCGACAATCAACAGCGGCGATTAGGCCCTCGCGACACTAGTGATAGTGGTCTTAGGTTCGATAATGAATCCACGGTCAACGGGAGGATGGATATGCTTGCTCTAACTTAAACGTGTACTGATCGTAAGGCGCTATTCCCTTCCTCGATGAGGTCTCAGTTAGGAATGCTTTTTCGTCCCAACAACGCCACCGAGATAAACTCTGGTGGGGTGCTAAGTACCCAAGATCCTCGGATCGACGTCGCTGTCGATTGGTCAATTTGGGACAGAAGCTGCCTGTCCGTTTGCAAAACATCTTAATTGCCGAAAAACCCAGGTTTTATAGCGGGTCCTCGGGCTACCGGGACTTGTGCTGTGTACGTGCCTCAACCTCAGGTATTACTTGTCCTAAGGAACCGTTAACATGTTTTCTGTCCGATACCTCTATGGGTAGTTCCTTTAATGAGGGTCATAACACCGCTCCGCACCTTTGTTAGACGGAGCGCCCGTCCCGTTGACCGCGGCTACGTTGGGCGACAGGCTGTCGCCCCGAGCCAAAGCTCACCGTCACTAATCCCGGACGGTTACCATCGGCTTGGATAACTGCGATTGTTTCATTACGGCTATAGTAGACTCTAGATTACAATGTTAGGAGGTTATCCTGAAGTTCCAGAGGGGCCCCGGCGTCCTATCGTCTCCGACAAGTATACCGCTATAATATTTTACCAAATGTCCTACTAGACAAACTGTAAAATCCAAATAAATAAATAAAAAAAAAATTTGGAAGACGACCCCCACTATACTCGGGTCACGCCACCGCTCGCGCCTATGATCACGTATGCCTCTTCTTGTGTGGGAAACGTAACGGTCAAAAATCCGACGTTTCTAGAGCTCGCTGCTTGGCGACAACTATGCTCTTGTCACGACCGCCATACTTCAAATCCGATGGACTGACAATACAGATAAAGATGTGGCGGCACTCGGCGACAATGTATATCGCTGAAGTGCCTAATGAACCATCAACATCCCAACGGTCCTTCCACCGAAGGTTCTAGAAGAAAGATCACATGGCAACGGGCGCGGACGCCTAGTAAATGCATGGACGGTGGGGATGTTGATGGATTTTTTTTTATTTATTTGTTGAAATTACAATCAATTTTTGCGTTGAGAATTTTCAATAATTTTTCTGGCGTGGCGCAGTGACATGGCTGATTATTTATAATAAGTTAGTACTTACTATAGATAAGTATAATTTACAAGTAAGTGTTATCAATAAGTGAATATTACTTAAATTTAGATAGCTAATTGAATCTAGCTTTTAGGTCTAGCAGGTAGTGCCTCCTCAGCCAGCGAATCTGGTCCGTCATATCAAGTAGTCCAGTGATTAGGGGGTTTAGGTATTTGTTGACTCTTTTGCTATATCTGTCGCTATATTTTGCTATTTCCTCTTTGACTGTGGGTATCTTGAGGTCGCGATGGATTGTTTCGTTGGTAACATACCAAGGTGCGTCTATTAGGGATCTTAGCGTTTTCGATTGGAAGCGTTGAAGTATTTCAATGTTGGAGTTACTTGCTGTTCCCCATATTTGGATTCCGTAGGTCCAGACAGGTTTTATTACGGTCTTGCAGAGGGTAATTTTGTTCTGTATGTTTAGTTTGGAACGTCGGCCAGTGAGCCAATAGTTTAGTTTGTCCTTTAGTTGCTTCGTTTTATCTGAGATGTGTTTTTTCCACATTAGTCTCCTGTCCAGGGTCATGCCCAGGTATCGGACTGAGTCCCTGCTAGGAACTGTTGCACTGTTGATGGTGACCTGGGGGCATGTTTGTTTTCGGAGCGTGAAGGTTACATGTGAGGATTTCTTTTCGTTAATTTTGAAGCCCCATTTATGAAACCATTTTTCCATGGAGTCGAGACTTCGCTGGAGAGTGGATGAGGCTATTACCGGGTTTGCGTGGGTAGCTAATAGCGCTGTGTCGTCTGCAAATGTCGCTATTGTTATCTCGTTTGATATAGGTAAGTCGGCAGTGTAGATGGAGTACAGTAGGGGTCCGAGGACACTACCTTGGGGTATGCCGAATTCTATTGGGAATGTTGCGGAAGTGGCGTTTAGGCATTTAATCATGAATTGTCTATTGGTTAGGTAAGATTTTAGGATGGAGTAGTAGGGGTGGGGTAGGATCTTTTTAAGTTTGCATAGTAGCCCTTCATGCCATACTTTATCGAATGCCTGTTGGATGTCTAGGAATACCGCTGAGCAATATTTTTTCTTTTCGAGTGTTTGGCTGATCGTATGAGTTATGCGGTGGATTTGCTCTACTGTTGAATGTTGTTTTCGGAAGCCGAATTGGTGATCTGGGAGTGTTTTCAAGTTCTCTAGAAGTGGAAGGAGTCGATTCGTGAGCATCTTCTCGAATAGTTTAGACAGGGTAGGTAAAAGACTGATTGGGCGATAGGAGCTGGTTTCGTATATCGGTTTACCGGGTTTAGGGATGAAGGTAATCAATGAGATTTTCCAGACCTTAGGATAGTGTTCAAGGCGAAGGATAGCATTAAAAATCGATGTCATGAGTGCGATGCCTTTTATGGGAAGTTCCTTGATTGCTTTATTGCCTATTAGGTCGTGTCCTGCTGCTTTCTTGGGGTTTAGGCGACTGATTGTTTCTGTAGTCTCTGCAGAAGTGAAGGGTTCGATAGGATGGGACATTTGGAAGGGGGTGTGCAAGTATTCAGTAACGTCCGCGGCAGCTTTGGGGGAATGGGTTTTGAATACTTTAGACAAGTATTTAGCAAACAGATCGGCCTTTTCTATAGGGCTTCGCACCTGTCCACCTTGCGGACGGCGGATTGGTGGGATTATTTGTTGGGGGCGTGTGAGTTTTCTGGAGGCCTACCATAGTGAGTAGTTGGAGTCGGCTGTGGGGGATAAGATGGCGAGGTATTTTTGGAAACAGTCGTTTTTATAATTTTTTAAGGTTTTGGATAGCTTTCTAGTTGCGTTGTTTAGTTTGCGTTTGTCATCCGGTGTTCTATGGGTCTGCCATACTCTTCTTAGTCTACGTTTTTCTGCTATTTTTTTTAGTATGTATTGGGGATATTCTTGTTTGCTGATAGACGGTGTGGAGAGGCAGATTGCGTTTATTATACTCGCGTTTAAGTATTCCGTGGCTGCTTCGATTTCTTCCTTTGTTTTTAGTGGAGTTAAGGCTGAAGTTGAGTGTGTACAGACTTCTCTAAAGAGCTGCCAGTTGGTGTGTTGGTTGTGAATGGAGCCATTAGGTGTATTCTCGATGATTGTTGAACTGTCTGTTGCTATCACGGGGGAATGATCAAAGGAGAGATCAGCCGAGGAGTTGATTTGGATGTGTCTTGATGAGATATTTTTAGTTACGAAGAAGTCGAGAAGGTCGGGTGTTTTGTTGGTGTCAGTGGGCCAGTATGTGGGTTTGTATATGGTGAGGTAGTTGAGGTTGTTGTTTATTATGCTGTTTAAGAGGCTTCTGCCTCTTGCTGTAATCAGTCTGCTGCCCCATTGGGTGTGCTTGGCGTTATAGTCTCCTCCAGCTATGAATCTATTGCCCAGGGTGTCCAGGAAGTTATCAAAGTCTTCTTTGGCGATGGAGTGTCTGGGAGGGCAGTATACTGCTGAAGTGGTGATTGTGCCATGACAGTCTTCTATTGCTACGTTTGTTGCTTGGAGGTAGTCTTTCTGGAATGATGGAAGTGCTTAATACTTGTTTTGATTATTATTCCGGTGCCACCGTGAGCCTTTCCGCTGGGGTGTTGGGTATGGTAGAATTTGTAACCATTTATTTTCAGGCAGTTTTTGTCGGTAAAGTGGTTTTCCGATACGAGCATTACGTCGATTTGCTGGTGTTTTAGGAAGAGTTCTACTTGAAGTTTGTGTTGCGCTAGACCGTTGGCGTTCCAAAGAGCTATGCGCCTTGGTTTTATTTTGCGTCGGGGCGTATTAATTTATCCATGATGAGTGTTAGTAGCGATAGCAAATTATTTATTTGCTCTGATTGCTTCTCTATTAGCTTTTCAAGCCTAGAGGAGTTGTCTGTGTTAGGTGAGTTGGGGGCACTGTTTTGGGGAAGATTCCTTTGGCTGTTCGGGTTATTTTGGATGCCTTGTACTGCTTGGGCATAGGAGGTTGAGGTGGAGATGAATTTGGTAGGACTGGGTGTTTGGTTGGTTGAGGGGATTGGGGTAGTCGTGAATTTCGGTAGGCTGGGTGTTTGGTTGGTTACCCCTTTTGCTCTGAGTTTAGGGTACCTGTTTGTGTATAGAGTTTTATGGGCCGAGCAGCCTTTGTAGTTGGCAGGATGGTCACCTTGACAGTGGATGCATTTCGCTGGAGTTTCCGGTGATTTAGCGCACTGGTCAGTGTAGTGAGTGCCTGCACATTTAACGCAGCGGAAGGTATAGTTGCAGTATTTCTGCGTGTGACCGCACCTTTGGCACCTTTTGCATTGCACTATTTCTTTTTTCACAAGCGATAGTTCGAATTTTACTATTGCGTTCATTAGGCCACTGATGTTGTAAATTTCCTTATTATTAGCCCTTTGTTTTATATCTATAAAAAATAAGGATAACGGGTCTTTCGAAACTCTATGTCTTATATTACTCACGTTGATGACTTCGTGGCCGAGTTTTGAGAGTTCGCATTTGAGTTCATCTATGTCTGCTGAGTGGTGGATGTTGGTGTTGAGGGATGACAAAAGAAAGTAATCGGATCCGATCGAAAGTAAAATCATAAGAGTCAGTTTTAAAAAGTCACGCCTAGAGTTCGGAAATGGATTGTAAAGTGTCTTGTTGTTAGAAAAAAAATAAAGTTTTCTTTTTTTTATTTTTCACCTCAAATTTTTTTTTTATTTTGTTATTTTACGTGACACTCTCGTCGATACATTGTATATGATCCGGCGGGCAGATAAGACGATCTGCCTGCGACACTGTAGGACCGCGAGCGACGGTTAGAAAATACAGCCTGTGGTAAGCCTCGTGGCGTAGCAACACTTGTTCTGTGTTAGTGCTTTTTAACTCCACTCGAATAGACATTTCCCTGTTGAGAATTGTGGATCTTTGAAGCCGAAATAATGTTATAGGAACACTAAATTTATATTTGGGATTAATATTAGAACAGTAATATATTTATTTTATAGGTGATGTTTTATATATTCATCGATACACACTTGCACGCGTCTCAGCGCTTTCTTCTATACCCGACTGTTAACCGACTGACTAGTTTACATTTATCTGTTTTCGAGACACCGCGCACACACATACCTCCACACATTGATACCCACATACAAGAATCTCTACTATGCATTTAACCCAGTTCAGCACAGAAAATTATACATATCTCAGCATTTTCAAACATTTCTCTCTTCGTCTTAGCCACTTATACGTAATGCAAATGTCATTAAAATGCAAGCAGTTGAAGCAGTCAGTGATAAAAAGTCACTTCCTGTCGATCTTTCGCGATCAAAGATCATTCAAGGCTATTCCTTGTTTGGTTTTGGAGATATATATAATAATATATAAATCGAATCATTCATGCATAACATTATCCAGTTTCAGTAGTAGGGTGATGTTATTAAAAGTATATCTAGAGGAGTATTACATCGAATATCGTTGCAGTACTGTGACAGACATATCCGTAACTACTATCGTGACGTCGCATTTTTGTTCGATCTTTGATAAATAATACGCAGTGGAAATAGTATCAGGTAACAGACGATTCCTTGTTATTCCTTATTCAATTGTGTGTTTCATTAATGTCATTCATTATTATCAGTATCATATATACCAAAACATCATCGGGTCATTAATTACGGCAATAGTTTAAATGAAGTTTTTGAATTCCCAAACATTTATATTATATTTTACATTTTGCAAAGCAATATAGATATATATGTATACAATAACAGGTACATACATAGCAATAAATACATACATTCGTACATAATTAAATTACAGAGTATATGATATTATAATAAAGATATAAATGTAATATGAGACAGCTAATATGTAAAAATGTTATGTTTTGGTTGATTACATTGGCCGCTGTGCTCATTTACATTATCACACCTTGCTCATCAGTTTGCAATGACAGTAAAATTTCAACCAGGTAATCTGAAATACAGTGGAGTCTCCCGTATCCGAATTAACAGGGAGGCAGCACAGTCCGGACAATGGAACAATCACGTTGATATGAAATTTCGTTTATTGAAACATAGATTACGATTGAATGACAATTCTTTTAAGTGTATATGTATTTCATATCTTCTTGGCTGCTAAGTCACATAATTCTTTCAACATAATTAACTACAACGAGCTACAATCTTTTTGTACTCTTAGTCATTGAGGCAATTTCTCGAATACATACGTTTCAAAAGGCACTTTTTATCATTTCATTAGCTGTTTCGCAGTGAAGCCAGTTCATTATATCAGTACAACAATGTATGTCATGTGGCCATTCGCAACACCATGTATATTTATAAATTCTACTCCATTGACACCACTTTCGAGTTTTTCTTTTATTTTGTTTCGATGGCTAGAGCACTATAAGTTTCATACTAAAGTCTTATAATCAGAATTTATTGAACCGAATAAAGGAAAGAATACGTTAGAATACATTGCACATGAACGCTAATAAAATATGTATGCAGTACATATTTCAAACAAAAGGGGCATTCGTTATAAGGAAATATTATGTTCGGATAATAGATTGTTCCGGTATTAGGGTAATCGAATAATCGGTGCTCGGATAAATCGGGACAGGGGGTTAGGTACTTTTATAGGCTGTTCGGTTGCAGAATCTTGAAGCTAAATTAAGGTGAAAATGGAGAACAACAAAATTGCGCTTTGTTTTTTACACGAACGCGAATAATCATCGATTATAGATTACAGTCATTGTTATTTATTGAAGTTTACTCATTCAAATCTTTAACGACATATCGGAAATATGCGTCCTTTTGACTCCATAAATAATTAGTGAATAACAGCATATATAACAATGTTTATACAGATTTCACATACGCACCGTGACCGTTTCGTCCATGGGTGCACAAAAAAATCGCATACGTATTAAGTATTCTCGAGGCGCTACTAAATGTGGGCGAACACTATCTCGTACGACCACGCACATTTTCCACGCAAATTACTGATTACTACATATTACAATATTCATATACATGCACATAAAATATGAAATGAAAAAGTCAAAGGAAATTAGAAAATGCTTGGCTCGAATAAAGTTAAACTCGAAGTATTAATTATACTTTTATAGACTAATGTGTAATAATACAAATTAATGTACAGCCACATGAAAAATTGTATTTACTGCTTGCATAGCTCCTCCAGCTTTTCGCTTTTTTCAAATTAAAGTCCGCTAAGTAGGAGAAATATTTTTTAAATTACAATGGAAGCGCCATTGATATAACGCAATTATTTGATTCGTGGAAAACGAAACCATATTGATAAATTATGTTTCTCTTTGTAAAGATTATCTGTAGATTTCATTGGAAAATAATATGTAAAAAAATCTCAGCTATAACAAATTTTGTACATTATCTTAAAAATTTTTCCACTTACTATTTGTTACTCTGTGGCAAATATAGGGACTGCAAGTGTGAAGATCCTGAAACATGGATACAATCAATAAAGAAACAAATGAAAATGGAATCAATAAAGAACTGAATAAGACGAGTTCTCTCGAGGAATTCTACGCCGGTAGTGGGATTCTTGTGACAGGAGCAACCGGTTTCGTTGGGAAAGGTCTCCTGAAAAAACTGATCCGCATGTGTCCACACATCGCTGCCATTTTCATACTAATTCGTCCAAAAACTAACGCAACGATAGAACAACGATTTAAGGAGCCCATTGCTGATCCCGTTCGTAAATATATACTTGTTCCTTTTAATATTTACGGTTGTCAGGAGCCAAATTGATTAACTTTCTTTTCTGGAATTGAGCTGGTATTTCTTCGTCCTCAGATTTACGATGACATCTAAGCAAAGCACCCCTCAGTTTTGAGCAAAGTTTATCCCGTGAAAGGTAACGTGAGTCTGCCAGATTTAGGTCTTTCGCGAAAAGATAGAGATATGTTGTTAGAGAAAGTAAATATAGTGTTTCACGCGGCCACTGTGAGATTCAACGAGCCATTACACGTGGCTGTTAATGTGAATACGAAAGATACAGCTCGTACCGTCGAACTTTGGAACGAACTAAAGCATCCAATTAGCTTCGTCCACGTCAGCACAGCTTTTAGTAATGCTAATCTACATGAGATTGGGGAAAAAGTTTATACGTAAGAATAAGTTATACGTAAACGTTGTTCCATGATTTATGAATATTATATTCATAATTATAGCGTGAAGGATATGTTCACTTATTATCGACTTTGCAGTACGAGCTTGAAACCTTCAGAGGTGATGGATATGTGCGACCAATTCGACAAAAATTCGATAAACCTAATGGAAAAAGAGATTTTAAAAACATATCCAAACACATACGCATTCAGTAAGAATTTAGCAGAGCAGATTGTAGCAAGCAAGTGCAAAGGTCTACCAGTTGCGATAGTGCGGCCAAGCATAATTGGTGCTTCTCTAGAAGAACCATGTCCTAGTTGGATAGAGAATATTTCTGCATTAACAAGTATTTTCATAGATCTTTCCCAATAGTAGTTGTTCAATACTCCTTACGTTTCCTACAAGTGGAGTTAATCGATTTGATTGTGAATAGATAAATGAGAGGCTCTCCACTAGATCATCATTATTGTAGCTCAAATTTGTTGTCGCTCACAATTACGAGAATTCTTACCAATCTATTTAGCGCCACATTTCTGGCAATCAAAAATCACACATAATTCCTAAACAAATTTAATGTTACCAGGTACCTTTCTGCTAATCAGCAGAGGATGTGTAACAACGATGTGGAGTAGGAGAGATGCAAGATTGGATGTGGTGCCTGTCGATTTCGTAGTCGACGTGATAATATGTACTGCATGGCATGTCACGCTACATCGTGATCATGAGGTTAAAGTATACAACTGCACGAGTAACGCATGCCCTTTTAAGTAATATTTCTTACAAGTATTTTTTAACTAATGTTGTTCGGTTGTTAGAGTATTCCAAAAGTTTCAAATTATTTAAGTAACGTGGACATTAGAAGAGCAAACAAATAGAGAAGATCTCAATATGTCATTAGTGTAATATCGTGATATAATGTGTTTACAAAGAGTGGACAATAGAGATGTTAATCAGACAGAAAAAGACGATTGTTGTTCAACCTGAACTATTCACGCCAAACACACAGAAAACAGCGCAATCCACACTCTCTCGGCAACGCCACTCGCAACCTCTGTCTCCGCTCAACTCGCACACGGCTCCTCGACTCGCACTCTGCTTTTCGACTAACGCTCTGGCCGTTGCCGCATTCCGTTGTCTTTCTCCTAGGCCCACCGCACACGTGTTCTGCAAGCGCTCGTGGCCAGGGTCACGTAGGTCTTTTCCACGAAACTATGCACTTGAAAAGACCGATGACACATTGATGGGCCCGACGGCGCCTCGGCTCTCGCGACATTGTTCATAGTTCGCCCGATATTTCTTAGGCCTTTCGTCCACGATACTACACTCGGCCATCCTGCAATAACATCTGCCCTCAGATGTTGCCTTCTATCTCGCTGTCATCAGATGCGTCACTTTCGGCGTTTAGGACCCAAGGTTTCATAAAATCGAGGTGTGTGCGGGTCCTTCCTTCGGTACTGCTTCGCACGCTTTCTTCTTTTCTTGTAATTTCGCAGGTTCCCTTCTAGCTTACCTATGTTTCGTTCGGTTAGGCTACAGTCAAGGCAGTTGGATACCACGTGTTCGACCTTTTCGCGTAACCCCTTGAACCAGAAGTCCTTCTTGCCCATAGCTTCTGTTTTGGTAACCTCGAAATGCCCACACTCGTGCGCTTGCCTGACTACTTGAGCCCGCATCACCTTCGATACTACTATTAGCACATCGTCCTTACACTCCTTATACAAAATATTGTTTCTTACTACCTACCCATCGGCCTGACTGCACGTTGCGGCGTCCAAAATCCTACGAACTTCAATGTCCTTGTTCTGTGCCCTTCTCAACCGTGCAATCAGCCCGTCTTCACTCTCCGTTACATACATAGTGCTCGGCAGGGGGTTCCTACTCGAAGCATCTACATGCTGCATACTTTTCCCCGGCCGATGACACACCTGATACTTAAACTCGCCTAGTAACAAGGCCCATCTAGCCGCACGCACACACAAATCTTTCTTTCTAACTACACCTATCGGACTCGCATACTCCGAGTCTGACGTTTTGATGACACCCTCGTTTGTCCACGCTTCCATCAGATCATCTGCTTCCTTTCTTTCCGACGGCGCCAGTCTTCGCGGTCTTCGCGCTACCGGCTTGTCGCTTTCCAAAACTACTTTTGCGGTTATTCCGACGTCTCGCTTCTTCTCCGGCCTATACCCCCTAACGATATCTCGAATCGCTTCACGATAATGCGGTTCCTGTACGTGTGTTAGGTCTGTATCGTCAGTCTGTTCTACTACGTTAATTCTAAACACATCCGACACGTCTTTGTTAGTCTGTTCGTCAAGCCGCAAGAAAGTCACTTCGCCCCGTTTAACCCGTAACTCTACCTGATCCAGAAAATCAGTGCCTAACAACAGGCCGTGCTTCATCAATATTTTGTTTGAAACAACGTGCAAAGTGATTGGCAGTTTACACCCATCAACCGTCATTACCTTAGTGAATTCACCCCAGGTCTCATTGCCAGCGGAACCAAAACCGTCGAACTTAAACTTGCATTTACCTAGCGGTGGTGACCCTAACCTCGCATACTCGTCTGATCGGATGAACGTGAGATCACTACCCGTATCCACTAATGCCACAAACCTACAGTCATCTATCGCCACTTCTTTCACATACTTCCCTTTTTCGGATCTTGACACTACGCAAGTCTCTTTCGGTCGTGCCGTACACCTCGCTGCAATATGTCCAAATCCGCTGCACTCGGAACACCTAACACCTTCTCCCCTCTCCGGACATTTAACACTTAGATGATCCTCACTATCGCAAATGAAGCATCTTCTTTTCTTCATTGCGTCTACAGATTGACTGGGCTTCCCGTTCTTCTGGGTTTTAGCCGGCTTCACAATCGACTTTGCTCTGCGACTCTTCTGCTCTTCGTACATCGCTAACCTCTTCCTCAACTCTTTGATTGACGTAGCGCCGTACAATACAGCCTTATTGTTCTCGTCGTCTATTATTCCATCCACTATGTATTCCACCTTTGCTTCCTCCTCCATGTCCACATGGCTGGCTATTTCAAGCATACGGTACATGTAAGCCAAACATGCTTCATCACTCTCCTTTTTCGTTTCTTCAAGTTTCTGATGAACTTGCCTACTGTTGACTTTCCTCGAAAATTCTTTCACTAGCCCCCTCTTCAACTCATGCCAAGTCCTGGCATGACACTCGAATATTTTCGCTGATCCTTTCAGCAGCTTCCTGGCGTAGACTGCCTTCTGCCCATCCGACCACATGCACGTATCAGCGACTTCCTCGAACGACTCGAACCATCGTTCGACATTTTCACCTTTGTCGCCACTAAACGACTCTAATGCATCTTCGACGTCTCTAAAACTCAGTGTCGAACCAACGCATGCCCTTCGACAATATTCATCGCGGTCCTGATACACCCTTCGCGCATCTCTTTTGTATCCTCTTGCGTTTTTCTTGTCATCTTCATCCTCACTTTCGTCGTCGCTTTCTTCTTCCGACGATATGTCGTTACCATCCATGACCGCTTGTAGCCGTGCGCGTAATTCTACTTTTCTTCCCGTCGTTTTTAAACCCAAACTAGCGAGGCGCTCCTTCAACTCCTTCGTATTCATTTTCTCAACATCCTCATCTTCGTTACAATCACGCTCAGCTCTCTGTACGTTTCCTAGATCTCGCTGACCGGTTAGCTCTTCACCGCCCGTCGATCCCTTACGATACGATTGTCCAGCCCTACACGCCCGATTCAGTCTTGCAATCAGCACTGACCTCGCACCCGATATAGGGAGGTTCATTCGCGCGAGCTTACTCCTCAGCTCCTCCAGCGTCGAACCCTCTTCACCCGACAATCGCTCGTCCCCGACGTTTGCCATTTTTTACACTACACGAACTTAAACAGTCAACGATATCGTCTTTTACCGCACCGCGTACCGGTAAATTCACAACTAGCTCGAATAGCTCTGTTAAACCGTTTCGTTTTCTGTCTTGTCCAATCCCGGCTGAGCCCCCCAAAAATGTAATATCGTGATATAATGTGTTTACAAAGAGTGGACAATAGAGATGTTAATCAGACAGAAAAAGACGATTGTTGTTCAACCTGAACTATTCACGCCAAACGCACAGAAAACAGCGCAATCCACACTCTCTCGGCAACGCCACTCGCAACCTCTGTCTCCGCTCGACTCGCACTCTGCTTTTCGACTAACGCTCTGGCCGTTGCCGCATTCCGTTGTCTTTTTCCTAGGCCCATCGCACACGTGTTCTGCAAGCGCTCGTGGCCAGGGTCACGTAGGTCTTTTCCACGAAACTATGCACTTGAAAAGACCGATGACACATTGATGAGCCCGACGGCGCCTCGGCTCTCGCGACATTGTTCATAGTTCGCCCGATATTTCTTAGGCCTTTCGTCCACGATACTACATTAGTTTAGAAAAATAGCGATACAATATAATATTTATTTCAGTTCCGTAATATTTCCCGAGATTCTCCGTATGATAATAAACTTTGCTTTAAGTATAATTCTAGAAATTAAAAATAATGTACGTTTTTCAATTGACAAGGTGGGGTCCGATGATAGATGCTATCATAGATAGTAAAATGTAGCATAGAAATGCCACTGAAGGATACAGTATGGTACCCAGGTCGTTCAGCTGTAGCTAATAAATATATTTATACCGTTCGGAGTGTAATTCCGCATGTTTTTCGTGCGTTCGTTATAGATATCTTTTTAAGACTTCGAGGTAGTAAACCAATGTCAGTATTCTACGAATCCCCGAACAACGTGAACAATCTTTAGGGGATAATCTCTGACGTTATCTATAATAATAATTAATAATGATATTTCAGAACGATGAAACTTCTCAAAGGTGACATTAAGCTATTCACATCGGTAGCAGCTTTCACCATGCACGAATGGACTTTCCAAAGGGATAACTGTTCCGACTTGAGGAGGAAGGTAAAAATGTTAAATGACAGCAATATGGTCAAGATAGATTCGAGGGATATGGATTGGGAGAAGTATGTCGCAGTTAACCTGATGGGAATTAGGAAATTTATTCTGAAACAAGACTTTAAGTCAACGGTTATTAAGGTGCGTATAAAAGTATCTTCGTATTAAAAAATAGATACTAATTTAAGTACATAAATTTTCGGTTATTTCAGGTTGTACTGGATACATCAGATCACCAAAATGTCCGGTATAACGATCTTACTATGGATAATATACCGTGTCGTTTACTAACTACTTGAACCTTATTTTTTCTGTTTAAATCAAAAACAATATAAATAGAATTTTATGAGAAATAACAAATAGAATTTTATGAGAAGGGAATCATAATCCGTTTCATTTTGTCTTTCCACTAAATAAAACTATTTATGACATCGCTCGATAAGAATGCATATATTTACACGCGAACAGCTTCTGATTTATGAACAATTCACACATGATATTTCGATCTGATCTAGATCTTCGATCTTCGTAACCATTATGTGTCTCTCTAGGTGTCGAATCTTAGATTTCTCGAATTATATTTAAATCAAAACGATAGTTGTTGTCACCAGAAATATTCGTTAAACTATTTCGAATAGTTCAATTCACGTTCGTTAATTTTTGAAACAATTTTGAAATCATTCCATTCAATCCTTTCTAATAACTATTTCTGATGTCAGCAACTACTGTTTGGATCTAAATATGATTCGAGAAATCTAAGATTCGATACCTAGAGTAACACGTAACTGTTACGAACGCCGAAGATCAACACCAGATCGTAACATTTCTCTTTTTTACTTTTAATTTCGGCTAATGGACATTTAAGGCCACGTTTTTATTGTTATGGATTTTGTTTTTAAATATGATCCCTTCTTGTTATTGACATCTTTTTTCTTTTGCACGTGGAGAAATCCTCATGGGCACTCCGTTGCTGCTGATAAGCGGCAAAAGCAGAGTAGTGTCGGATTCTTACCAACTAAAACTCCGATTTCAGCTGATCAACGAGGGAGACGAACATCGAGGCGTCGAGGCCGTCCTCCCAAACTGGGAGGCATCGAGAAGCCCCAATGGCCTCCCGCTCACGTTCAGGATGATCCAGGTGCTCACTGGACACGGCGTATTCGGCGAGTTCCTGAGGAAAATCAGGCGGGAGACGACAGATATTTGCCATCACTGCGGAGAGGGAAGGGACACGGCGCAGCACACGCTGGAGTTTCGTCCGGCGTGGGAGTTGCCCCGCTACACTCTGCGTTTCGTCATAGGCGAGAGATTGACCCCCTGGGCGAGCGTAGAAGCGACGCTGAGTGGGCCGCAGGAATATGAGGCTCTCCGCCTCTTCGGCGAGCGAGCTATGTTCGTAAAGGAGCAGGCAGAAAGACAGAGAAAGGGAAACTCTCATCCTTGCTGGGTAACGCGCTGGAGACGCAGCGGGACGTGACTAAAAGGGGAATGGCGCCAGGGGCAATGGCCTCCACTGGTGCCAATACATTAGGACCGGCTCGATAAAGAGTCGTGGAGAATGCACTGGTAGTAATTCGCAAAGACCGAGACTACGGGGCATTCTTGTCACACGCGTAGACAGTACAACGTGGAGTTTCAGTCGGTAAGAGTCCGACACTGCTCTGCTGCTGACTGCAAGCACTATACCATGCCTAATAAAACAGCACAAGTAATTAGAATCATAACAGAGGAAACAAAAAACAATAAAGCACCAAGAATCGACAAAATCAATGGTAAAATCTTGAAACACCTTCCCTCAAAAGCAATATGTTTAATCAAAATAATATTCAATGCAATTTTAAGAATACCATACTTTCCCAATCCATGAAAGCTAGCACAGATCATAATGTTGCCTAATCCAGACTAAGACACACAGCAAACTGCATCCTACAGGCCAATATCATTACTTCCTGTGTTTTACAAAATACTAAAGTACAAATTATCTAATAAGAAAGATACTGTTACGTCTTGTGACCCTCCACGTAAACCATACTCCATCCATCTAGATGGTCTAGATAATCACCAGATGTGTCAACATCTTAGTCGGACCTGCAATAATCCTAAGATTATAAATTTCATAAATTTTAGCATTTTTTACAATCAAGGCCCTTAAATTTCTCAAGTATCATACAAGTAACGAGAATTTACGACTCTCGTTGGCGCGTTCTACCGCGGACGCGTCACTCGGCGAAGCGGACGAACAAGTCTATCTTTACTGCACGTGACGGTAAATCCACGTCAATATATTTTTAATCGTATGCGCTCGGCATTTTAATTAGCATAGGTTATTTTTAAATGTACTTTGCCCCCGGACACAGAATCACGAGCATGTGTTTATAGCCGATATCCACCAAGTGTGTTGTAGAACATTTATCTGCCTTGTGTTTCTCTGCATCGGTTGTTATGTGTTTTCTTTTGTGTCTATTTTCCTGTAATATCTATTTGTTTATTTCTCATCCCTGTGAATTCTGTGGAAGGCATCAATCTGAAAGAAAGAGCGGGAACAATACTCTTGATGTCGACAAGTGGTGATTGCGACGAAAATATAACAAGCAAATGTCATACACTTGCGAATGTAGCGCCTATCGTAATAGCAGAAGAAGGATTATCATCTACTAAAAATAAGCCTGCTATCGCGAATGGGATTCGTTGCGTGATGAAAAATGTAACAAGTTTTGAGTCATCATATTTCATCAAGAAATCATTTAAAGGAGACTTTTTTTAGGAGAGTGGAAAGATATTTCCAATAGAGTACTCATCAATTTGATAAATTCAATACCACGACAGTTTCAAGCCATAATAAAATCAAAAGAAAATTTTCTACTAACAAGAGAAGGTGGCAATCGGTTAGGCGATGATTTCGATATAACTTTGCAGGTTTATCCTTTTTATCCTTTTTAGATGTGGCAGCTCACGTTTGAAAGATGAAACCACTCTCTAAAGTTCAAGCCCTAAGAGGTTATTTCAGAATCAGTTAAACACAGATAAAAATTTGTTAATTTGTAAATTTCATGATTTCCAGCGTATTGAAAGAAACTGCTCCTATTAATAACAAATTTTCAAAATTGTTTGAAGAAATTACATTAATCATGTTCATTTGAAAAATTATGGCAGCAATACATATGACAAAAAAAAGTTGTATTTTTTGTTGAGAATTGTGGATCTTGATAGCCGAAATAATGCTATAGGAACACTAAATTTACACTTGGAATTAATATTAAAATAGTTATATATTTGTTTTATGGACGATTTCTAAGATAGTCATAGATATACGCTTGCGTGCGTCTCAGCACTTTCTTCTATACTCGACTGTTATCCGACTGAACAGTTTACATTCATCTGTTTTCAAGACGCCGCGCACACACATACCTCCGCATACTGACACCCACATACAAATATCTCTCTTTTTTATTAACGTGCAGGAAATCCGCACGGACACCAGGTCGCTTCTGGGGAAAAGCGGCGCGGTAGTGCCGGACTCCAACCTACTAGAACCATATGTTATATGGTTACCCATACGGGAACCGGAGTGAGCGATACACCGCCCCCCCCCTCCCCAATCGTTACGTCGCCTAATGGAGCGATGTGTGGCCACGTCACATCGCGCCTCGTCACCGGAGCCACCGTGCCAGGCAGTCCGGTTCCCCTATCGGGAACATACTAAAACGTGTATGTTACAAGTTGGAAGGTTTGTAAAGCGGTAAACATGCACAGCACGTTTAACTCTGTGATATCAGACTAGACGATGTAATCATTCAAATAAACGCTTTTTCTATGACTTGAGACAGTTGAGACACACGACGAAATTTAATGGTGCAGGAATATACAGAATATGCATAGTATTCATATGAAAAGTCTTTTTCACAGTACCATCAGAAACTTTATTTTACATAATCGATCTTTTACAATTACACAATTCTGTTGAATAAAAAAACGTTTAAAATGTAAGAAACATCTATAACGGAGGTCTACGACTTGCCGATCGTAAGAGCTTCCATCAACATTTAGTTCATCCAATACCTTTTCAATAATAGTTGGATCGTGTTTCTGTATAATTACCGTGTACAAGTCTAACGCGAGCAATTGAACGCGCAAATAGAGGTCATCTAGCATCCAGCACGTCATTCCTGTTATTTGTCACCGAGATTCAACAGTTCGATTCATCGCGATGCTGCGTACGTGAACAATGTGGAAAAAGAAAGAAAACATCAGGCCAGAAAAACATTACCGTGCACTATTTTTTATTTTTTCTTTTTCCTTTAAAACATATCGCGTTAACGATATTCTAAACAGGAATTCACTAACGTCCGATATTCTGTTTCATACTCTTCTAATTTGGTTTATATTAGATTCTCTATTATGATGAGACCGTGGATGTTTATATAAATTCGTAGCTTTATTTAACACTATAACAGAAATACAATTATGGAAATTGAATTTAAACAAAAATTTCTTTCATTCAATTCAATTAAGTATCATAACTCATTTATTACGTTAATCCTTAACAGAATAAAAGAAACTTTATTTTCAATATCTTTGCACATTATTCTATGCAATCTGTGCATTTCTACACTTTTAAATTTATTATTATTATTATTAAATTTATGTACTATAAATGTACAATCTATTCATAACTCATGATAATGGTTTAATTTAAACTACGTTTGTAGAATACACCGTCTTACACTTGTCACGAGGGGGCCATCGATATCAACATAGGGCCTAGCGATGTTAATGCTTTCTCACTAGTGGTCACATTGACACTGTTTGTTTCAATAAATATAACTTCCAACACAAGTTTTCATATCCCAGTAGTGTCTAAGGTACAGATCTGTTAGGTAAGCCTTACTGAAGAGTCCCAACTAGCAGATCTCGGACGAAACACTACTTCTCTCTTCTCCATTTCCTTTCTTTATCCATCCTACATCATCCATCGCCCTCCCTCGTGTTATCACCATCTTGACACATATGGGCAAGCTGGAGTAACGGAAAGGAAAGAGGATGACATTCGCCACGGATTAATTGAAGGAGTGTTATTGTTATTGTTGGAATAGTTATTGTTCTTCCGTCACTTCTTCTTTAAATCATTCTCAAAGGAGCAATCATTTGCTCAATTGTTATTGATGTTTCTTTGAGAAACGTCGGCTTAGAGATGGTGGAAGAATCCGGCCTTCGATACAATGGAGGCGGTCACTGGTGAAGAGGGAGGGGGAAGGGGATACCACCCCGACACTATTCGTCTTCTCCTTTCCATTGTGTCTAAGGCATGAGCCTGCTGGGTAAACCTTACTGATGAGTCCACTAGCAGGCTCTGGACGAAACACACTTTTTTTTTCCTTTTCTCTCTCCATCTTCTCCATCTTCTCCATCTTCTTCCAAATATCCGTGATAATTATAGCTGCTACTGGCTGTAGATGTCGCATGCCGGGGTGTATGTACTGCTGTATTTTCTTCTTCTTACTCAGATGTCGTGGAAGAAAAATCGGACTTCGGAAAAATACGGGCGCCGGGATTTGAACCCGGGATCCGAACGTTCGTAGTCTAAGGCGCTAGCCACTGCGCTGCCATCGTCCGACGCTACATAGTGTCGAATGGTGATATTTGCGGGGTCGAATGCCGCCATAGAAAGAAATCTCGGTGTGGGTGTGCTTTTTGAACGAAAAACGCGAATTCGTTGTTCACACTTTTCGTGAGGAAAGCGAGGGTGGCGATCCGCGATGCCCATTGGTTATAGCCAACGTTAATAAATGAAGGTAGGAGGAGGAAGTCTCCTACAAACATGGCTCGTGGGTGACATTGTTTATTGGAATAATAACTACCCCCTTTTTCCGTAACTTGTAATAGCGCACAATAAACCTAAGGTTTGTTCTAAGGACTATCCGTAAACCGAAAACACTTACAGGATCAGAGATTCCTTCAAGCTATTAAGATTACTTCAGAAGTGTCAGTTTATAGTATATAGTATGTAGTAGATCAGTATATAATATAAAGATTCAGACGGCGCACGGACCATCTTACGCCCTGTAACATAGAGAGTTATAAGAATATACGTAAAATAAAGTTAAACATCGCAAAAGTAACTTAATTAGAAATGACTACAATGTATGATGTATAATATAATGAATTAAAATTATCTAAAAAATATTACAATTTTATAAAGATTTTACTATAAAATGTTTTAAAAAGAAGCTGATGCTATTATATAACATTTTCAAGCATTTACGAACATTGATGGAATTATTAGGTCTTAGTTAAAGACAAATTAAGCAAAGTATTTAACAACAAGTATTAAGAAGTATTTAACACTGAAGCTTTCGAACTAAATTGAAATTCCAAGACTTTTTAATTTTCATGCAGAAATTCATTCTTTTCCTGAATTAAAATTCTAACTAAAATACTAAGTAAATGTTAAAAATTTTAATATCAATGAACATATCACAAATCAACCAAATAAGATTTCAATCACAATATAAAATGTACAAAATTTAAATTAAATTGTAATGTCGAGCGTCTAATTTTCATACTGGTAAAAATGTATGAACGTGAAAATAAATTTCCATTATATTTTAACAAATTGTCAATTTTTGAAAACATGACACTTTGTTATAAAAAGATTAATACCTGTTCTTTGTAGCTTATAACCTTTTAAACAATACCATGTCATAAATGAATGCTTTGATACTGGAATAGTAGATAGAAGTTGCTTGGTGTAACTGTAGTAGATGAGTCAATCGAACGGAAGTTAGCAACACAAAAGATCATTTGTATTAATTATCACTCATGACCGTTATCATTTGTACCCTATTGTACTGCAATACAGTAC
This sequence comes from Bombus vosnesenskii, assembly GCF_011952255.1. Classification (NCBI taxonomy): domain Eukaryota; kingdom Metazoa; phylum Arthropoda; class Insecta; order Hymenoptera; family Apidae; genus Bombus; species Bombus vosnesenskii. The sequence goes on from NW_022883686.1 coordinate 830,096, forward strand.
TTCTACATACAGTAAAATACAGTACTTTCTGTAATACAGTAGTTTCTCAGATAAGAATATCTGAAAATGGTGCCTTTTAAAAGATCTTTTCCAAGTAAAATATTAAATAAAATACTTTTTCCTATTTATTAAAACATATAACATGTTTTTAGAAAATGAAATCTTTTATAAGAAAAAATTCTTTTAGAAGTAAATTCTTATAGAAGGAAACTCATGCATTGTCAATAGCATAAATTGTAAACCCAGAACTTTTTCTGTATAGGATGAATTAATATAAAATAAAATATTAATAACATTTGAAAAAGGATAAGATTCATTTGTAAAAAAGGTTGCTCCTTTCTACATATTTGAATTAAATACTCATTACCGCATTATAGTATTCTGCTTAACAAATATTTTCAAAAATCACACTTCTTAACCATCTTACGAAAACTAAACAGTGGAATAATGAGTAAAGTTTGCATAAATGCAACACTGTTGAAAAAGATACGTAAAGTAACTTGCATATTGTTTCATCAAGAAACAAAAACTGTACAGTCGATTATTGATCGCCTGTTCCCCATAAATGACCGGTAGTCACCCTCACATCTAGGACCAAGTTTCTTTCAATGGGTCATAGTATTCCCTTTGACACACCATAAAGTTCGACGGCTGAGTAGTGCGACCTAAACCGAATTCAGTTGTCCATGAAACAATATTAATTATTCGTGAGACAATAACGAAACCTTTTTATTTCTGATTCTTTTTAAATAAAACTTTCACTGAGGTATTTGTCAGATTTTTCCCATCAAAATGAGACCAAACACGATATAGTTTAAATCTCATTTCCATGTATGTACATATATTTAATAGACGAAAGAAAATAAGTTAACATCATTAAATAATCAAATATGCTTCAAATTACATATATCGTGTTTGGTTCCGTTTTAATTAGAAATGCTTCGCTATTACACTGATAAAAGATTCGTTCAACGAGAAATGGAAAAAGAAAAAAGTAAAGACTTGAAATTATAATTATCTATGGTTTAGCGAAATTAATATTTTAAATATAGTAATTTCGTCAGTAATTAGCAATATACGAGCACGGTTGGGAAATTAGTTCTGCAGAGTCAGGCTACATAGAAGTTTCTCTTGCTTTGGTAGAATTCTGCCAAATATAGCAAAGCCACAGAATTCGTATCACGCTATTCCACTAATGCCGGTTTTGCAAGAAATTTTCCACGTATTAACGCGTTGATCGAATAATACTGCATAACAGTATTAATAAAAATATCAAACACAATGCCAGAATCTTGAATAATTCATCAAATTTCTCAAGTAAAAGATATTTCAAGCACCAACGGACAAACCATTCCAGTTTCGCAAATTATTCTAGCTATACACAATATTTCAAACGACCGCTTTATCAAGGCAATGAATGCAACGTTGACGAGCATGCCCTTCTATTCAAATGTTACATTTTCAGAGCAACCTTTTCAATGTTACGACGTTATTATAATAATTCCTCTAAAGCATACAAATTCGATATTTCTTTCAATTTTTATATGTCTGTGTTCTTCGGTTAAAGAAAGATATATATTTTACGGGTAAAGTGTTCAGAATAGATAAACTAAATTTTCTATAATTAATCTAGTCTGGAAATTGTATATTTCTATCCCGAAATTGTGAAATTACCGATGAGAAGGTACTGATAAAAAATAATTTTGTCATTGCACCATTATATATCAACCGTATTAAAGAAATAAACAGAAGAGAAAAGGAGACATTTTCTATAAATCACGTTTACTTGACGTTACTAAAATTTATCATAGAAATATTACGACCACATTGTTGGTCGTTATAAATAATCATAATATTCGATGGCTTTCTATAATACAGTAGCTCGTGTGTGTCATAGAAAACACTCAAACATAACACAATGTAATCCGACAACATTGGTCAAATTACAAACGTACTGGGAGATGTTTAGTACAAGTATACATTTTAAGAATATATGTAAACAGTCGATTAGCTACTCTTAGTAAATTTTGATTATGTCTCTTCGATACCCATGTGCCTAAGGCATTTGAAGAAGGTCAAAGAGATCCGCGCTATTCTATTTATTATAAACAACATTTTTAATGTACACCGTTACAGAACCGGACAGACCCATGAGACACTCACAGACTCATTTCAAGGTTTGTTTAATCGCAGGATTGATAATTTTCCTCAATTTGAATGAATAAAATCATGTACATATTTAGTCATTACGAACGTGTATTGATTCGATAAAAAATAGAAGTTATTACTTTGGTTAAATATGTCTATGTATGATGACTCGAAAAAGCTACCAATTAAGATTTAAAGATTTTTTTGGAAAAAAACAACGTCTCGTATGCTCCAACTTGACAGTTTTCATTATTATGTACATTCTACAAATCTTTGCGTTGTATTTCCCATAGCTGAATAAATATCTGCTGTCTAATAATGCAACACACAACGGACTAAAGTACATAAACGCATGATTGCGTTATTAAAATGGCAGCTTTGTTATCATATTGGGAATACCGCAAATTATGCTGACACATATCCAGCATTAGCTAGCAACGCGAAGTACTTACAATGTATTCCTTCCTTTAGTAGCGACATAGCCGCTAGTAAAATACGATTTTCGCCGTCTCTCAGACACTTTGACGGCGGATATGCCGCGATCAAAATAGTTTCATTTTGCTTTTGAGGATCTACCGTATTCCGGCTCCTCTCTTGAATATTTAGTGGCGGGTCGCGATGTCTAGCCGTGCCATGGCCGCGACATTTCATTAATAAATGACTATGTGTTTCTTCTATTCCTTAATCCGTCACATTTTTCGTGCTTAGTCTAAGAACATGTTTAATCTAAACAGAAAAGAGTCTTGATATTTTGATCGATCGGTTACGATTCATCTTTTATTAAAAATCGCAAGTTGAAGCAGCTATGGTTGATCATTTTGTTAATTATTTAATTCTATCACGTTTCATAAGCATTTCATTCAAGACGAAACGAGATTTAATATATCACTAAATTATTGATAAATTTTTATTCTAGGTCATAAATTAATAAGTGATAATTATGCTGCGGTTAATTAGCTATGACGGAATCTATATCTTTGTATTGTATTATTGTACCCTTCCGTTATCGTATTATAAAGTGTTTAACATCAGAGAGCGTAGGTTGAATAGATTGTGTTTAATTTATTGAATAGAAATAATTAATTAAAATGAATGGAACGTTTCAATGATTGTTTCTGCTTTCATTTTTGTAACGTTATATTGGATCGGCATTTAAACTATGTGGTAGTGACATTACCTGAAAATAATATTCGACTACAAAATTGCTTATTATTTAAAATTTGATTGATTTAAAAATAGAAATAATTCTGACTGATTCATCTAAATTTGAAAATATTAGAATGTTTCTATTTGTAATATCTATGATATTTATTTAGCTTTGTAAAGGTTTATACATAATTAGACACAGCTTAGAGAACCTTAGAGAACCTTATTTAGGTAAAAAATAATTCTTTTGTAACATGACCTTCCTGGTTTATTACAAATAGTAGGTTTTAACATTTCATTGTTTTAAAAAGAAGACTGTACATAACTGCAATTTAAAATTTCCTTGAAAATTTATCGAAATAACAAATTAGAGAAGAAACATGAAATCGAAAAGGGAAACAGGAATAAATCTTACCGAAAAGACTTGAAAATCCTTAAAATAATTCGATGCCAGTTGATGTATCTCCCTTCCGTATTTTTTTAACGTAATTTTCTACCTCATTCAGTTTTATGTCACGACATTAAATTAGGATCCTGTTCTATTTTTAAAAATCACATAGCCGTGAAGCATTAAATCTCAGTCTACAGTTTCTATTATTCTTCTCAGTTCTATTCTGGAAATAGTACTTTATTCTAAAATCATTATTTTTACGTATTTATTTATTTTCCAAATCACTTGTCACGCACTTTGAATAAAAAATGCAATTGCTGTATAAGCCATCAATCAAGTTAATCACACATTAATACTTCATTTTCTTTATTCAAACTATAAACGAATTTCTAATTATTTCACATTTCGAAGGATGATCAAATGTTCTTTTCCTTTTACGACGTAAATATTACGAGTACGCTATTTTGTCTATTTTATACATTTTGGATATTCAATTGTATTCTTTCAATTTTCGCACCTATACAGTGTCTGTAAAAAGCATTCGCAAGCCATTTTATATATTATTGCAGCACTGATTTTGTTACTAATTAATTAGATCCAAGTTTATCGTGTATCATTTAGCAACACTTTTATCTGCCTACAAAAATTCGATACTGTGAAAATGAAACGCAGAGCTTGATAAAAGAAACAATTGAATATACTTTTCGTAGCCACTGTAAATTTCTCATAAATGCATACACATTTCACAGTGACATGATGGCATGCGCAACGTTTCTTAATTGCTGGAACAAAAACACTTGGTTTTGCAGCCTCTACGATACATATACAAAACCTATTCTGCCAATTCTGTTACGTTTGAAAGTTTCGATTCCCCTTGAAATGAGACCTCAATAAAGCCTGCACCATCTTTCAATGATTAAGAGACAAAAGTAACAACCAGGAACCAAAACAAATCTCATTGTCCTTTTCAATCGTTCGTAGCCCAGTTTCACAGGGAAGTTTGACGAGAAAGGAGACTGTACCAATTATGAAGTCGACGATCATTTCCCGCAGAGGGACAAGAAACAAGACCAAAGTCGAAAGACAACTGCTGAAAGGGAGATTGTATCAACGAGATTCGTGGCATGACATTGCTTGCCAAGATAAAACCGACTGCACGATAGCTATGGAACATTTGCTTACTTTCATGACCAAGTCATGAAGCAATACGGCAGATTGACGGTGCGTTGGAATAATAAAAATTGGAACGATAACACTTTCATGGTCGAAATAAGAAAGGATATTATTTCCTCGTTGACAAACGAGTCCCTTTCTTTGTTATCGTAAACGAATCGATGTTGCTCGCGGATATAAGATTTCTCTGTGATTTCCGCATTTCTCGTTTACTCAGCTCTGGAATATTCTACCGGGGCAAGGAACATTTTAAATTACATGAAAATATCGAACAATTGCAGTCCACAGTGTAATTGTGCACAATGCAGTTGTGTCAATCCGAATATCTCGCATTACGATTCACTCATTATTATTTTGTCCGTATTCAAGTGCTATGTTATTTATATTTATTATTCCTAGTTTCTATATACCATTGCTTCAAATTTTTTATTTTCAATAAATAATTTTCGTCAAATATCTCGAATCTATTTCTAAAATGGAATTTTTCAATTTATATCATCTTATAAATAACAAGCAATTTCCAACGAAAATTGTTCGACATTTTTCTCAATTTCGTTACGCAGCAGGTGTTCCAATAAAATTCAAAGGCCGTTTGTTGTAGCATAGAAAATGATAATTTATTCAGCGTTCAGCAAAAATATAAACGTACAGTGTACTGCAGGGAAACATTTCTCTCGAAATGAACATAAAGTGTCGACTATACTTTAACAGCGAATGACTTTATCTGCGTACAATGAGGCATCGTTGGTACACGCACTTGTTTCATCCACTACGCTATCACCTTTGTCATCCTCTACACGTTATAAAATAGTAATAAGTTGTTCGTATACGTCTAGAAAAAACGTATTTCAGGAGGTTAATCGGTAAATTCTTCTAAACTTTGATCGGCGATTCTGTCCCCTAAAAAACGGAACTAGCTCGGTCTCGACCGTTTTCGTGCTTCACACACACGAATATACACACACACGAATAGATTCTACGCGCGTGTTTTCGTACTATTTTCCCCTGAATGTACAATTCACCTCGTGTTTATTTTTTCCTTTTTCCCGTCTTCTTCTTTTATCTTTAAATCCGAAGCATACTGTTTCAACGAGACAGAACAAATTTAGATTCGTGCCTCATGTTGAGTCAAATGAATGGAACTTGCATTTCTTTGTATTGATTACACTGTTCCCCGAGCAAATATTTCAGACTAATGCAACTCGATCGAAAGTTTTAGTGTGCACGCAAAGGTAGCCTGTATTTTCTATTGTGATAGAATATTGATTTTACTGCAATTGATTATTTTGTATCGTAGTTAATAACAATTTTCAATAGAAAATTCCATCGATTCAAATATCGTGTTATTGCAATGTCTGACTTTCGATGTTTTAACGGCGCCGAATTTTATCCAAATATCGTGGTTACGGTTATTATAATTTTTTATTCATAAATATTCGAATGATACATATTCGATACTTATTCGATTTTCTGATTTTCATGTTCATTTCCGCTTTTTCGACTGCTTTATTCTGCCACTGTTCCATACAGAACGCAAAATATAGTTTATTACATCTTCTTTAGCGATAGTAAACGTGTTTGGAAAAACAAACTGATACCTTAATGCTAAAAAGAATTTTATGGAAATATCGTTCTTTGCAATAGAACAATTTGTATGCAATAACTTTCTAAAAATATTCGCAAATATTTTTGGAACTTTATTCGCGTTTCCAATTTGTCATTTCCAAATTATTCTGTTGTTTGTTGCAGATATGTACATTCTATTCATTTAACGATGATAAAATAATGACCATTTCATTTGACTGAACATTTTTATCGAACGCTGTCGTTTGCAACATGCACGAAAACCTGTATATCAAATCTAAAACTCGTGACTCGATAAACGTAACAAAGTATTCGTACTATTATGCAACATAATATAATCAATTATAAAAAAAATCATTATGCGTGCAAAGATAAATTAAAAATAAAATTGATCTCTAAAAATTACAAAATAATAAAATTATTCAAATATTATAAATCTCGTTCAATAATATACCGATATCGGTAAACGAATTACGTATAATGTTTCATAATAAAAATAAAGTAATGAAACGAAGACAATTAAAAATTGATCGACATAAACTTTCCAACTATATAAAATGTACAATTTCCAATTGATCTTTACTTAATGATAAATCTTTAGAAAGATAGGTTGTGTTAAAAGAAATAAATGCATCGCGGCTTATTGCTTCTTCGAGCTGCGTTCTCAAGTGCATCGCTACGTGCAACATCCTCTTAAATGCGACAAATCTCGTACGACTCGCACTTTCTCTGCTTCACGCTACCTACCTATGTAAATTAAAGTTTATAAAAGATCGCATAACCAACGGGGCAATTGGGTAAATCTCATTGCGTTTTACAGAATCGTTATCGCGTGATAATACTCACATTCATCTTGTACAAGTACATATACATATACATATGTGTATAGAAATATATGCACGATCACTTATCCACTTGTCTTCGTGCTAAATGTAGATGTCGATTGAAAGTAAAAGAAATCGATGCGCACGTTAATAGTATAGTAAAAATTGTATTGACCTGCTTCCGTAATATAATAATACTAACTTTTGCCGAAATTCTGATAATTACGTATCTAAATAATATTTAAATTGATACTTTGCAATAAAAGATGATTTACCGTTGCACTGTTTATAATTAAAAATTGAAACGATTTAATGTTCAATCTACACAATCTACATGTGAATATAAATTTCATGTACATACTACATACACTTGAGGTGTACAACTATTGATCTTGATATTATTATAATGCATTCTAGAATAAAATACAACATATGTAACTTTCTGATTGTGAGAGAAAGTATTCTAAAGAAATACTTCTAGACTTATTCTATTAATGACGTTTTCCTATAACGTGTGATAAAATGATGGATACTTATACAATAATGAAATCATGTACTATTTTACATAAAAACGATGTAACTTTTAACATCGATCGAACTTTTTCTACATCTTATTATCATAAATCATTTTCTACAATTATAATAACATCTCAAAATTTTTACCATTCGAAAATGGTAAACTTTTTATTAATTTTAACTGCTCATGGATACGTTCACACATCGAAAGGAATTTAAATGTGCAACGAGTAAAATCAAAAGTCGGTCGAACGAAATATACGGAACGAAGGAAACTCGATAAGAAAATCGATTTCTCCGACATTTATCCAAAATCTACATCGTGCAGGAACACAAACGGATCGAACCGTGCCTATATAATAATACTAAGTCTTATGAAGCATTCCATTTACGTATTTCTATTATATCGACGACACGTTATTCTTCTCGTTATCGTTATTTTAATAGTATTCTCAACTAAACTTTCGATATAACACGTATCTGAACAGCACACGAAAATCAAAATGCCTATAAATTGTTCCACTGCAATTAAGTACCCATTGAGTGCACAGTAAGAAAAGTAGCATACGTGTTACATAAAAATGGGTTTGTAGAGTAAGTACTAACTTGCTTTATCGACGATTAAATAAAAACTTGGCGACTTGTCCTGCTGAAGTCGAAGTCCTCTATACTCAGCAGCATACTTGCGGACTTGAGTGCATCATTATCGACAAGATCGGCCATCTATAGGCTGTTTGCATTGTGATTACCCATTGCGCTCGATGCGGCACTGCTGTACGCGCTCGAGGTGTTTTGTACAGATGCAACGTCGGTGGTCCTTTGAACGAGCCATTTGTTTGTCATGCTCGACGTATCTGCTTCCGAGGACACGTCGAATCTGATGTCACTGAAATCAATGAAAGCGTACTTATAAAGTTTGCTTGAAAAATCAATAATCACACTGTTCAATCAGACACTGAAAAGCCATTCTATCGTATACATTGAGTTTCTCCCCGTGTTCAACTTACTAATTTAATCAACTCTTATATTAATATATACCAATTATATAAAACACATGTAATTGTTTAATATTTGTTTTAATACATAATTTTCAAACATACGCACATTTGCAGCATTATTATATATTTTATTATATGAATATAACGATATATAAGTATATTTTATAAAACTTTATCATTTTCAGTTTCTGTTTGCACAAAATAGCGCGTTTAATTTCTTTTTTAATTTTCCAGGCTATCCTCGTTTATATTTTCCACAAAAGACAAAACGTGGTCGGTTGACAAATTCCAACGCGTACCGCATTACATTCTCTGCTATATCATATGCTGTAATATTTGTCCAGAGTTTAGAGCATGACATCTAGAGAATTTCAAATTTCAAAGATAACCTACATACCAAGAATAATCAACAGTCCGTTTATAATATCCCGTATATGTTTAAAACTATTAAGTACAGACCCAAAATTTTGCTTCCATTCTCGTTAAAATTAAGCGCATAGCAAAACAGAGTACTGGAATGTTTCACTTGATTACTTTACTTGAAACGAATTAAAAATAATGTAACAAATTCACAATATAAAGTTTTGCATCACCCAGTCGCAATGAAAGAATCAACGTCTTCAACTGAAAATTCTTCAACGTAAACAAGAAAGCTTATTTTCATTTCAGACGCAACTGCTCCCTCGCTTAGCTAATATTAAAATTAAATTTAATTAATAAAACGTAAAAGATGAAGTAAGATTCAAGGAAAGGAACATCTTCATACTCACTCCAAATAGTTATTTTCCGCAGGTTGTTCGTAATTCTTCCTGCAGGTTGCGTTTTTACGGGAAGTAGCTTGAGAGAGGACCAGCTCGATCGTATCGGACGAGCTCTGCAGCATCTTCAGAGCGTCTTCATACCGCAAATGCAATAAATTCTGCCCGTTTATTGCTACGATGCGACCGCCTGCGGTCAATAAATTTCTCCGAATTAATGCAGCTCCGGTAAAGAATGGCGCTTCAAGCTTACCTTTGTTCACGTTTCCGGCCATATCGGCCGATCCTCCTACCGACACCGCTTGGACATAGACGCCACCATCGTTACCCTCTGTCACTTGCAACCCTATGCTGCCACCGTGGCCCCTTTCCAACTTAATGGTCTGCAGGATTCGTTCCTCGGCAAACGACAACTCTTCAACACGCGCTGCTAAGGAAACGGACATCGACTCGTCCTCCCGCACACGGAACGTCTCGTCATCTGTACGGATGTCAGCGTCTGTTGGAAATAGAAATCATACAAAATTTAAATTTACAAATCATATAATCCTTGCATGATGATGAAATGCATCATGTTCGTAGAGATATTTTTATATTGAAATTAATATGTTTGCAGAATTCCTTAACTTCTTGAGATATAGGATTAAGAAGATAAAATATCTTATGTTGTATATGTTATCTGATTTAGTGAATTACATAACGCGATTGATTTCAAGAAATGCAATTAAATATAGGAATAATATATAGTACGATGACGATACAATATGTATCCATAACATAGCGTTGTATTAAAAATTTGTTAATTGTTGTGTACGTTTAAATATAGGTTCGAGCGATAATTGTTCATACTTGAAAAATCTAGTCGAAGTAGGAATGTTACTAACTCAGCACATATGCTTCCGATAAAGGAGATTCTGTTGATCATGCAGACAATGACTGAATCGAAGACTCCGTGTCTGATTTTGATGATAGCGACTCCATATCATCGGTAAGGGCGGTGTATTCCTGCTCGAGGCTGCTGTAGATCGCTCCTGTTCTCATATTCACCCCTAGATGGCGCGACAAACTCGGCTTCGATTGTCTGGATGTTCCGTAATTCGGTAAACTTGAAGTCTTCATCTAAAACAAACATAAAAGGCATTTCGATTCCAATTGATTCCAATATTGGTTAATTTTTATACAAAAAGCCAAGATATATTACAAATACACGAAACAACATATATTGAACTTTTCTATCATTCTTGGAAGTAAATACCAGTCAAAGTACAAACATTCCCATTAAAGGTATTATATATGTCAGAGATGAAAGAGCGGACCTTCCCTTTGGAATTTTGGGAAAGTCCCTTACCACTTTAATCTAGATTCTACCATAGCCGTAATTAAGCAATTGTCGTCATTTAAACCGATTGTATTTGTTCGAGATTTATGATAGTGAGCTTGGGCCCGAGGCGACAACCAGTCGCTGAACGTAGCCGCGGTCACGGGATAAACGTTTTTACCTAACAGAGGTGTGGAGTAATTCTATAGCTCTCGTTAAAAAAATAGTTGTAGCGACACGCGACAGTAAACCTTCCAACGGTTTCTGTCCCGTGGCTCGCCACACGCAGACCCTGTTCTTTAGGTAAGGTGATTACTAGATGTCGACGCATCTCCACAGTACATGTTCAGCTAGCCTGAGGACCCGTTATGAATCTCAAGATTTAGTTAACTAAAATCCTTTAGACAGACAAACAGTCTTTGTCCCAACTACGGGAAGATAGGGGAAATCTATTTTTCTAACGAACGACGCTTCCCGCTAGCAACCTTCTCTCAAGGGCGGCTATCGTCCTTCTCTAACCACCAATATGGAAGTTGACCAATTAACAGCAATAACAACAATGTCTAATCCAAATAAAGATTCGCTTCACGCCCCTAACCTTGATCAGAATGCGAACCCGACATATATAATACTGAAACATGATTCTAGATAAATAATATAATTTAATACAAATAGTTTAATAATGAGATAAAGGTAATATAACGTATACTACATATAATCCTACGATTTTGTCGAACATGCTTAAACATTGGTAAAATAATGACACTCACATCCTAGAATATAGTTCGCTTTTATAATTGATTCTGGCAGATATTTCAAAATTGACGATTAATCAGATGTTACACTATTCCAATGAATTAGTGATTCCTGGATAAAAGTATTTCGAAATTAAACAATTAAAAACTATCACAATTTCAATACGTTTTCCATATGTTTTATATTATATGAAATCATTTACTACGTGGAGCTTTTAATATTTAAATAGAAAAGTAGCACTAATACTGCTACAAATTAATTTGCCAGTAGAAAGATGCACGATTCGAAGAATTGAGGAATACTGGTGCGGAGATTTTCTCATTGACAAGCGTTTTATACAACAAAAGTTAATTGAGAAATTTGCTTGAAAGCAATTTTATATAAAGATGAACGACTGGAATGTACCACATATTACTTATGTAGAAACTCGAAATAAATAATTTTTAAACGTGAAAGAAATACTTCCTTTAACATACTGATAGGGAATTTCCGCTGATGGTGGAAAAAACGATAGTAAAAAGAGAATTTTTGGTACACACGTTTACCCATTCGCAAGTGAAAATAAAATCGTGCCGCGATCGTTCCATTTCAAGCACCTTAAATCGAGTTCTCGACATTTATCTTTGTTGGCTAGTCGCCAAAGAGAGAAAACGTTTTAAGGAAATCCGGTGCACGGGAAATTAAGGAAATCGATCGCCGTTCGAGCATTAAGGGACACATAGACGGTGTGGCCGTTTCGTAGAATTTGATAGGGAAACTCTGTTTGAAGTGTGCATACGTTTAAAAGTACCATATATCGAAAGCATGAACAATTTTGCGTATATGCAATGCAATTTTGAAGATTGAAGCAAGACCTGAATAATTTTTTTTACATATTTCCTAGATACATCTTAATTTTACGTTTACACTTTATGCATAAATATATTCCTTTTATCAATTGACGATGAAATTTCAATTTAAACCAATATATCTAATTTATCTTAATTAGTAGTAAGAAAAATATAATATTTAATTATAGAAGAAATAACTAATAATAAGGAAAATTACCTACATGAATAGGTAAAACAAAATGACATAAATAAAAAAATGTTTATAGGAAGATAGTTGTGTTTAATCGTAAGCACTCTATGTCCTATTAGTATTTCCTATTTCCTATTAGTATATTAGTAAACAGTACCAACAATTAAAAATTAATCATAGTGCCATGTCGTACTATTCCACAGTGAATACTTAACCTTCCGATCTTATTTCGTATCACGCAAAATAGTTCGATCTCTAACAGTAACCAAGCAAACAACGGCATAAACACCACGGACACAAACGCGACGTAGTAAATCCAAGAAAAAATCCAGAAAATATAAACAGAAGCTTTTTTCACTTACGAGTGATGACAATGCCAATTACGTTTGTTCGACAACCTCGATGACCAGCTGATGCACTTAGTTGCACAGCAGCCGATTGTACTTGACAGTTCCGCTGCACTTGTGGCCCATTCGCTGAATTCTCCTGAATTCTGATCTCACACACGCACACACAGCCACCGCCGGCGATCGCAATTTAACTCTGTCACAGTTCACTTCGGACAAAGAGATTCCTCGAGCCTTGAATAGCGATAATCCGAAAGAGACCCGCGAACGCAATGACAACGCGTCAAGAAAGACGATTAGACTTTCTCTTCTCCTCTCTCTTCATCATTCGCGAGAGACAAAACCGATTAGGGATTGTCCGAACGCGATACTTCTTACGAATAAAGCATGACAGCGTCGCGATTCAACTCGAAACACAATCGACTCTCGATTCGACTTGACGCGACTCGACTCGCGAGAGTACGGAAGTCACGAGCAAGTTAAGCCACTTATCAAGACCAAAAACGACGATGATGGATGCCATGCTCACCGGCAATTAGTTCGATGATCACCACCCGAATTTCAAACAGTCAAGTGCTCTCGTGACAATTCGATTCTCGAATGGCCTTCATCGATTCGGCACGAGCAATCGAACTTCGATCGCTGCATCGATGATCCGCGCACCGATCTCTGTCTCACAGAGAGAGAAAAAAGTCGTAAATCAACGAGTTAGTTGAATCGATACGCGAGCGAGAGAGAGAGAGAGAAAGAGCAAAAGTTTCGACGATGCTCCACCGTATATTACTTCGAATGTTACCGCTCAAACGATTGCACCGATACAAACGTTCTCTGGTCGACGACACACTGCGACAACATTCGCATGAAAATCGTGTCTCATGATGCGTCACGCGGTAACACGCGACGTGTAGATGCAACTATCATTCATGTTGTAGAATTTAGTATGACGGGCAGTATACTTGACTCGCGGTACGATGAGGTTAACGGTGGTCGAGAAAGAGCCCACGCGAAAGCCAGCCGGGTCGCGACGCTGAGGCGCGAAGTTGAACGCGACAGGTGCAAAGGGAGTGAAGTGAGGCGAAGCTGCGTGCGCGTCTACACAATACGACACGGCTCGCGGCTCGCGAGAAACTGCCGGCCGCGCGTTAACGCGATACCCGACCTGCCCTTTCAAGCCAAGGATCTGGCGCAGGTGCTGTCCCTTTCTACCCCCCACCACACAGGCAACCCATGACTCTACCCACGCCACTTTCGACCTTTCGACGCGCATCCTCTTTTCCAACTTATCCCGGACCTGGATCCGGCTAATCGGAACCCCTTACCCCTTTTTTCACCTGCGACCCCACCATTGTTATCTCACTTATTGGCCTGTCTGTTTTATCAAACTGCTCATTCACATTTCACTAATTGTCCTTACTTTTTTTCTCTTATATCGATGACTTTAATAGAGTTTCGTTTAATGAGTTGTTATCTGTTTTTGTTTCATGCTTCTGGAGTGTCGGGAAAGGGTAAAATAGGGATTTGTCTGTTATCTGCTGATAAGAAATGGGAACCATGGAACCGTTTGAAGATTATATTGCATAAGGATTATTATAATTAAATGATTAATAATGAAGTATTTCAAATAGTGTAACTAATAAACATAATAAAAATAGAGAGAGAAACAATATGCGCGTATATACATTTGTATATAATGCATATCGACAATATGCACTATTGACATGACGCTATTGATGTTATAAAGATTATTTTAGATTAGTCTAAGCATTTCAGAGATTTTAATTTAATTACCAAGCATGAATATAAATACTTATATCACTTTAATTAAAATACAAAATAAAACTATCGTGTAACTAACATAAAAGACGTACGTAGATATATGAAATTAATGTTTATTATTTGAATATCATTGCTCATTAATAAATGTTTGGTATAACTTATTTATTTCTGTAGCCTCTCTGTTTCTGATTGATTTTGGTACATTCATTTTTAAAAAACGGCAATATCCGGTAATAAAGAATGAAAAGATTTTCCAAGCATTCACAGGAATTAAGGTTCGCTGCACGTAAAAGTAATTTACGTTTCTATTCACTGACGATTTTCAATGAAAAGAGAAAAGATATGGGTAATAATGAACATGCACAAAAATGAATAGAAAACGAACGACGTTCGATATTTATTTAATTGACATGTATTCATTTACCACGAACCGTATTTTATTTGCTATAAAAATAATTTAAACTATCACTACAGTTTGAAATACTTGGTTATCATCCAGAAAGTTTTTAACTTGTAAGTGAATTGTAAATTCCAATAATGAAGTAATTCCTTGCACGTAATTGTAGATTAAATTATACTCTACATTATTAGGAAAGGATACTTTCATAAAAATAAAAGAAAGCGTATCATCTTAGCCTCGGTTAAATTTAATTAGAAATCGTAACCTTAGTAAAAGTCTGTCAATTTTCATTCGTTCTTACAATATTACTGCTCATATAAAGTAATTGTATAAAGTATCGTATAAAGTAATTGTTGTAAATTAATGAAATTGATAATTACTGAAAGTATTTTGCACACTAATTAAAGTACATAGAGAAAGAAGACTACGTACGCTTCAAAATCAGTAGATTAATTTTTATACTAATAACGTTTGCTATATGATCTTCAAATTCGATTTAGCTAATCATTAATTCATGCCTACAATTTAAACATTATACATGAATACATTTATAATGAACTAAATATTCAAATTACAACAAGGTGTGTATAAAACACTTAACGACTTGGTAAGATCTAAAATTCCCTTGCCAATCTTTTATCTATTCTGATAAGAAGAAGTTTTGTATTTATCTTTGTTCCACAGAAAACTGTGATTATACAGTACCTTACCTATACAGTGCCTGTTAAGATGAAATTCAAAGAAGAGCAGTAATGGATCAAATTCGCCTCTAAAATTAGAACGGTCGTTTGCTAAATCGCGGAAATCACGTACTAAATCTATGCATACGCGATGCCAACGCTCCATGAACGAAAGAAAAATCGACAAAGTGTCTTGTTTATTTAAAACTTATACGATCGGCTCAATTATAAATCTTCTACGTTCTATTCACATCTTTTTATAGAGATTATTGGCGTGTAATTGATATTTTAATGTATGACTCCATCAATTTCCTCATTGGAAAATGTAACCTAACGAGCCGCCTTTCAAGAACGACAAGAGGCACGATAGAACAACTATTCGCGAAACTGAAACCTTGTAATTGGCGTGTTTAAGGAATAAATAGGACGATATCAAGCCACCGAAACCAGCTACGCAATTATTGTAAACAAGGTACACAGCGATATCAATCCACAAAGGTGGCTAATAACTAATCAAAATCGTGGCGTCTCGCTGGAAAACGGAAGGGACAATCGATCCAGCCATTTCCGCTTTATTATCGCAATTCATCTGTCGGCTATCTACACAATATTTATTCCACGTCTTTCACGAAGCCGGGCTTCTTTTGCCTTTGCTCGACCGTAGACAACCTGATCTCCTCCTCTCTTTGCTCGTACCTCGCGTTTATCCTCCTGTCTGCGAGTCCGATTTGCTTCCACATTAAGATTTGTCTTCACGCCTGACGAATTTAAATCAGGCCCATCAGGCTCTGAGTCGTACAATCGAATTTCTTTGGACATTGGAAATGTCAACATATTTTATAATAGTCATTATTAGATTGTGAACTTCCATGCAAATTCATATCTTTTAAAATTTAAGCTAAATTTAGATCAAAATACTATCGTTTAATGTAACAGGTACCTAAAAATGTTACTTGGAATTAATGCAATATGAAGAAAATAAGTAACTATATGTGATTGTGTTTCTGTCTGAATTAAAGTAAGCATTAATATTATCAAAAATAGTTGTTTGTTTTTAGCAATCGCGACAAGCAAACATCTGATACTAGTTATTTAGACCAGTTTTCTATCACTTTGGAAAAATGTGTAAGAACCAAATAACCAGAAGACACAGATTCTAAAGCGGTAAAGTAATTTTACGAAGATTACAAACATAAATTTTGTTACTGTACATTGATCGATCAATTTTATAGTTAAACTACAGCCTATTAAAAGAAAAGTGATTGTATTGACGAAGCAATATTTACACTGAAGGAACTTTGATTGCTTTTGTGTTGATATTTGGTTTTTCAGTTGACAGACCTTAATCCTAGTCTGTTCTATGTACTAAAAATTTTTGAGAATTCGATGCGTCAAAAAATTTTGTTCTAATACGTTATAGATATACCGGGATGAATATTGCTTGTGTCTATATAACGATATTTACAAAATAATATTCATCTACTAACTGATCAAGTGCAAAACTTTCCAATGTTATCTCTATTTTCTTTTGAATGAAATTAATCTCACAACCATATAAAACATGCAAACATTGCATATAAAGGTATGTTATCACGTGCCCATCAAACGTTCTACATAGCCGAAGCTTATTTTTCACTGTGCATCAGTAAAATCTGTATTCCGCGAAGTAAAAAGAAAAAAAAGAGAAAAAAAAGGAAAAAAGAACAAATCCACATATACAAAATCAATAATAGTGCCATTTGCCAAAAGCAACGAAGATTGTGAAACATAGATGGAAAATAGTGAATTTCAAACGAATGACAATTGATCGAAAAGCGACAACGATGATTGAGAAGAACAAATTGGCTTTAAAGTACATATCAGTTTTTCTGGTCAAAATAAAGACGAGGGCGTGGTATTCTACGCAGCTTAACTTTTCCACCGGAAAACGGGTTTTCCAATGGAAAACGCGATCGACCCTTTGATTATCTATTATGATGAGACCGTGGCTGTTTATATAAATTCGTAGCTTTATTTAACACTATAACAGAAATACAATTATGAAAATTGAACTTAAACAAAAATTTCTTTCATTCAATACAATTAAGTATCATAACTCATTTATTACGTTAATCCTTAACAGTATAAAAGAAACTTTATTTTCAATATCTTTGCACATTATTCTATGCAATCTGTGCATTTCTACACTTATAAAATTATTAATATTATTATTAAATTTATGTACTATAAATGTACAATCTATTCATAACTCATGATAATGGTTTAATTTAAATTACGTTTGTAGAATACACGTCTTACACTTGTCACCAGGGGGCCATCGATATCAACATAGGGCCTAGCGATGTTAATGCTTTCTCACTAGCGGTCACATTGACACTGTTTGTTTCAATAAATATAACTTCCACCACAAGTTTTCATATCCCAGTAGTGTCTAAGGTACAGGTCTGTTAGGTAAGCCTTACTGAAGAGTCCCAACTAGCAGATCTCGGACGAAACACTACTTCTCTCTTCTCCATTTCCTTTCTTTATCCATCCTACATCATCTTGACACATATGGATAAGATGGAGTGACGGAAAGGAAAGAGGATGATAACCGCCACGGATTGAATGAAGGAGTGTTGAAGAACTGGATGTAAATATAGTTGTAATTGTTCTTGCAGCATTTCTTTACATTCCCAAGGGGACGACCTTTATGAAAAAGCAAAAATGTTGATTGGGACGACCCTTCTTCTCCTTTTTATGTAAGATGGCTTCAACACAGGCGCCAACTTGGTTAATGTCCACTCTAGAAGAGGGGCCCCAGAAATCCGTCCAACCGTGTGTAGGGCGCCACACACAGATGTTTGTTAAATTAGTTTTAAGTTAGAAAGCTCGCCTCTCACTGGGAACCGTCGGCAAGAGAAGATAGAAGAAATCCGACCTTCGATACAATGGTCACGAAGTGGAGGAGAGGGTGGGGAGGGAACAAACCAGACCATGTTTTGACACCCCTCCCCTTTCCCTTCTCCTTTCCATTGTGTCTGAGGCATGAGCCTGCTGGGTAAACCTTACTGATCAGTCCACTAGCAGGCTCTGGCCGAAACACACTTTTTTTTCCTTTTCTCTCCATCTTCTCCATCTTCTTCCAAATATCCGTGATAATTATAGCTGCTGCTGGCTGTAGATGTCGTCGCATGCCGGGGTGTACTGCTGTATTTTCTTCTTCTTACTCAGATGTCGTGGAAGAAAAATCGGACTTCGGAAAAATACGGGCGCCGGGATTTGAACCCGGGATCCGAACGTTCGTAGTCTAAGGCGCTAGCCACTGCGCTGCCATCGTTTTTTTTTTTTTTTTTTTTTTTTAAGCTGTTTATTTAAAACCCAATATACAATTTTGAATACATTATAGTGTTCACAATAAACGGTGAATTTATATAATGGTATCTTAGGCAGAGGTACCGATACGCAACGGTACTACGTAGCCATGCTGTAATATGTTGTTGACGCTTTACATTTTTCATGTTGGATATATCTTTTGGTTTAAGCCGCTGGAGGAGCGGAGCTTCTATGTGATTTTGTTCTTACTTGTTGTTTTTGTCCTGGAAACTGGGTCGCAAAACAGGACGCTTCGGTAGTATATTTTTGGGTGCTGAGGTGTTTGGGGGCGGGGTGGGGTAAGGGGAGGGGGAGGGGGAGGGGGATATTGAATAAATAAGTTTCTTTTAAAAGAAGGCGAATTGCAGTGATTACGATGTTTGCACCTGTGTTGTACGGGGGCAGAATTGAGTTTTATCGGTTTAGAGGATTTTCTCTCTTATTTTATTATGGATTCGGTATCCACCAATATTTTTTTGAATTTTTTCTGTGTTTGTCTTTGGTGTCTTTCAGAGGGAGGGCCATGTTGTATCTCCATCTGGTGTCTGCGGACTGGCCATCTAGGTTTTCTTCGTAGAGTATAGTTTGGGTCCCTATTTTCCTTTTTATATGGTAGATTATCGGGATGTTATTTTGGTCTTGTAGGTAGTTTTTTCCGTCAAGGTATGGGAAAGCTTCTGGCGGGATGTAGCCTGTTGTCAGAGTGCTTTTGTAGTATGTATCATTTGGAAATAAGCAACTGAAGATTAAACTATTTTCTTTTATCTTTGCCGCTTGCGCGAAGTGGTTTCGTATTAGCTTTAGGATGTGGCAGTCTATGCGGTGGACGTGGGCTAGGTCGTATATTGTTTTGTTTTTTATATATTTTTTGAATCCGCTGTGTTCGGATCTGTAGGTACTCAAGCAGGCTCTGATGCATTTTCTTTCGAATATGCGAATTTTTTCCATTTGGGAGGCTGATATGTTGTACCAGATTGGGCAGCCGTAGGTTATGATCGGTCTGATTAGTGCTTGATAGCATAGGATTTTTACTTTCCTGTCGAGATGTTTGGAGTGGAATAGATTTTTCATTTTCCAAAATGCTTTATTGGCCTTGGTAAGTTGAATTTCGGTGTGCTGCTTGTAATTTAATTTGTAGTCTATGTTTACCCCTAAGTATTTTACGCAGTTTTTGTGTGGTATGAGGGCCCCTTTGTCTGTTTTTTCTCTTATCTGAAATTTTTTGCAGTGTTCTCTTTCTGTTGGGCCGATTTTACTTGACTTGGGTCTAAACAGTATGGTTTCGCATTTGCTTATGTTGATCTTTAGTTTCCATGCGTGGTAATAGTCGTTTATTTTCTCAAAAAGTTCTTGAAGTTCCGTTTTTATAGTTTTGGTTTTGCGGCCTGTTACGTATATGATTAGGTCGTCTGCGAAGGCTATGGAGCGTTTATGGGTGGATGTATTGAGATCAAAGAGGTTTAGTAAGTCACTGTTGTAGATACTGAAGAGTAACGGGGAATTTACTGTACCTTGTTGTAGGCCGTTTTTTATGGAGAATTCTTTGCTTGATGAGTGTGAACCTTCAGTCATTACGAATGTTCTGTTTGTGATCATGTCCCAGACCATTTTAGTCAGGTGTTTAGGGAACTTTTTTTTGTTCAGTTTGTATATGAGACCTGGGATCCAGACTGTGTCGAAAGCTTTTTCGAGGTCTATTAGACAGGCGGCTACTCGTTGTTTTGCGTTTAGGGCCCAGCAGATGTCCGACGTGAGTTTGTTTATTGCGTGGATTGTGGAGTGTTTGTGTCGGAAGCCGAATTGGTTCTCTGGGATTATGTTGTTTTTTGTGCAGAAGGAGGTTAGGGGGTTGTTTATGGTTATTTCAAATACTTTGCTTATGTTGGGGAGGAGACTTATGGGTCGTAGGTTTGCGGGCGAGGAACCGTCTTTGTTTTTTTTTGTTATGGCTATCAGTTTGGCTTTTTTCCATTTTCTGGGGAAGTATGTGTTGTTTAGAGCATTGTTGAAGAGTACCGTGTAGTACCATTTTATTTTGTTCGGTAGGCGCTTGAGTAGGGTGTTTGGGATGCCGTCGAAGCCGGAGGATTTTTTGTTGTTTAGTTTGGAGAGGATTGTGTTTAGTTGATTGTAGTTTGTGAAGTAGTTTATTTCTGGATCTGGTTGTTTGGGATTGTCTGCGGTGTTTTCGTTTGAGAATGTGCAGACTGTTTTGTTTAGCATTTTGTCTTGTTCCATTTCATTTTTGAGTTTGTTTGTTTCGGCGATGATAATTCTGTTTAGTTGTTCTCGGCCCATGTGTTCGTTTTGCGTATGTATTTTGGAAAAGTGGGTGCCGATGATGTCTAGTTTTTCTATTGTTTTGGGTATTATGAAGTTGCCCTCGGTGTCTTTGATGGTGTTGTGTATCGTTATACCTGCTTCTTGGATGAGGGGGGCATTTTCTGGGGGCAATTTGAGAGGTGGGGTGGGGCCCCGTTCCTTTGGTCTAAAGATTTGATTTATTTGTGGGAACATGTTGGCTGAGTCGTCCTTGGAGATGTTTTTTATTTTGTTTGTCCAGTAA
This sequence comes from Bombus vosnesenskii, assembly GCF_011952255.1. Taxonomy (NCBI): domain Eukaryota; kingdom Metazoa; phylum Arthropoda; class Insecta; order Hymenoptera; family Apidae; genus Bombus; species Bombus vosnesenskii. The sequence continues at coordinate 851,851 of NW_022883686.1, forward strand.
TGGTTTATAGAAGTTGCGAATTCTTGTTTCAGTTGCGTTTTTATTCTGTGTAGTAGGAACTTTAGGAATTCTAATTCTTCTCTTTTGTCGTAGGAATAGTTGAGTTTTATATTGTTTATTTTGGACAGTATGTAGCTTTTATCTCGCTGTAGATCTTTTATTTTATTGTTTATATAGGGCTCGCATGAATTTTTTTGTTTTATGATTGGCACGGATTTTTGGAGAGCGATTTGTGTGTGTTTTTCTATTTCGTCTAAGAATGAGTCGATTTGTCTGTTTGTTAGGTTGACGTTGTTGTAGATCTTTAGGTCGCAGTTTTGTTCGAGTGTGTTTTGGAACTTTTTCCAGTCCGTCTTTTTGTAGTTGTACCTGGGTGTCTCGGTCTGGGTTTCGAGTGTTAGGAAGTCAGATGTGTTTTTGTTAATTTGAAATACTAGGGCGTTATGGTCACTGTCATAGGCTAAGGTTTTTACGGTATTATTTGGACGTAGGTTTTGGAATTTTAGTCGCGCATCTGCTAAGCATATGTCCAGGTATGAGCCTCCTTTTGGGTAAGAGGGTAGCTCGGAGCTGTATAGGTTTGTTTTGTAGTGGATGCTTTTATTGTCCAGCCAGTTTCTAATGAAGTTGCCTCTCGTGTTGTTTATTTCGTTTTTCCAGCTTGTATGTTTCGCGTTAAGGTCTCCTGCTATTATATAGTAGTTTTCCGGTTTATTGAGCTGCAAGAGTTCGAAGAGGTTGTTGAATTCGCAGTTAAATTCTTTCTGGTTTCCGTGGGTTGCGTAGGCTGCAGTGATGAATAAATTTTCCTTATTGCTTATTTTTATTTTTATGATCGTTGTTTCTAAGGTTCTGAAACTTGTTATTTTATCAATTAGGATCGTTTTGTGTTTTATGGGGTTTTTTATGAGGATCGCTGTTCCTCCTCCTTGGCTGGCGTTCGGTCTGTCGTGTCTTATCATGGTGTAGTTTTTGAAGTGTACCTTGTGTCTTTTGTTTAGTTTTGTTTCTGAGATGAGTACCATATCGGGGGCTTCTTTATTTAGTAGGGTTAGCATACTGTATCTTTTTTGGTTTGAGATTAAAGAGTTAGCATTTATTGCGATTATTTTCAGATGTTTTAGGTTAAGTTTATGTGTTTTTTGCTGTGATTGTTGGTTTGGCGTGTTTTGGTCATTCGTCGTCTGTGCTATTGAAGGTGCTGAAGATGGCGTCGAGCCTTTCTTCGTGCGTTGATAGGGTGTTTTTTATTTCGTTTAATTGCATTTGTTGTTCTTTTAACGCTTGGAGGATACCTTTTTTAAAGTCTTCGATAACGTTTATGATGTTTAGATGGGGGGAGATATCGGTTGTGATTGGGCTTTGGCTTGAACGCGGATCTAAGTTTGCTGATTGTGGGAAGATTTTGGTTATTTGATTTGGTGTTGTTTGCTGCTTCGCTACGTCGGAGAACTTTAGTTCTGGGATGTATTTGCGGCTTATTCGGGCAATCCGTTGTGTCTTTGCTTCTTTGTCTTTTTTGATTTTGTCGGCTAGCTTTTTACGAAGCTCTACGAGTTTGGGGCAACCTTTGTATGACGCGGGGTGTCCGTAGTTTTTGCAGTTGACGCAGAATATTTTGTCTTTGGTTACTGCGTTTTCCCTTTTTATTTTACAGTCGCCTGGGCCATGGGGCTCACTGCATTTAACACAGCGGTAGTTTAGGTTGCAGTTTTGCGCTGTGTGGCCTAGTCGCTGGCATTTGTGGCATTGAGTTATGTCATCCTGTTTTTTTTATTATTTTTTCCCATTTTATCTTGTAGTAGTTAAAATGGTTTATTTTTAGTAGCTTGCTTATATTGCTGTCGGGGGATAGCTGTATTATGTAGATTGGGAGCAATATATTGTTCTCCCTTGATTTTTTTGTCGTAAATCGTGAGACTTTTGTAAACTGGACGTCGTCTATTTGTAGAGCTTGTAGGTCAGTGAGTATTTCTGTTTCCGTGTAGCTATTGTCTAAGCCTTTTAGCAAGTATGTATGGTGTTTCTCTATTTTGGGTGTGTATGTGTAAAAGGTTGTGTTCGCTGAGAGGAGTGTTTGCTTCGCTTTATGGAAGTCGGGTAGGTTTTGGAGGTAGAGCGCGTGTTTACCTGCGTGTATTCTTTTGATGTGAAATTGTTTAATGTCCGCTACTTTCTCTATGAGCGTTACGGTGTCCTTGGGGTCTTGTAGGATTATGTTGATGGGTGGCGGCCTGTTGTCTCTTGTGGTGGGTGGGGTGCTCGTGCGTTCCTCCGCGGAGCGTCCGGTGGGGCGTCCGTCCGGTGCTCGGTCCCCCCTTGGCGGTGTTGGAGGCGCCGGGCCTCCTAGGTTGTACGGTGGGGTGCGTCGCCCTTGCTGCGCCGATTGTTCCGGTGACGTGGTGAGACCGTGTCTTCCCGTTTTGCCTCGTAATGTTTCGTTTTTCTTTCTTATTTGTTCTAGCGTTGATTTCCAAGTGGGGTAGCTTGATGGTCCCGGTTGTGGATGGGGCTCTGGTTCAGCTTGTAATATGCTGAATCTATTTTTCGTTACTATCGCTGGAGGCGAAGTAGCTCTTGTGGGCTTCATGTTTTTGGTTTCGTTAGCCTTTTCTTCTTGGTTGGGGTGATGATCTACAACTGTGTTTCCTGGGACGGTTGCTAGACTTTTTGCCCTGGCAACCAGGTTAGGTTGTGGGTTGAGTTTCCGCGTCTTTTGCGCGGGGAGTCTTAGGATACTGTTGATTTCCCTGGCTGTTTTATGTATAATTATTTTTCTCTGGGAGGCTTTTTTCATTGGGTCTACGGTGGGTTCCGTTTCGTTGCTCTTGGCTTCATAATCGGTGGCTTTTATTTTTTTGTACAGTTTTATTTTGTCTTATCTTATTTTATTTTCTTTTTGTTCTTATTTGTATTTATGGAGATGATGTCGATGCCGTATTTTTCACTTTTTTGTCACTATTTTGTCACTTGGTCCTTCTACTTTAGTGGATGTTAGTCTACTCCGACGCGCGCTCCGAGGGGTCCGTCCCGCTCGGTGGTCAACAGTCGACTGGGCGCTGCCATCGTCCGACGCTACATAGTGTCGAGTGGTGATATTTGCGGTGTCGAATGCCGCCATAGAAAGAAATCTCGGTGTGGGTGTGCTTTTTGAACGAAAAACGCGAATTCGTTGTTCACACTTTTCGTGAGGAAAGCGAGGGTGGCGATCCGCGATGCCCATTGGTTATAGCCAACGTTAATAAATGAAGGAAGGAGGAGGAAGTCTCCTACAAACATGGCTCGTGGGTGACATTGTTTATTGGAAAAATAACTACCCCCTTTTTCCGTAACTTGTAATAGCGCACAATAAACCTAAGGTTTGTTCTAAGGACTATCCGTAAACCGAAAACACTTACAGGATTAGAGATTCCTTCAAGCTATTAAGATTACTTCAAAAGAGTCAGTTTATAGTATATAGTATGTAGTAGATCAGTATATAATATAAAGATTCAGACGGCGCACGGACCATCTTACGCCCTGTAACATAGAGAGTTATAAGAATATACGTAAAATAAAGTTAAACATCGCAAAAGTAACTTAATTAGAAATGACTACAATGTATGATGTATAATATAATGAATTAAAATTATCTAAAAAATATTACAATTTTATAAAGATTTTACTATAAAATGTTTTAAAAAGAAGCTGATGCTATTATATAACATTTTCAAGCATTTACGAACATTGATGGAATTATTAGGTCTTAGTTAAAGACAAATTAAGCAAAGTATTTAACAACAAGTATTAAGAAGTATTTAACACTGAAGCTTTCGAACTAAATTGAAATTCCAAGACTTTTTAATTTTCATGCAGAAATTCATTCTTTTCCTGAATTAAAATTCTAACTAAAATACTAAGTAAATGTTAAAAATTTTAATATCAATGAACATATCACAAATCAACCAAATAAGATTTCAATCACAATATAAAATGTACAAAATTTAAATTAAATTGTAATGTCGAGCGTCTAATTTTCATACTGGTAAAAATGTATGAACGTGAAAATAAATTTCCATTATATTTTAACAAATTGTCAATTTTTGAAAACATGACACTTTGTTATAAAAAGATTAATACCTGTTCTTTGTAGCTTATAACCTTTTAAACAATACCATGTCATAAATGAATGCTTTGATACTGGAATAGTAGATAGAAGTTGCTTGGTGTAACTGTAGTAGATGAGTCAATCGAACGGAAGTTAGCAACACAAAAGATCATTTGTATTAATTATCACTCATGACCGTTATCATTTGTACCCTATTGTACTGCAATACAGTACTTCTACATACAGTAAAATACAGTACTTTCTGTAATACAGTAGTTTCTCAGATAAGAATATCTGAAAATGGTGCCTTTTAAAAGATCTTTTCCAAGTAAAATATTAAATAAAATACTTTTTCCTATTTATTAAAACATATAACATGTTTTTAGAAAATGAAATCTTTTATAAGAAAAAATTCTTTTAGAAGTAAATTCTTATAGAAGGAAACTCATGCATTGTCAATAGCATAAATTGTAAACCCAGAACTTTTTCTGTATAGGATGAATTAATATAAAATAAAATATTAATAACATTTGAAAAAGGATAAGATTCATTTGTAAAAAAGGTTGCTCCTTTCTACATATTTGAATTAAATACTCATTACCGCATTATAGTATTCTGCTTAACAAATATTTTCAAAAATCACACTTCTTAACCATCTTACGAAAACTAAACAGTGGAATAATGAGTAAAGTTTGCATAAATGCAACACTGTTGAAAAAGATACGTAAAGTAACTTGCATATTGTTTCATCAAGAAACAAAAACTGTACAGTCGATTATTGATCGCCTGTTCCCCATAAATGACCGGTAGTCACCCTCACATCTAGGACCAAGTTTCTTTCAATGGGTCATAGTATTCCCTTTGACACACCATAAAGTTCGACGGCTGAGTAGTGCGACCTAAACCGAATTCAGTTGTCCATGAAACAATATTAATTATTCGTGAGACAATAACGAAACCTTTTTATTTCTGATTCTTTTTAAATAAAACTTTCACTGAGGTATTTGTCAGATTTTTCCCATCAAAATGAGACCAAACACGATATAGTTTAAATCTCATTTCCATGTATGTACATATATTTAATAGACGAAAGAAAATAAGTTAACATCATTAAATAATCAAATATGCTTCAAATTACATATATCGTGTTTGGTTCCGTTTTAATTAGAAATGCTTCGCTATTACACTGATAAAAGATTCGTTCAACGAGAAATGGAAAAAGAAAAAAGTAAAGACTTGAAATTATAATTATCTATGGTTTAGCGAAATTAATATTTTAAATATAGTAATTTCGTCAGTAATTAGCAATATACGAGCACGGTTGGGAAATTAGTTCTGCAGAGTCAGGCTACATAGAAGTTTCTCTTGCTTTGGTAGAATTCTGCCAAATATAGCAAAGCCACAGAATTCGTATCACGCTATTCCACTAATGCCGGTTTTGCAAGAAATTTTCCACATATTAACGCGTTGATCGAATAATACTGCATAACAGTATTAATAAAAATATCAAACACAATGCCAGAATCTTGAATAATTCATCAAATTTCTCAAGTAAAAGATATTTCAAGCACCAACGGACAAACCATTCCAGTTTCGCAAATTATTCTAGCTATACACAATATTTCAAACGACCGCTTTATCAAGGCAATGAATGCAACGTTGACGAGCATGCCCTTCTATTCAAATGTTACATTTTCAGAGCAACCTTTTCAATGTTACGACGTTATTATAATAATTCCTCTAAAGCATACAAATTCGATATTTCTTTCAATTTTTATATGTCTGTGTTCTTCGGTTAAAGAAAGATATATATTTTACGGGTAAAGTGTTCAGAATAGATAAACTAAATTTTCTATAATTAATCTAGTCTGGAAATTGTATATTTCTATCCCGAAATTGTGAAATTACCGATGAGAAGGTACTGATAAAAAATAATTTTGTCATTGCACCATTATATATCAACCGTATTAAAGAAATAAACAGAAGAGAAAAGGAGACATTTTCTATAAATCACGTTTACTTGACGTTACTAAAATTTATCATAGAAATATTACGATCACATTGTTGGTCGTTATAAATAATCATAATATTCGATGGCTTTCTATAATACAGTAGCTCGTGTGTGTCATAGAAAACACTCAAACATAACACAATGTAATCCGACAACATTGGTCAAATTACAAACGTACTGGGAGATGTTTAGTACAAGTATACATTTTAAGAATATATGTAAACAGTCGATTAGCTACTCTTAGTAAATTTTGATTATGTCTCTTCGATACCCATGTGCCTAAGGCATTTGAAGAAGGTCAAAGAGATCCGCGCTATTCTATTTATTATAAACAACATTTTTAATGTACACCGTTACAGAACCGGACAGACCCATGAGACACTCACAGACTCATTTCAAGGTTTGTTTAATCGCAGGATTGATAATTTTCCTCAATTTGAATGAATAAAATCATGTACATATTTAGTCATTACGAACGTGCATTGATTCGATAAAAAATAGAAGTTATTACTTTGGTTAAATATGTCTATGTATGATGACTCGAAAAAGCTACCAATTAAGATTTAAAGATTTTTTTGGAAAAAAACAACGTCTCGTATGCTCCAACTTGACAGTTTTCATTATTATGTACATTCTACAAATCTTTGCGTTGTATTTCCCATAGCTGAATAAATATCTGCTGTCTAATAATGCAACACACAACGGACTAAAGTACATAAACGCATGATTGCGTTATTAAAATGGCAGCTTTGTTATCATATTGGGAATACCGCAAATTATGCTGACACATATCCAGCATTAGCTAGCAACGCGAAGTACTTACAATGTATTCCTTCCTTTAGTAGCGACATAGCCGCTAGTAAAATACGATTTTCGCCGTCTCTCAGACACTTTGACGGCGGATATGCCGCGATCAAAATAGTTTCATTTTGCTTTTGAGGATCTACCGTATTCCGGCTCCTCTCTTGAATATTTAGTGGCGGGTCGCGATGTCTAGCCGTGCCATGGCCGCGACATTTCATTAATAAATGACTATGTGTTTCTTCTATTCCTTAATCCGTCACATTTTTCGTGCTTAGTCTAAGAACATGTTTAATCTAAACAGAAAAGAGTCTTGATATTTTGATCGATCGGTTACGATTCATCTTTTATTAAAAATCGCAAGTTGAAGCAGCTATGGTTGATCATTTTGTTAATTATTTAATTCTATCACGTTTCATAAGCATTTCATTCAAGACGAAACGAGATTTAATATATCACTAAATTATTGATAAATTTTTATTCTAGGTCATAAATTAATAAGTGATAATTATGCTGCGGTTAATTAGCTATGACGGAATCTATATCTTTGTATTGTATTATTGTACCCTTCCGTTATCGTATTATAAAGTGTTTAACATCAGAGAGCGTAGGTTGAATAGATTGTGTTTAATTTATTGAATAGAAATAATTAATTAAAATGAATGGAACGTTTCAATGATTGTTTCTGCTTTCATTTTTGTAACGTTATATTGGATCGGCATTTAAACTATGTGGTAGTGACATTACCTGAAAATAATATTCGACTACAAAATTGCTTATTATTTAAAATTTGATTGATTTAAAAATAGAAATAATTCTGACTGATTCATCTAAATTTGAAAATATTAGAATGTTTCTATTTGTAATATCTATGATATTTATTTAGCTTTGTAAAGGTTTATACATAATTAGACACAGCTTAGAGAACCTTAGAGAACCTTATTTAGGTAAAAAATAATTCTTTTGTAACATGACCTTCCTGGTTTATTACAAATAGTAGGTTTTAACATTTCATTGTTTTAAAAAGAAGACTGTATTCCTACTCGTAGTTAAGCTAGACTCCTACCTAAGAGTTCAATCTCTCTAATGCGTTGTTGACTTTCATGGTGTATTAGTTTATACAAGTCACTCAAAGCTAGTTCGTGTCTTACGTTTTGTTTTTGCATATCCTCTAGTATGGCCCGAATATTTGGATCCACACCTATAGCCATAGAGCTAGCAGAACATGTGTCTTCTGATCTTTTGTTCATAGTGGTTATTGTACTGTCGTCGGAATCTGTACTATTGAAGCTGTTGCGACGAGTACGATAGTGCTTAAAAGAATCCAGTTCTTCACCTGGGTATCTTTCCTTTCGTGAATGTTGCTCTGACCAGTTTCAGTTTTGGACGATGATCGTAGTCCGCTTTCCGTAGAAGTCGTTTTCACGCAATGTGAGCTGATCTATGCAGAGGTCCGCTGATCCTTCAATCTTCAGTGATGCGCGTACGCCGAAATCGTGATTTCGTTTACACTGAACCGAATGGATCCTGGTAGGATCGCCAAAATGTCATGTAATAAATGACGAGGTAATATATATATAAAAAAAGGGGCGAATTAACAATAGCCCGTTCGTATATTTTATTCACAAGGCGAAGTTACACTTCAATAGCAAAATACAGACTGGCATACTGACTAAAGGACTGGGATCTTTATCTCCTCACTATGATTCGTATATCTCACGGATGGGAGTCCGGCTACTGTCTATTCTCACCGCTATCGCATGACCAGGTGTTATATGCATATCCTGAGGTCGGCGGATTCCTGGCTTCTGGGCGACGTTACAACAGACGTGTCGGTATCCACTATCGTGAAGTCGTATATTTGTTCGATGTTTGGTAAACGATACTCAGTGGAAATAGTATCAGGTAACAGACGGTTCCTTGTTATTCCCTAATCTTTCATTAAGTCATTCATTATTACCACTATCATGTATATCAAAAATATCACCGGGTCATTAATTACTACAATAGTTTAAACGAAGTTTTTGAATGCTCAAACATTTTGTATTTTACATTATACACAGTAAAACTGGTTCATTATTGCGATTTTTCAATAATTTACAACCAGTTAGTAGAGGTAATCGGAACATTCGCCTTCGCGTGATAGTTGCGTGAGACATTGGTTAATTTTTGTCAAAAATTGAGTTTAGGAACGGATTTTCATAAGTTATTGTTAAGATTTGCTTCGACTCTCGCGTTTACGAAAATTGAAAATCCGCTCCGCGGTGACAACATTAACCATGCGAGATATTTCAGGCATTTTACATTTTAACTGGTAAGATCCCTTTTTTTTAATAAATAAAGTGAAATTTACGCAAATGAAATGAAGTGTACATACATAATATTGATTACATTTAAAAGAAACGATGAAATGGCAGTAGAGGGAGTATGTTATTACGTAATTATTTTATTAAATTTAAGCAAATTACTCTATATGGTGATAAAATATATTTCTCTTGTTATATTAATCACATTCTTTATAATTATACTCTATAAGAGATGTAATCTGGAAGTCGTCCAAAGCCGAAAGGCACGGACTAAGATTAATAAAAAAAAATAAATATAATTATACTTTTTAATTATTTAAATGCTGCGTCAAAATATCTCTTCGCATAACAATATAAACATCGTTTCATAGACATTTGTGAGTTAAAAGGGCTTTATATTCAGTATTTTTATAATATTGTTATTAGTTGATTATATCAATTTTCCTCACTTTTATACTATATATAAATGTGCGTGTACAATACTCGACGTATTAAATCTCTATATCACAACAACTTGTGCTATAAAAGGCTTGGTATTATAAAGATCAAGCAGAAAACAAATTACAAAACTAAATGCCGTAGAACATAATGCAACATAACATACATAGGCATGATGATATAAAAACATATTACACATATATATGTATGCAATGACAGATATAGTATATAACAATATATACATACATACGTACATAATAAAATTACAGGATATATAAAAATTATAATAAAAATGTAGATATAATATATGTCATATAACATGTAATGATGTTAAATGTTATGGTTGATTTCATTGACCGCAGTTCTCATTTACATTATTACATTCGTCAGTTTGCTGTGGCAATAAAATTTCAACCAGGTAATCTGAAATACAGTAGAGCCTCCGGTATCAAAACTAACAGGGACACAATACTGCTCGGATGTGGGAAAAATTACTTTCATATGAAATTTCATTTATTCAAATACAGATTAAGATTGCTTGACAGTTCCTTTAAATATCTATGGATTCCATACTTTCTTGCCTGTTAAGTCACATAATTCTTTACTTTTTCTAAACACTGTTTGTCGGGAATCTATGGCAAATATAATATCTATAAATTTTAATTTCTGGATAATATTAGAACTGAAAATGTAAAGACCCTGAGACATGGATGCAATCAATAAAGAAACGAATGAAAATGGGACCAATGAAGGATTGAATAAGACAAACTCGCTCCCATGGAATTCAACGCCGATAGTAGGAATCTTGTGATTGGAGCGACCGGATTCGTGGGAGTAGGTCTACTGGAAAAACTGATGCATTACTGCGTACACGCATCGCTGCCATTTTTATACTAATTCGCCCAAAAACTAACGAAACGATAGAACAGCGATTTAAGAAGCTCATAGATGATCCCGTTCGTAAATATTCTTCTTGTTTCTTTCAATATTTAAGCTTGTCAGGAGCCAAATTGATTAAATTTCTTTTCTGGAATTGAGCTGGTGTTATTTTGTTTTCAGATTTACGACAACATCAAAGCGAAACATCCCTCAGTTTTGACCAAAGTTTACCATGTGAAAGGTGGCGTGAGTCTACCGGATTTAAGTCCTTCGCGAGAAAATAGAAATGTGTAGTTAGAGAAAGTAAACATATTGTTTCATGTCGCGGCCACTGTGAGATTCAACGAGCCGTTGCACGCAGCTATTAATGTGAATACGAATGGTACTACTCGTGTTATCGAACTTTGGAACGAACTGAGTCATCCGATTAGCTTCGTCCACGTTAGCACAGCTTATGAGATCAGGGAAGAAGTTTATACGTAAGGATAAGTTATACACAGGCGTTGTTCCGTCGTTTACGAATATTATATTTAAAATTGTAAAGTGAAGAATATGTTCACATATTATTGATTTTGCAGCACGAGTTTGAAACCTTCAGAGGTGATCGATATGTGTGACAAATTAGGAAAAACGTCCATCAACCAAATAGAAAAAAAAATTTTAAGAACTGATCCAAACACATACACATTCAGTAAGAATTTGGCAGTGCAGATAGTAACAAGCAATTGCAAAGATCTGCCAGTTGCGATAGTCCGGTCAAGTATAATTGGAGTCTCTGTGAAAGAACCATGTCCTGGATGGATACAGAATATTTCTGCATTTACAGGTATTTTCATAGATTTTTTTCAATAGTAATTGTTCAACGCTCCTTACATTTCACGAAAGTGGAGTTAATCGATTTGTTTGTAAGAGGATAAATGAGAGGCTTTTCACTAGATCATCATTATTATAGTTTATATTTGTTGTTGCTCACTATTACGAGAATTCTCTCTTATCTATTTAGCGCTATATTTCTGGCAATCAAAATTCACAAATAATTTCTAAACCAATTTAATGTTATCAGGTACCATTATGCTAATCGGCAGAGGATGTGCAACAGCAGTACGGGGCAGGAGAGATGCAAGATCGGACTTAGTGCCTGTTGATTTCGTAATCGACACGATAATATGTACTGAATGACATGCCACGCTACATCGTGATCTTGAAGTTAAAGTTTACAACTGTACGAGGAACGCTAACCCTTTTAAGTAATATTTATTACGAATTTTTTTCTACTAATGTAATTCCAATGTTAGAGTATTCCAAAAGTTTCAATTTATTTAAGTAACTTGGACACTGGAAACGCAATCGAACGTAGAAGATCCCAATATGTCATTAGTTTAGAATAATAGCGATACAATATAATATTGTAATATCGGAAAATAATAATAGAAATTTTTTTCCGATTACTTACAATTTATTAATATTAAATTGAATATATAAATATAAATTGGACAGAGAACGATATTTATTTAACGGAAACTAAATGCAATACTCGTATCTATATCAAATAACTTTACAGTTATTTGACCACTCTCGTCACAACGAATCTAACACACACACTCTCTCTCTCTAACAGCTCTATCAATTCTCACGACTCTATTCTTCGACGACTCGAAACCTCTAACGACTCTACTCTTTGACGACTCAATTAGCTCTGATCTTCGCCAATACACTCCTGCTCGGTCGTGCTCGCTCTTGCTCTCGTCCTCTCACACACACACACACACACACTTTTCGGCTCACATATTCTGGCCTCTCGATTGCCACTCCTTGAAATATGGAACTGTACTTCTGTTTTGACGCTGCTTATCTTTTCCGCGTCACTGTTACTAGGCGCTCTTGGATGTAAACAAACCACGAAAGACGACGTACACGGTGTTTTCTAATTTCAGCCGATCTCCAATCAAAGCTATTCTACGATATTACAATATGTATTCCAATTCCATAATATTCCCCGAGATACTCGGATGATAGTAAACTTTACTTTAAGTATAATTCCAATAAGTATACAAATGAAAATGTTTCAATTAACAAGATGAGGTCCGATGATAAATGCTATGGAAAAATATAGCACAGAAATGCCACTGAACGATACGCTATGGTGTCCAGGTTGACCAGTCCTAGCTACTAGATGTATGTACAATGGTCCGAGTGTAATTCCGCATGTTTTTCGTGCGTTCTTTATAGATATCTTTTTAAGACTCCGAGGTAGTAAACCAATGTTCCTGTTACGTCGCGTAACACTCTACCTAGCCGAGGCCACACACCGCAGGCAATATGGCAACCAGATGTCTTCGGATACTCCCAGCGTATCCTCCATAGATTCAAGGACCTTCCATAAATTTCATAGATTTCCTAGAAAAGGTCCTTCAAACGAAACAAACATCTGGTTCGGAGGAATCTCTAGAGACTATTGTCTACCACGGCGAAAAAGGGAAAGTTAGTTTTTGTCACGTACGCTGCAACTTTCCTCCCACTAACCACTTTCTCTCGAGGGCGGTTAAGACCCTTCGTTTAACCAATTAAAAACGAAGCCTATTCCCTCACTCTCCTAAATAACATCGGCACCAACAAATCCGATGGTCCCGTGCGCTCGACACACTCATCCTTAGCTCTCCTCCGAGACAGCATCGTCTTCCAAGAGTACTGTTTTTGCATCCTTCGAACGGTCAACATCCTTCGAGCGGGTATACACACCCGCAGATCACTCAGTCACTCACTCATCTCGTACATACGCACCAGTGTAACTATCCTCGTTATAAGTTGTGGAATAAACGGTGAAATATAACTTACTACTGTGTCATATTCAAATCAACTACCTCTGTTATCCTAAACGAAACAGGGGAACGACTACTTCGCGGCGTCGATTCACCGAATCGTAGCGAGAAGTTACGCCTCTCGCTGACGCGTTTTCCTCGCGACCGCGTCTCTCCGCGAACGGTCGTAACAGTTCCAGTATACCAATACTGTATACAATAGTAAACAATAGTATACCAATGAATGTATTCTATCGATCCTCGAACAACGAGGGCAATCTTTCTGGGATAATCTCCGATTTCATCTATAATAATTGTTAGAATTTAATCTTGGAATTAGGATTAATAACTACGGAAGACACAATGTTTGTGTTGAAATAATACAATGTGATATTTATTAAACAATTATTTCAAGAGTTATAAATGTGCGTTCTGGAATGTAGACAGTTGGCTAGTTATTCACAGACTGGCTTAGTGACCCATGGCCCTTGAAAAGGTTTAGAACCCCACTCTCTATGCAGTAATGAGTGTGACCTGTGTGGGTGCCTGTGTGGCGTCACATGTGGCACAGAACCTTCTAGTAGCTTCTCGACGTGCGCATTTAGAACGTTCCATCCATATCCACACGCTTCTTCCGGCGTTTTTTGAAAAAGCATGCACGTGCTAACTGCCGTGGTGCAACTCACGAACGCATGCTAGTGGGGATGGCGCTGGGCAACGAACGGAAGAATCCGTATGATCAAACACTCTATCCGCATGCGACTGATATCGTTGTATTCCAACAATAATAAATAAAAATGATATTTCAGAATGATGGAACTTCTCAAAAATGGCATTAAGCTATTCACATAGATAGCAGTTTTCACCACGCACGTGTAACGTCAATTCATATCAGAGACCAGGCCACACACCACGGACAGGATGGCACCCAGATGTCTGCATATCCTTGGCGCGCACCCTCAATAGTCTTAAGTGCCCACCAGGGGGCCTTGGCATTTTTATAGTTAAGGTCCTTCGGACCAAGCGAGTATTTCCTGTCTTAAATTTCCCTTTACGTTTATTGTCTACCACGTGTTAGCTTAGAAAGTTGGTTTTCTCCACATCTGGTATGTTCCGTTGGCAACTTTCTCGCGAGGGCGGCTAAAACCCTTCCTGGTCCACCAACCGTCCTATTATCCAATCGGAGATGGTGTCTACTGCCCTCACTTCCTTAACCAAAATTGTCATCAACAAATCCGATAGTCCCGTGTCCTTAGACACACCCACCCCTAGCTTTCCTCAGACACAGTATCGTCAGTAAAACTTCACTTACTCTGTATCCTTAGAATAGTCAACATATCTATGTCGGTCTCTACTCTTATAAGTCGCGTACTTAATGTATTGTTGTAACTAAGTCTTACATAACGTGGTTGGAGTGAATTGTGATTTCTGTTAATTCAGTGCGTGATACATTGTGATTGCTGAATTCATAATAAAGGTTGATTAAAACCAAGTAAATAGTTGTGTTACGACTCAACTATATTTTATTTCCACCGACCAACCCAAAAATTACATGACACACGAAAGGACTTTCCAAAGGGATAACTGTTCCGACTTGGCCAGGAAAGAGAAAATGTTCAACGACAGCGATATGGTCAAACTAGACTTACGGGATATGAATTGAGAGAAGTATGTTGAAGTTTACCTGATGGGAATTAAGAAATTTGTTCTAAAACAAGAGTTTCAGTCAACAGCCCGTCAACGATTAGCAAGGTACGTATAAAAGTATCTTTGAATAAAAAAATTGGAACTAATATAAATACATATATTGTTGGTTATTTCAGGTTGTACTGGATACATCAGATCACCAAAATATCCGGTATAATAATTTTGTTATGGATAATACTATGTTTTGTATACTGACTACTTGAACGTTACTTTTTTATTTTTGAACCAAAGACAATATGAATACAATTTATGAGGAAGAGATTTATCATCCTTTTCACTTTGTCTTTTCATTCGTCTCCTTTCTAAATAAATCCATTTATGACATTGTTTATTTTTTCTATAAAATTTTAATAAGAATGCAGGTATTTATACGCACATGATTTCAGAGCTGTAAGTAATTCATCTGCTTACTGAATATGAACATTTTTCCATTATAATGTCAACATTATGTGGCGGATGAAAAGAGAGTTTGTGTTTCGTCCCGGGACTACCGGTGGACTCATCGGTAAGGCTATGCCCGGTAGCCGCTGCCTTAGACGTAGAGGGAGTCTCGCTAGGTGCGGTATTTGTATCAATCGTCCGTATATTCGACCGCTAGCAAGTAAGACAGACTCGTTGTCATCGTAGCCCTCTAGTGTTGGCGGTTGGTACCAGCGGATCGCCCGGGAGGTGTTGCGCCGCGTTGATGCCTCGACCTGTCGGCGTCCTATTGATACCGACTCGCCACAATTATAATGACAAAAACTTCTTTCATTCTCCAACATACAAATGTTACGAGATAGTTACTCGTTAACAATAATAATTTACCATTGAAAAGTCTACTGAGAAATAAACAACGATGATAGAAAATAAATATTTTTTAAAATAAAATAATTCTAAAGTAAAACTTTTCTAAGAATCCTTCATTAGTTCTAAAGGCTCACTTTGATTCTCAAGTTGTTTACTCACAAACCTTGTCGTTTTTTGACCAGTCGGCGTTAAAATATATGATACAATCAACGAAATAGAGACTAAATGTAATATTCATGCTGAATAAAATATTATTTCACATAATAAGTAGTAGGTAGGTTTCTATTTAAGTTAGATATAAATAGGATGTAGGGTTTTATTTCATGTGTATGTATGTGAATATTGCAATATAAGCGATCAATGATTTGTATAGAAATTGTGTGTGATTCATAGAAGACAGCGTATTGCCACATTTATTAACAGCTCATAAATTTGTAATGTGTACGAGGTTTTTCTGTGAATATTGCTATTTTTGTTACGATTTATCTCGGAACAGTTCGGCCACCGCAGTGCGTGTGTGATTTTCCTACGATGTGTAAACTTGCAAAAAAATTGTTTACATGTATATTTGTTTATTAATTATTTATGAAGGCGAAGGTTCAGAGGAAATACTAATCCTCTCAATTCGAAAACACCCTGGAGCAGTTTACGATATGACGTTACGGATTTTAATGAGCACACAGATTTGATTTTCAATCTATGATTTTTCTTAAAAAACGTCTCGCAGGATGATTTACGTCTGCGAATCCCGTAATCTGCTTCTCTACGACTTGTAAGCTACTAACCATGCATCGTTCATTTGGAATCGTTCTGCACTATGCTCGAGCTGACATATTTTCGTTCGTGTAAGGAAATGAAGCCAAGCACAGGGATATATGGTTCGCAAACTACTCCTTCCACTCCTTAAATTGGCGTTATTCACAATATGTTTTCAGTAACTAAGTGAAAAACTTGGCGATCCAGAACTTAATATCACGGCATTTAGATCCATATCAAAAATTAAATCGACCATGTGTTCCTAAAAACAACATTAAATATCGCCTTTACTCATGTATATTCGTTAAAGTGCTTACATAGTATATTTTAAATCGATCATCGGCGAATGTGAGACAAAACTTATAATTTTAACAAATTTTGCCATCGGATGCTACTTATGATGCAACTACGCTTTTGTGCCATATAACCAATGCAGTAACATCCTCGATCAAGATATATCAGGGTTATGATTCGCGAAAGACTGCATGCGATAATTTTAATTTTGATTTAATCAAGAATGGAATTATGTGCCTGCATCGATAACAAGTGCATTATATTTGCGATTTTTACGTTCGTGACTCCATAACCAATTGTATTAAAGTTAATGCACAGGCGTGAACTCAATCTATTGCATGTATGATTGCTTGCGGCCTACCTCATTGTTGACCAGTTCGCCAATTTTTTAATTAAACATTTGTGTTCTTGCGGACAGAACGCAGACCTGCTCCTCATGGACCACCTCGTTCTTCAGGTTCCACAATATTGGACTTCGAATGTAATAAAATTAAAAATGCGATATATAGCAATATGCATATATAATGGTATTGGTTTGTAGTAATCAGATTAGTAAAAATATGAATGTACAAAAATCGTAATCCTTATTAGTTCTAATAAACATTCTCGATCGATAGCATCCACCGCCACTACTATTATCAAATCATCAATGAAAATGCTTGTACCGTTGATCGTCGGCGACGCTGATTTCGGTCGTATGCGTAATAAATACAAAATGAAATATCGGAATATAAATAGGATATTTACATTAATTAGAACCCATATATATACATGTCGTAGCATTGATAATAAAAATGCAATTTTTTTTGTCATATGTATTGCTGCCATAATCTCTCAAATGAACATGACTAGCGTAATTTCTTCAAACAATTTTGAATACTTGTGATTAACAAGAGAGGTTTCTTTCAATACGCTGGACATCGTGAAATTTGTATTAACAAATTTTTATCTGCATTTAACTGCTTGCGAAATAATCTCTTAGGCATTAGCATTAGGCATATCGCAGCTAAAAAAGATACGAGTCTAATATTATGCGCCGCCTTTCAAATCTACAATGTTTCAGAATCTAACTGATCTCCACCGTTTCTTGTTAGTGGTAAGTTTCCATTTGATTTTATGGCTTCAAACTGTCGTGGAAATATTTTTTCGCTCTCCTAAAAAAACCTCCTTTAAATGATTTCTTGATGAAATATGGTGACTCGATATTTTTCGTTTCAGGTGGTCCCATATATTTTCAATAATGTTTGTACTATAAAGCTATTTTTAAGTGTTTCCAAATATGATACAAAATTAACGATCGTGTATTAGCATTGTGTTGCATATCATTGTATATCGTTTGTTATCGTGCTTTGGATAGTTACCTTGTATCAGGACGAAATTGCCGTCCAAATTCATTTTTTATGCATTGATGCAGATTATTCTTAAAAATATTTATATACGTTTTATCCTATGAACCGCGAACTGTTCGAATATATATTACACATACATTTTTATCATTAGCTAGATTCTTATTAATATTTTCAGAACAGGAATATGTAACAGGAATTTTTTCCTAAATTACTTTGGAGACTTGTAAGAATATATAAACATTATTCATTTGCAAAAAATTTCTTACTTAACGATATTCTACCATAATTTTAATTTTTGTCACAGTTAGTTGTTGTATGAATATCTTTTACACTGACTGTGTGTTATTTCTTTTCAATACCACCACAATAGATCGTTCGTATGAGATGCAATTAGCAATTCAAACATTTTCACCTTCATCTTAACCAGTAAAAACTTATACGTAATGAAAATATCATTAAAATGTAAACGTAGAAGCAATCTATGATAAAAAGTCAACTGCTGTCAATTTTTCACGCCTTAAGATGATTCAAAGGTATTTCTACTTTGGTTTTGGAAGTAAAAATGTTAATCGTATCATTAATGCATGACATTATCCAGTTTCAGTAAGAGGGTGATGTTATTAAAGGTATGTGTATCTTGAGGTGTTTCACGCCGAAATTCATTAAAGCCCTGTGACACACGTGTCGGTATTTACTATCGTGAAGTCGCATTGTTGTTCGATCTTCGGTAAAGAACACAGAGTGGGAATAGCAACAAGTAACATGCGATCGTAGATTCCTTGACATTGTATATTTAATTGTGTCTTCTATTAATTGTCAATTATCATTATCAATACAATATATATCAAAAATATCATCGGATCATTAATTACTACCATAATTTAAATGATGTTATTGAGTTCTCGAACATTTATTTTGTTATCGCCTTCTTTACAAATTTCTCGTTGATTATATCTGCACCACAACTTACTACATTTTTAATCACGCAACGAATCTCATTCGCGATAGCAGGCTTATTGTAAGTAGATGATAATCCTTCTTCTGCTATTACGATAGGCGTTATATTCGCAAGTGTATGACATTTGCGTGTTATATTTTCGTCGCAATCATCACTTGTCGACATCAAGAGTATTGGCCCCCGCCCTTCCTTCAGATTTATGCCTTCCACAGAATTCACAGGGATGAGAGATAAACAAATAGATATTATAGGAAAGTAGATACAAAAGAAAACACATAACAACCGATGAAAAGAAACACAAGGCCGCTCATTGTTCTACCACACACTTGATTGATATCGGTTATAAACACATGCGTGCGGTTCAGTGTGCAGATGCAATGTCCATTAAAAGTAATCTATGCTAATTAAAATGCCGAGCGCATACGATTAAGAATATATTGATGTGGATTTACCGTCACGCGCAGTAAAGATAGACTTGTTCGTCCGCTTCGCGGAGTGACGCGTTCGTGGTAGAGTGCGCCAACGAGAGTCGTAAATTCTCGTTACTTAAATGATACTTGAGGAATTTAAGTGCCTTGATTGTAAAAAATGCTAAAATTTATGACGGATCTTAGGATTATTGCAGGTCCAACTAAGGATTCAGGATGACGCAGGTGCTCACCGGCCACGGAGTGTTCGGCGAGTACCTGCTAAGGATTCGGCGAGAGGCGACGTCCGTCTGTCACCACTGCGAGGAAGAGAAGGACACGGCGCAGCACACGCTGGAGTTCTGTCCGGCGTGGGCGGAACCACGACGCGTCCTACGGCTCGAAATCGGCGAGAGCTTAGCCCCCGAAGCGGTCGTCGCTGCCATGCTCAGAGGGCGCCAGGAGTTCGCCGCCATCCGCACCTACTGCGAGCAGGTCATGCTGGCGAAGGAGCGGGCGGAAAGAAACCGGGAGCGAGCTCGCGATCCGTCCAGGACATCGCAGCTCCCGAGGAACACAACGCGTCGCAGGGGCGCGACGCCGCCACCGGTGGTGGCGGAGGGGGGATTCTCTGTGAGTGTTGGTTTGGTGGCGGTTCCACGATTTCCATGGCGTCGTTTGAGGATTCCAATACGGCGAACCTGTTGTGAGTGTTTATTTGCGTTGTTGTTTTTATTTTCCTTTTCTTTGTAGTATTAGCGTCGTTAGTGCGGAGAGTTCTGCTACACTTCTGCCACGGGGGAGGTAGCGCGGGGTAGCTGCGAGTCTGCTCCGGAGAGCCTGGTCGCGATTGCTGGGCCATCATCGAGCTAGTTAATTCGGAATGAACAACTAGTCGTGAGGCTATGAGGCTAGTATTCGGGTTGGGGTTAGGTGCGTGGGATTTTCTTCTCCCTAAAGGGTAAGGGACACTTGGCTGTGTTCTCTTTCGACGGTTGGGCGACACGTGTTGTTTTCGGACTACGCTGGGCACTAGAGACACGTCTGCACGCTTCGGCACTCCACAGCGAACTGAGTTGCCAAATAACTGTAAAGTTATTTTTTTTTTATTTATTTGTTGAAATTACAATCAATTCTCGCGTTGAGAATTTTCAGTAATTTTTCTGGCGTGGCGCAGTGACATGGCTGTTTATTTACAATAAGTTAATACTTATTATAGATAGGTATAATTTATAAGTATTATAAGTAAGTGCATATGCTTAATTTGGATAATTAAATGAATCTAACGTTTAGGTCTAGCGGGTAGTGCCTCTTCAGCCTGCGAATCTGGTCCGTCGTATCGAGTAGTCCAGTGATTAGGGGGTTTCGGTGTTTGTTGATTCTTTTGCTGTATCTGTCGCTATATTTTGCTATTTCCTCTTTGACGGTGGGTATCTTGAGGTCGCGGTGTATTGTTTCATTGGTTACATACCAGGGTGCGTCAATTAGGGATCTTAGCGTTTTCGATTGAAAGCGTTGGAGTATTTCAATGTTGGAATTACTTGCTGTTCCCCATAGTTGGATTCCGTAGGTCCAGACAGGTTTTATTACGGTCTTGTAGAGGGTAATTTTATTCTGTATATTTAGTTTGGAGCGTCGGCCCGTGAGCCAATAGAGTTTTTTTAGTTTGTCCTTTAGTTGCTTCCTTTTATCTGAGATGTGTGTCTTCCACGTTAGTCTCCTGTCCAGGGTCATGCCCAGGTATCGGACTGTGTCCCTGCTAGGAACTGTTGCATTGTTGATGGTGACCTGGGGGCAGGTTTGTTTTCGGAGCGTGAAGGTTACATGTGTGGATTTCTTTTCGTTGACTTTGAAGCCCCATTTGTGAAACCACTTTTCCATGGAGTCGAGACTTCGCTGGAGAGTGGATGAGGCTATTACCGGGTCAGCGTGGGAAGCTAATAGCGCTGTGTCGTCTGCAAATGTCGCTATTGTTATATCATTTGATATAGGTAGGTCGGCAGTGTAGATGGAGTACAGTAGGGGTCCGAGGACACTACCTTGGGGTATGCCGGCTTCTATTGGGAATGTTGCGGAAGTGGCGTCTAGGTATTTAACCATGAATTGCCTATTGGTTAGGTAAGATTTTAGGATGGAGTAGTAGGGGTGGGGTAGGATCTTTTTAAGTTTGTATAGTAGCCCTTCATGCCATACTTTATCGAATGCCTGTTGGATGTCTAGGAAAACCGCTGAGCAATATTTTTTCTTTTCGAGTGTTTGGCTGATCGTATGAGTTAAGCGGTGGATTTGCTCTACTGTAGAATGATGTTTTCGGAAGCCGAATTGGTGATCTGGGAGTGTTTTCAAGTTCTCTAGGATTGGAAGGAGTCGGTTCGTGAGCATCTTCTCGAATAGTTTGGACAGGGTAGGTAAAAGACTGATTGGGCGATAGGAGCAGGTTTCGTATATCGGTTTACCGGGTTTAGGGATGAGGGTAATCAATGAGATTTTCCAAGCCTTAGGATAGTGTTCCAGGCGAAGGATAGCATTAAAAATCGATGTGATGAGTGCTATCCCTTTGTGGGAAGTTCCTTGATTGCTCTATTGCCTATTAGGTCGTGTCCTGCTGCTTTCTTGGGGTTTAGGCGACTGATTGTTTCTATAGTCTCAGCAGAGGAGAAGGGTTCGATAGGAGGGGACATTTGGAAGGGGGTGTGCAGGTATTCAGTAACGTCCGCGGCGGTTTGGGGGGAATGGGGTTTGAATACTTTTGACAAGTGTTTTGCAAACAGGTCGGCTTTTTCTATAGGGCTTCGCGCCCATCCACCTTGCGGACGGCGGATAGGTGGGATTATTTGTGGGGGGCGTGTGAGTTTCCTGGAGGCCTTCCATAGTGAGTAGTTGGCGTCGGCTGTGAGGGATAAGATGGCGAGGTATTTATGGAAACAGTCGTTTTTATAGTTTTTTAAGGTTCTGGATAGCTTTCAGGTTGCGTTGTTAAGTTTGCGTTTGTCCTCCGGTGTTCTATGGGTCTGCCATACTCTTCTTAGTCTTCGTTTTTCTGCTATTTTTTTTTAGTATGTAATGGGGATATTCTTGTTTGCTGTTAGATGGCTTTGTCGGTGTGTAGAGGCGGATTGCGTTTATTATGCTCGTGTTTAAGTATTCCGTGGCTGCTTCGATATCTTCCTTTGTTTTTAGTGGGGTGAAGGCTGAGGTTGAGTGTGTAAAGACTTCTCTGAAGAGCTGCCAGTTGGTGTGTTGGTTGTGAATGGAGCCATTAGGTGTATTCTCGATGATTGTTGAACTGACTGTTGCTATCACGGGAGAATGATCAGAGGAGAGATCAGCCGAGGAGTTGATTTGGACGTGTCTTGATGGGATATTTTTAGTTATGAAGAAGTCGAGAAGGTCGGGTATTTTGTTGGTGTCAGTGGGCCAGTATGTGGGTTCGTATGTGGTGAGGTAGTTGAGGTTGTTGTTTGTTATGCTGTTTAAGAGGTTTCTGCCTCTTTCTGTAACCAGTCTGCTGCCCCATTGGATGTGCTTGGCATTATATTCTCCTCCAACTATGAATCTGTTGCCCAGGGTGTCCAGGAAGTTATCAAAGTCTTCTTTGGCGATGGAGTGTCTGGGAGGGCAGTATACTGCTGAGGTGGTGATTGAGCCATGACAGTCTTCTATTGCTACGTTTGTTGCTTGGAGGTAGTCTTTCTGGAATGATGGGAGTTCGTAGTGCTTAATACTTGCTTTGATTATTATTCCGGTGCCACCGTGGGCCTTTCCGCTGGGGTGTTGGGTATGGTAGAATTTGTAACCATTTATTTTCAGGTAGCTCTTGTCGGTGAAGTGGGTTTCCGATACGAGCATTACGTCGATTTGCTGGTGTTTTAAGAAGAGTTCTAGTTCAAGTTTGTGTTGCGCTAGACCGTTGGCGTTCCAGAGTGCTATGCGCCTTGGTTTTATTTTGAGTCGGGGCGTGCTAATTTTTCCACGATGAGTGTTAGTAGCGATAGCAAGTGATTTATTTGCTCCGATTGTTTCTCTATTAGCTTTTCAAGCCTTGAGGAGTTGTCTGTGTTTGGTTGGTTGGGGTCACTGTTTTGGGGAAGGTTCCTTTGGCTGTTCGGGTTATTTTGGATGCCTTGTACTGCTTGGGCATAGGAGGTTGAGGTGGAGATGAATTTGGTAGGACTGTGCGTTTGGTTGGTTGAGGGGGTTGGGGTAGTCGTGAATTTCGGCGGGCTGGGTGTTTGGTTGGATACCTCTTTTGCTCTGAGCTTAGGGTACCTGTTCGTGAATAGTGTTTTATATGCTGGGCAGCCTTTGTAGTTGGCAGGGTGGTCCCCTTGGCAGTGGATGCATTTCGCTGGGGTTTCCGGTGATTTGGCGCACTGGTCAGTGGAGTGAGAGCCTGCGCATTTAACGCAGCGGAAAGTATGGTTGCAGTATTTCTGCGTATGACCGTACCTTTGGCACCTTTTGCACTGCACTATTTATTTTTTCACGAGCGGTGGTTCGATCTTTACTATCGCGTTCATTAGGCGACTGATGTTGTATATTTCCTTATTGTTCGGTTTTTGTTTAATGTCTAGGAAGAATAAGGATAACGGGTCTTTCGAGACTCTATGCCTTATATTACTTACGTTGATGACTTCGTGGCCGAGTTTTGAGAGTTCGTATTTTAGTTCGTCTATGTCTGCTGAGTGGTGTATGTTTCGTAGGACCACCCGGAAAGGCCTTTCCTGTTTGAGTTGGTAGGTGTGGAAGTTGGCGTTCAGGGTCCTGAGTGTCTTGGTGAGTTTTCTGTAAGCTTCTGGGTTCGTCGGTAGTATTTTCACCTTGTTGTTGCTTATCTTAAGGTTATATTCCTCCTTGCTGGTATCTCTCTCTAGGGACTTGATCATTGTCTGTATGTCAATGACGTCGTCCACAAATATTGGTGGGGGAGGGGGGATTCTCTGTGAGTGTTGGTTTGGTGGCGGTTCTACGATTTCCATGGCGTCGTTTGAGGATTCCAATACGGCGAACCTGTTGTGTGTGTTTATTTGCGTTGCTGTTTCTATTTTCCTTTTCTTTGTAGTGTTAGCGTCGTTAGTGCGGAGAGTTCTGCTACACTTCTGCCACGGGGGGGTAGCTGCTGCGAGTCTGCTCCGGAGAGCCTGGTCGCGGTTGCTGGGCCATCATCGAGCTAGTTAATTCGGAATGAACAACTAGTCGTGAGGCTGTGAGGCTAGTATTCGGGTTGGGGTTAGGTGCGTGGGATTTTCTTCTCCCTAGGGGGTAAGGGACACTTAGCTGTGTTCTCTTTCGACGGTTGGGCGACACGTGTTGTTTTCGAACTACGCTGGGCACTAGAGACACGTCTGCACGCTTCGGCACTCCACAGCGAACTGTAAAGTTATTTGAGATAGATACGAGTATCGCATCTAGTTTCAGTTAAACAAACATCGTTTTCTGTCCAATTAATACCTGCATATTCAATTCATTATTAATAAATTGTAAGTAATCGGGAAAAAATATAATTTAAGATCTAACTGAAAAAATGTATTGTTAATATTGTATAATTGAATACATCTATTTTCTAAACGACATGTATGCAAAAAATTATTATTGATGCAAAATAATAATTTATATTCCATTGCTAAGTGAAAATTATATACCTTTGTGCTTTTTATGTCAATTATTGTTATAACAAAATTTTGTTATTAACAAACAAATTGTAGACGTCATTCACTAGATCCGTAAACAATAATAGGAGATATTGTTGAAAATGAAGCTGTTGCTTACATAGCTGTTTATATAGACAATAGGTTTCGTGTTATATGCAATTTTTTTAAACGATTATGCTAAAAATAATCATTTCTTCTCAGACAGACCTTTCTCTTTTCTTTTTACGAGCAGGAAATCTTCATAGGCATTACGCGTCCTCGGGGGAGAGGACACAGGGTAGTGACCATCAGCAGCCCTTCTTCTTCAACATGATCCCTAGAACCGCCGGCAGCAAGAGATCAGCCTCTATCTCCACGATAACACAGCGGCGTGGCGCAAGCCACGCCATGCAATGCCCGAAGAATCGCCTAGTCGCCTCCTTCCGTATACGATGCAAGTACTCATCGAAGCATCCGTGTCCGGTGAGCACCTGCATAATCTTGGACGTCAAGGGAAACCCGCCGCCGTCCAACCAAACCTTCTAGTTTGGCAGGACGGCCTCGATGACACTAAGCCCGGGCGCACTTTCTTATCTCCCCCCCGGTCGCTACAGACAACCGACCCAAACCAATTACCGAGCAAGTGATGCTCCCCTAATTCCGGTCCAAAAAATGGCGACCAGGTTGTCCTAGACATCCGCGCCTTGAAACTCGTCGGGTACGTAGTATGGCTCAGTAGCTACCGCCAGGTCGACCCCCTGCTCCACCAGGCTCTGAAACTGATTCCATCTTCTCTCGTTTTCCTGCCTGTGCTAGTCTGCGGGATGTTTTCTCTCCTAAATTTCATAATGCACTTTGATGTTCTTTCACAGTGTGGTATCGTTCGATTATAAGTTTATTTAGTCATAACTGATAATGTAAATATTTAATTAATTTTAACACCACTAATTTAGTGTATTTTATTATATACTGTGCTTTATGAAAGCAGAAAGGGTAGCGCAATTATTTGGGAACAATTCTAGGTAAACAATAACTGATGATAAGAACAAAGAGAGAAAAGAAAAAAGAAAACGCGTTGCTAAAGTCAGGAAGGGAGATCTTCCCGTTCGGTCACGTAGCGATGTTCTTCACAGAGAGGAGATCCCCTTATTCGGTTGGTTAAGTGTTGACTCTGCCATCTTCTGAGGCACGGAGACCTTATCGGGGGTATTCCTAATGACCCTGCCATGCTCTCGGTCAGGAGCGAGGCCTTTTCTCGAGCTCCCACCCGACCAGCGATTTCCAGGATCAGAATTTATCTCCCTCCGAACCGTCGACATATTTCGACGCACAGCAACGTAATACATAAATATGTTATCAGCAACGTTATCAGTACGAATCACGTACAAGTTGTAAATATGAAAAGTCGATATTTTGAACTGTAAGAGTGAAAGTATTCTATGATAAAGGAATAATATAGGAAATATTTGCAGTGATTCATTTGGAAAATTACATAATGTTTATGAATGTCTTTTTTATAGAATTTAAATATGAACCATTACATTAAAAGTCAGAACGTTTTCGAGGGATCAGTGACATCGGCTGAAGGTACAGCTGTGAGCAGAGATGATAAGAATTTTGTATTAATTTAATGTTGACAGTTTGCAAACAAGTAGACTTCATAAGATCATTTTCGCCGTTTAATTATAAATCACATTGAAAGCGTAAACACGACGGTACAATCCTTCACGAATATAAAGATTATGTTAAACAGAACAAGAAATCTAATGAAATTAAGGAAATTTCGTATATAGTTTTAGTTACACATTTCTCCTCATAAGTAACAATGAGCAAAGAGGCAAAGGAACGGTCATTAGAGGAACGACGCAACGCATATATATCACGAATATGTTGTTCACTGAATGGCAGCCTTATCAACTGTCGATGACTTTCGACTTATTTTTGGAAACGTTAGAATCAAAGAGCATGGAAACGCAATTAAGATGATGAGTCATAGAAACATAGCTAGTGATAATAAGTGTAATAGAAGAAGGAGGTTCCTCGGTGTCATTGTACACTGCTTAGGTTGAATTGCATTCCATCTGATATTCTTGGTCATATTCACTTAGAATTCGATTAAAGTTCTTTAAAATGCAGACAGTAATTACAGACAACGCCGGTAGCTCCGTAAATCTATTTCGTTTGTTTAGCATTCGTATAGATATGTGACGGCACTCGACAACGAATACCGCTACTCGACACTAACTAATACCGGACAACGGTAGCGCAGTGGTTAACGCCTTAGGTTAGGAACGTGTTAAAATGAGAAGAAACATACAGCAGTACCTCAGCAGGCAACATCTATAGCCAGCAGCTACAATTATCACGGACAACACTTATGCCTCAGATACTTTTGAATGTGATAGATACATTGAGAAACTATCGTCAGCATCTGTATCAGGAATATCGAGATCATGTAATGAATCATGAAGACGAAAATTATGTAACTGTCGATAAAGACGACGATGCATCTTTCACCTTGGATATCAGTCCGTGTTTATGACAACAATTTAGAGGTGCATATACTTTAAGTTTATGTATTACAATTGATTGCATGGCGGTAATGTATGAAAAATGTGACATATTGCTCTTAATTAACAACAACGTTATGTCCAAATGGAATGCATTACGGAAATGCACGTCCCAAGTTTGCCGAAATAATGCAAAATACATTAAGACATACTTTGAACAGACCGGGAATAGCAAGATGGAATTTTCCATGCGATCTCGTTGCAAATAATTTTTAAAACTCTTGAGAAACTTTAAACGCTAACATAAAGGGCACTGAATTTGAATATATCGGAGAGTATCTACAACATCTACTACCACTAGTAAAAGTTTGAGATATCATCCAGGGAATAAAGGGACCACATCGTGGCATTGTGCTATGGGATGTATGTTTAAAAAAAGTTAGAAACATTAATAAAAGGTAATGCAAGTACTGTATGCCATTAGTTAAAGGATTATTGAAGAGTTTCTATACAAGATTGGAATCCTCTTTTTATTTTGGCACTATTGGGGGTAAGCAAACTGCAGCTACAGCGTTCTCGCTTTCACAATTCAAATCGCGTTGGCTGAATTACATCGAAATGAGTCACCATCCAGAATTATATGCAGAACTTAAAACGGTTGTTGCTGACATGTACGTACAGATAAAACAATTTTCTTATTATTAGTGTGATAGCGTATGTAGTAGTAATTTTTTGCGCAACTTGTCTTCCCCATAATGTTACCCAAACCACGCAAGGACCCACACGAAACCAAACCATACAGACCAATCTCGTTACTTCCTGTATTCTCTAAGATACTAGAGAAAGTAATTTACGACCGCATAAAACCTGTAATAGAGAAGAATTTTCTTTGATATAACACACCAATGTCTTCTTCTGTATCCGTGGAGAGATTGCTCAGTTACGCGTTAATGATAAATTTACCAAAGAACAACAAAATTTTATATTTTACGTTTAAAAGAAAGTTCATTGTAAAGGCCAATATGAAAAGAAGTGTACAGGAAAGTGTGAAAAAAATACTTTATATTCAGTATATTAAACATATTCCTCTATCTGAAACATGCTTTAATTATAATATAGTTGTAACATATATGTCGGAGATGAAAGGACATCGGAGCCTTCCCTTTGGAACTTCGGAAAAATCCCTTAAGACTGTAATCTAGATTCTATCATAGGCGTAATTAAACAATTGTCGTCATTTGATCTGATTGTATTTATTCGAGATTTGTGATAATGAGCTTGGGCTCGAGGCGACAACCAGTCGCCGAACGTTGTCGCGGTCACGGGATGGACGCTTTGTCTTACAAATGTATGGAGTAATTCTATAGCTCTCCTTAAAAGAAATATTCGTGGCGACACGCGACAGTAAACATTCCAACGGTTTTTGTCCCGTGGCTCTCCACACGCAGACCCTATTCTTCGAGTAAGATGATTGCCAGATGTCGATGCGTCTCCGCAGTACATGTTCGGCTCGCCCGAGGGCCCGTTATAAATCTTAAGATTTAGTTGACTAAAGTCATTCAGACAGACAAACAATCTTTGTCCCAGCTACGGGAAGATAGGAGAAACCTATTTTTCAACTGGCAGCTTCTCCCACTAGCTACTTTCCCTCGAGGGCGGCTAGCATCTTTTTCTAACCACCGATATGGAGATTGACCAATTAGCAGCAACGCCAATTTCCCTTACTTTCTGAATGAAGGCTTTTCTCGACGAATCCGATGATCTCGTGTCCATAGACACACCCCATTATAGTTTTCCTCTGTGGCATCATCGGAACGGGAAAGTCATTCTCTCTCACGATCTCATCGACGAAAAGAGTAACCCCTTACGACCAGTGAATTTTATGAGCACGTTCATCTATCATCCCGTCGACCGCGGATTCGTTATTAAACCTAGGATCATTGTCATTAGTTTCTCGAGTACCTAACTACCACGGTTACTTGTCCGGTTCTATAATAATCGTATTTGCACTAATCAATGACTTCTCTATTGCATAAGGACAACGTGTAACCCAAACGAAGATTCGTTTCACGCCCCTAACCCTAATTCTAATGTAAACCCGACATATATATGCATAATACATAGTAGCATTCGTGATAAAAAATGCAATTTTTCTTTGTCATATGCATTGATACCACAACTTTTCAAATAGATATTGCTGCGTGATTTCTTCAAACAATTTTGAAAATTTCTTATTAACTGTCGCATTTTCGTTCAATACGTTGAAATTCTTACTCACAAATATTTGTCTGTTTTTAACCGTATCCGAGATAATCCTTTAAGGGTTAAACTTTAGAAGATGGTTGCACCTCATAAATTTGATTTACCGCAACTAACAAGGAATACGTGTTTAATATTTCGCGCTGTTCTTCAAGTCTCAAGTTTTATTAAAATCAGAGTCTGCTAATTCGGGACCTTTTCTTGTTAGTGAAGTTTCGTTTTGATACCATTATGTTTTGTATTTATCGTGGCATTAAATTATCAAATTGATAAGTACTTTACTTAAAATATTTTTCCATGTTTTTAAGGATATCTTCTTTTGTTGAGAATTGTGGATCTTTGAAGCCGAAATAATGTTATAGGAACATTAAATTTATATTTACAGTTATTACTAAAATAATGATATATTTATTACATGGACGATTCTTTACATATTTATCGATACACACTTGCACGCGTCTCAGCACCTTCTACTATACCCGACTGTAAACCGACTCTTCGACGACCCTTAACCGACTGACTGTTTACATTCCTTTGTTTCGAGACGCTGCGCACACACACATACTTCCACACACTGATATATACATATAAGTATTTCTACTACGCACTTAACTCAGTCCAGCACGGAAACTTACACATATCTCAACATCTTTAAATGATTTTATGATGATATATGGTGAATCGATATTTTTCGTTTCAGGTAGTCATATGTTTTCAATAACGCACATATTGCGGAACTGTTCTCAAGCGTTTCTAAACATGATACAGAATTAGGGCTCGTGTATTAGCATTGTACTTTTTAGCATTGTGTATCGTGTATTATTGTGTTTTGGATAGTTGTCTTGTATCAGAATGTAATTGTCTTTCAAAATTCATATTATTACACATTGATGCATATAATTTTTATAACTATTTATACACGTCTTAACCTTCTTTTTTGTACGTGGAGAAATCCTCACGGACACTCTGCTGTTCTAATAATTGCGTAACAGTAGAGTAGTGTCGGACTCCTACCCACTAAAACTCCACGATGACCATCCTACGCCTATGACAGGAGTGCTCCAGGAACCTGTTATGAATTAACTTCTGTTGTACCTCCTTCACGCGTCCTCTTGTTCTAGCAAGTCCTACTAATTCCTGACTATTGAATTCGGTGTTAGGGGGGGGGGGCATTGCCCCTAGCGCTATCGCCCCTTCTAGTCGTGGTCCGCTGGGACGGCGATGAAGCGGCTGTAGATCGCTTGACTGCCATTCTCCTCCATCGTTTTATCATACAAGGGTGAGAGTTTTCCTTTCTCTCCCTTTCTGCTCGCTCCTTCGCGAGCATAACTCGCTCGCAGAAGAGGCGGACGGCCTCGTATTCCTGTGACCCTCTCAACATCGCCTCTACAATCGCTGGGGTCAATGTTCTTCCTATGGCGTGCCGCAGAGTGTAGCGGGGCAGCACCCACGCCGGACAGAGCTCCAGGGTGTGCTGCGCTGTGTGCCTGCCCTCTCCACAGTGGTGGCAGATGTCTGTCGTCACCCGTCCGATTTTTCTCAGGTACTCGCCGAACACGCTGTGTCCAATGAGCACCTGGGTCATCCTGTAGGTCAGCGGGAGGCCCTGGCGGCTTCTCCATGTCTCCCAGTTTGGGACGACCGCCTCCACGACTCGATGTTCGCCTCCCTCGTTGATCAGCTGGGTTCGCCACTAGTCCCACGCGTCCTCCTCGGCGGTTCCTAGGTCGTTTGGGGTCGCCTGCTCGGTCAAGTCTTCATACACCTTTTAACCTAGGAAGTACTAACTGCACGAATATATATTATACATATATTTTTATCATAAGCTAGGTACTTATTAATATTTTCACAATAAGAAAATGTACCGAATTTTTTTTGATATTATTTTGGGGACTTGTAGGAATATGTATACATTTTCCATTTCCTAAGAATTTCTTACTAAACGATGTTGTATCATAATTTTTATTTTTGTTACAGCATTACATGAATACGTTTCACACTGATGGTGTGTTACTTAAACTCGGCGGAATAGGTACTTCGTAATATGAAATGGAATTTACAATTCAAATATTTTCGACATCATCTTAACTAAGAAAATGTTATATGTAATGAGAATGTCATTAAAATTGAAATGTTTAAATGTATTTTTTGCTTGGTTCTGGAGATAAAAATGTTAATCGAATCATTCATGTATGACGTTATACAGTTTCAGTAGTAGGGTGGTGTTATTAAAAGCATGAGTATCTAGAGGAGCGACACATCGAATATCGTTACAGTACAGTGATAGACTTATCGGGATCTACTATCGTGAAAACGGATTATTGTACGATCTTTGGTAAAGAATACGCAGTGGAGGTAGCAGCAGGTAACAGGTGATTCCTTGTTATTCTGTGTTCAATTGTGTCGTCTATTAATTGTTTTCATCATTAAAAATGTCATATATATCAAAAATATTATCAGGTAATGTTACGCCATGCGGCTTACCATAGGTCATATTCTCAACTGTCGATCGCGGCACTATAATGTCGCAGACGGATGGTCGCGTCTGCCCGGCAAACAAACATTGTAGTGGCAAGCGCATGGTTCATTAAGCAGGGCGACTTCCAGAAACGTCGACTCCTGGTCGTTATTTTACCTCGCGTAAAAGAATGTGGCGTGATCCGAACGTAGTGGGGATCGCCTTCCAGAAAAAACGAAAAAAATCGGAAGGTGTTCAGAACTTATCGAGAAGTCGAACCGTCAACACATCTCATATATCGCGCATTACTTATCAACCAAAACGCAGTTACATTTTTTTTGTTCCATTTATATCTTTCTAGTTAATAAGTTGTTGAAATAAACATTAATTTATTTGTGTTAATTCTGTGGAATTTCATTGAACTACCCTTATTATCATAATCGAAATAAGGGGATCGATCAGTTCGTGGCGTCGATTATTTAATCGTAACGGGAACTTACAACTCTCGTTGACGTGCTATCTCGCGATCGCGTCTCTCCGCGAACGGTCGAAGCAGGTAATTTACTGCAATAGCTTAAATGAAATTTTTGAATTTTAAAATATTTATCTTGCATTTTACATTTTACACAGTAAAAATGCTTCATTACTGTGGTTATTCGGTTATATACAACCACTCATTAGAGGTGATCGAAACATTCGCCTTCGTGTGATAGTTGCATGAACCTCCGGATATTTGTTGGCAAAAGTTGAGTTTAAGAATGGTTTTTCATATTATTGTTAGGACTGTCTTCGATCTTTCGTGTTTATGAAAGGTGAAAATACGCTCCGCAGTGAATACATTAAACATACGAGATACTTGTCATATTATATTTTAAATGGTAAGAATCCATTGTTTGTAGTAAAATAAATTGAAGCAAATGCAAATGAACTGAAATATATGTCGGAGTTGAAAGGACATCGGAGTCTTCCCTCTGGAACTTCGGGAAAACCCCTTAACACCGTAATCTAGATTCTATCATAGGCGTAATTAAAGAATTGTCGTCATTCGATCCGATTTTATTTGATCGCGATTTGCGATAATGAACTTGGGCTCGAGGCGACAGCCAGTCGCCGAACGTAGCCGCGGTCACGGGATGAACGCTTTGTCTAACAAAGGTATGGAGTAATCAATAACTCTCCTTAAAAGAAATATTTGTAGCGGCACGCGACAATAAACATTCCAACGGTTTCTGTCCCGTGGCTCGCCACACGCAGATCCTATTCTTCGGGTATGATGGTTACCAAATGCCGACGCGTCTCCACAGTACGTGATCGGCTGCTCGAGGGCCGTTATAAACACTAAGATCTAGTTACCTAAAGTCCGTCAAATAGACAAACAGTCTTTGTCCCAACTCCGGGAAGATAGGGGAGATCTATATTTCTCAACGAATGACGTCTCCCACTAGCTACTTTCCCTCGAGGGCGGCTAACATTTTTTTCTAACCACCGATATGGAGATTGACCAATTAGCAGTGAGGTGGTATGTCGTGATAGGGTCGGAAGGAAAACTCAGATTTATTGAACGATAAATGTTTATTCACTCTAATGTCAATGAGTACACTTGACGCAGGATTCGCGATTATATTCGGTTCGCGAATGCGCGGTTATAAGATAGAGCTTGGATAGCTGCGATTCGAGATACGCTGCGAGTGCGGACAATGATTGCACGAGATGTCGAGAGCTTAGATAATTATTCGGCTCGAACCGTGTAAGTATAACGATCGTGATATGTTGACTCGCGGTATAGACTGACTTTTTGTCGCGATGCTGCTGCAGAGGAAGACTCGTTGGGATGTGTCTAAGGATGCGAAGGCATCGGATTCGTTGAGAAAAGCTTTGGTTCGGAAAGTGAGGGAAATGTACGTTAATGTTTATTGGCTAATTCGTGTTGGTCGTTGGAAAAGGATGCTAGCTGCCCTTGAGAGGGTGTTGCCAGCGGGCAGCATCGTACGTGAGAGATAGCGGATTTCTCGTGTGTCCCCGTGCTAGGTGGTCGACTTCGAGACTGATAAACAAAGATTGTTTGTCTCTTTGGAGGACCTTAGCTAAAATAAATCCTAAGATTTACAGCGGTCCTTAGGCTAGCTGGAAATATTCGGTACGAATGTATCGACATCTGGCAATCATCTTGTCCGCAGGTATAGAGTCTTTGTGTCGTGCGTCACGCGACGTAAACTGTTGGGAAGTTTACTGTCAAGTGCCGCCACAGCAGCAACGCCAATTTCCCTTACTTTCTGAACGAAGGCTTTTCTCGACGAATCCGATGATCTCGTGTCCTTAGACACACCCCATTATAGTTTTCCTCTGTGGCATCATCAGGACGGGAAGGTCATTCTCTCTCACGATCTCATCGACGAAAAGAGTAACCCCTTACGACCAGTGAATTTTGTGAGCACGTTCATCTATCATCCCGTCGACCGCGGATTCGTTATTGAACCTAGGATCATTGTCATTAGTTTCTCGAGTACCTAACTACCACGGTTACTTGTCCGGTTCTATAATAATCGTATTTGCACTAATCAATGTCTTCTCTATTGCATAATGACAACGTGTAACCCAAACGAAGATTCGTTTCACGCCCCTAACCCTAATTCTAATGTAAACCCGACATATATATGCATAATACATAGTAGCATTCGTGATAAAAAATGCAACTTTTCTTTGTCATATGCATTGATACCACAACTTTTCAAATAGATATTACTGCGTGATTTCTTCAAACAATTTTGAAAATTTCTTATTAACTGTCGCATTTTCGTTCAATACGTTGAAATTCTTACTCACAAATATTTGTCTGTTTTTAACCGTATCCGAGATAATCCTTTAAGGGTTAAACTTTAGAAGATGGTTGCACCTCATAAATTTGATTTACCGCAACTAACAAGGAATACGTGTTTAATATTTCGCGCTGTTCTTCAAGTCTCAAGTTTTATTAAAATCAGAGTCTGCTAATTCGGGACCTTTTCTTGTTAGTGGAGTTTCGTTTTGATACCATTATGTTTTGTATTTATCGTGGCATTGAATTTATCAAATTCCTGAGTACTCCACTTAAAATATTTTTCCATTTTTTAAAGGAAACCGTCTTTAAATGATTTTATGATGATATATGGTGAATCGATATTTTTCGTTTCAGGTAATCATATGTTTTCAATAACGCACATATTGCGGAACTGTTCTCAAGCGTTTCTAAACATGATACAGAATTAGGGCTCGTGTATTAGCATTGTACTTTATAGCATTGTGTATCGTGTATTATTGTGTTTTGGATAGTTGTCTTGTATCAGGATGAAATTGTCTTTCAAATCCACACTTTTACTCATTGATAAATATAATTTTTATAAATATTTATACACGTTTTAACCTTTTTTTTGTACGTGGAGAAATCCTCATGGACACTCTGCTGTTCTAGTAATTGTGTAACAGCAGAGTAGTGTCGGACTCCTACCGACTAAAACTCCACGATGACCATCCTACGCGTATGACAGGAGTGCTCCAGGAACCTCTTATGAATTAACTTCTGTTGCGCCCCCTTCACGCGTCCTCTTGTTCTAGCAATTCCTACTAATTCCTGACTATTGAATTCGGCGTTAGGGGGTGTCATTGCCCCTAGCGCTGTCGCTTCTTCCAATCGTGATCCGTTGGGACGGCGGTGGAACGGCTCTAGGTCGTCTGACTGCCATCCCTCTCCATCGTCTTATCCTACAAGGGTGAGAGTTGACATGTTTCGTTGTAACATAATTCGTGATCTCTCAGCTAATGTTATTGTATGCAACATTCCGCTGCATTTATTTACATTTGCAGAAATAACATTCTTGAATGATCTTTTTCCATATCTAGCGAAACTCGTCTTACTGAGTAAGTAATGTGTATACAATGTGATTATGCTATCTCATTTTTGTATCATTTTCGTCCATTAATTTTGCTGTCGGGAATATTCTTAATGCTGCACCAACTACAAACTCTCAGAATACAGGAATTCTCCTTCGCTCGCATAGTATTTCTTATTGAGGAATTGTTATGTCGTGAAATCGTAAATTACTTAATATGTCGATAAACTCTGTATCGTCCTTCTGCCTTATATGGTATTCGTGACGAATTCGCAGATTGAAAATTGGTACCAAGAATTAATATCTGCAATGTGACTGTAATAATCACAACTGTAGTTGTACGAAACAACAATGTTCTTTTACCGGGGGTAGTTATATGTTGTCAACAAATACAAGTACATTTATGCGACATAGTTCTTCGCTGGTCATAAATTCTTACAGTCTGTGTTCTCAATCCTCATTTGCATAGTTTACCTTGGCTCGTTTACCTGTTACGTAGAGATGGATTTTTGCGGCTTCGTCATGACATAACCTCGTCTATATCTAGATTACGAAGGTCTAGGCTACGTCGAGCGCTATCGCAACAATCTGAATTGCAAATTTTATTAGGTATAATTTGAATTTTATAAGAGTGTCTGTATATACGAGGATACTCCTTTAAGTAGCCGTGATGAGATTAATTAGTCATATACCGATGATAAATTGTATTAGAGACTGATGAGTATTCCTAATTGTTGCATTAAATGAAAATAAATAACACGGAATTGTAAAGATAAATAAACATGTAATTGAATTTTAGACACTTTGTATTAATTTAACTAACCAGTTTAACAAAACATTTAATGAAAGCCTCTAAAAGACATTTAAAATATAATTACATTAAATAATTAAATCACAAGCAGTGCAAAGTCATGGTATAAGTAGAGAATATTGAGAATATTTAAATAGAAAATTAAACGTTGAAATTAGATCACGTAGATGCTATTTTCGGCAGAAAGCAGAGCTGTAGACTCTTTGTAGATGCAACGACTTTCATGATACCTTATTCCTTCCATTGACTTCTTAAGTAGACATAAATTTTTAGCTCATCACGAATGGTGTGCCAATTTGATGTTTGATTTAGTGTAATACTGTGCCCGTAATTGCTCTGTAGAGATTTAAAGCCCATGGAAAACGCCGTACATAAGTAAATTTTAGTAATAATTATATTTGTAATATTTGTTATATGTGAATGGTGCTGTGGTACGTAAATGATTATCTTTCATGTAAAACATACCATGCAATGACTGATTATACGAACCTCCCACTGTTTGATTGCTTACACTTAACTCTAGTTCTAACAGCAACTCATAGATGGCGCATGTCAAGTTTCGATTGTGGTAGCAGAGCGGAAACTTGTTGTCTCTGACAACACAAACAAAGTACAGAATAGGCAGGACATACGATGTCTTTTCACGTAATTCATTCCGGGGATCACCTGAACTTACCTTTTTTGTGTTACATGCAACGTTATCTATTCAATATAGCAGCAACTTGGATGAACATTAAAACAGAAAACATCTACAAAAATATAAGTAGAATATAGAAAGGATATCTTGTAATCACAGAGAAAATATAGAATGTTACACTTGCACGTACTTTTGCCTCAGAAAATCGCAACGCAACCTATGAATAACACAAAATGACAAATTACGCTCAGTGAAGAGAGCAAGAAAAACAACAACGAGAGCTATAAAAGAGCAAGAGGATAAACAAAAACCTGCCTCTGTGGGTAAATATTTATTGATCGATCAAGTACATCGTGAATGTACTAAAACTAAGGATCAAATTTTGCGTAATGTATCCATGTCTTGAGCAATACCTTACATTTCATACGATGTCTTGCGATATCTTGCGATATCTTGCAATATCCCACTGTGCCCCATGTGTGTGTTACTGACTTTGTAAAAATAATAGATAATATTATATTTACTCGTATAGTATCTATTATGTTATTATGTTTTACGTTGTTTTAATAACGAGGAACCAATTCTAGAAGAAACAAAACCAATGTATACGACAGCAATGAGGATTGTTGGTACATGTGTTTCTGGCTTATCTTCAGAAAAAGAAATATATCTATTAATTTTTGTTTCTAGACAGAGAAAATATCTAAAAATCTTATTATTATAAGATCATGTACTAAAATTATCAGAATAAATGAGAGGAAATTTTTATGAGACAATTAGGTCGGCGTGTAACAGAAAGATTTTGATGATGTTCTACATGGAAACCAAATACGCGTCTTCGTACGTATGCTTACTTCCTAATGAAACTTAAACGTTAATCGATAACAGAATAACGGAAGCTCTTATGATCCTTTGCTCCTCTGTTTTCTTCGCCTCTTTCATATTTACGTTCTACACTGTTAAAAATTTAAGCAAGTAAACTACACCAACATCTAGAAGTATCACGGACACACACACACACACCTCAAATCTTTTCAGTGGCGCCTCTTTTATTTTCGTATTATTTCTTCCATCATTTCGCTTGTTTCCTCGTTTTCGAAGACTAGTCTATTCCTTCTGTTATTCATACCTTTCCTTTTTTACACTGCTCTTCACTTTGAATATTCGAGCTAGTTGTTCTACATTTCTCCACCCTCATCGGTAAGTGGTCTGATTCTATTATATCTTTAGTTCTGATTCTTCTAACTTGGTGTTTTATCATTGGCTGTATTATTACATAATCGGTTACTCAACTGTCCTTCTTGCCGATGAAATTGTAATCCCCTACATCGTTTCCTACCATGTTCCCGTACAGAATTTCTCATCCGAACAGTTTCGTTCCTTCTGTGCATTTATTTTATACTTTGGCTTCCTCGTTTCCTCTTCCTCTTTCCTTGCTTCGTAACGGACCACCCATTCTTATCCTTGCGTTGAAATCCTCGCCAATCGGCACCCGTTCTTCCTTTACGTTTCCGATTATTTTCTCCATCTTCTCCGCCGGTTTTTTCGTATCTCTACTCTACACTATTAGTATTCTTCAGATTTTATTCTGTGTTTTTATTTTACATACCTGTATGATTATGGTTTGCCCCAATCTTTCGAAATATTTATTAACTTTCTATTAAGTAAATTGCTTGCTTGCCTTTTCATCCTATTCTTCTTCACCATCATTTCTTTTCTTTGTTGCCATTTCCTTCAGTTTCCACCTGCGTGGTTTGTTTTATTGCTATTTTTACCATTCCCTTCGACCTATTGGCATATCATTTGCCTTAAGCATTATGTTATTTCTTCTAACTCTTCTCTATGCTCTATCTATTTTAATCTTTCCATCAAATCCTCCTCTGGTTCTTTTTAATTTTCAATGTTTGTATCCTTATCTCTATTTCTGCCTCTTTCCTCGCCTCTTTGAATTATTTATTTATGGAAGTAAAAGGAGTCATATTTGCGATACGGCGTTATAGATTTCAATAAGTAAACAGGTTTAATCTATAATGTATGATCTTTCTTAGAAAGCATCACGCAGAATGGATTGCTATTTCGAATGTCACAATCTCCTTTTCTGCGACTTGTATGAGGTAAGCTGGCGCTCACGATTTGTTCGATTTCGTTCGTTGAGGTCTCGCGCTCCACACGAGCCGTAACGTATTTATTACGCCGTAACTCGCGATTTGCACGAGCCACAACTCTAGGCATATGAAATTAAAAACAGGCATATGAAATTAAAGGGAATAAAAGATACAACGCATCCAAATATTTGAGTATCGCAATAAATCAATAATCCAAGGCATTATTGAACAAATTTAAAATATAAGAATATGGAAATAGAAACAAGGAACAATGAGACGTCCACTGTCACGTACCGCTCTCCCTGTGACCATACACCGTACAATAAGCAGCTCACGCCTAAGGATCAAGTACCGGCATCAGCAAGGTAACCACGTGTTTAGCAGAGTACAACCAGAGTATCGGCAGAAACTAATACTGTAAAAAGAACGCGGTAACAAGGACTAGTTAAAGAAAATGGGAAACTTGAATAATACTTCCACGTAAATCACATCAGCTGCAACCCTAATATTTCTGGAAGGATACCAACAGAACCAAAGGAAGTAATCACGTACCAAAACCTCGCTCTAGCATTGAATAATCACGTAACAATTAGCCCATCATAGCCGTACTATAAATAAGTGTAGTCACTTAGAGACAGTAGTCAGTGAGTTAAAAATTTGTCCAGACTCCAGTTATCAAGACGACACTGAGTTAAAAATTTGTTAAGGGTTCAGTCATTCAGTCAGTATGAGTCAGTTGAGTCGAGTACAAAATTGGTTGAGAGTTAATATGAAGCTGTGAATTGTTTTACAATAGTCTTTGAGTAAGGAAGTGAGGAAGTAAAACCAAGCATTTAAAATGAAAACAATCGTCAACGATTAATATAGTCAATCATCTAACAACTACACTACCTTCGTACGGTAGTCCAAGAGTGCGATCGACACCACATATAAGCAAGGTGAGAAGCTAAACATTGTAACACTTTCGTTTTCGATTTCGGACTTGCACCACATTTACTGGAGTAAAATTATTTATTGACTATTATTGTCAACAATCAAGAAGATATTGAGAATATTTAATATTCCAAGAAAACTTTAATCCTCCCCGAGCTATTACTCCTGCACAGAGCGGCTAATCCGAAATTGAAATTGTATTTATCAATTCTATTGATACGCTAGTTAACGCTAGCTATACAGTTATATTAACGAATTAAAACATCAAGGGTACAGCAGTTTGGAATCTAAAGTCCTGGTGCGCGACCCGTGTTGTGCGTGGATTGGGCCTGAGGGTTTCTCCTGCGAAGTCGGAGGCCATCTGGTTCTACGACAAGAAGAGGCGAGGGACTCCACCGCCCGGCCTATGCATAAACATGGCAGGCGAAATCGTCCGGATGGTATCACAGATGAAATATCTGGGTCTCGTCATCGACAGCCAGTGGACGTTCGAGCCGCACTTCGACTCCCTGATTCCGAAGGTGTCGGCGGCTGCCAATGCCTTGTGCGGCCTGCTACCGAACATCGGCGGGGCGGGAGCTGCGGTGCGCCGACTTTACGAGGGCATCGTTCGGTCCCGAGTGATGTACGGGGCCCCAGTATGGGCGGACGGTCTGATGGCGAGTCGTCGCAACATCCTGCTCCTGAGGAGGCTGCACAGGGTAACCGCCATCAGAAACATTAGGGGAAACCGGACGGTGTCCCGCGCGTCCCCCCAGTGCTCCGGGCGCTGGCGCTCAAAAGGAGATACACCCGTCGGAGAGTATGGTATCCGGGAGAAGATCTGACCGAGCAGGCGGCTCCAAGCGACCTAGGAACTGCCGAGGAAGACACGTGGAACCTGTGGCGATCCCAGTTGATCAACGAGGGAGGCAAACATCGAGGCGCGGAGGCGGTTCTCCCAAACTGGAAGGCACCGAGAAGCCGCCACGGCCTCCCGTTCACGTTCAGGATGACCCAGGTGCTCACTGGACACGGTGTGTTTGGCGAGTTCCTGAGGAAAATCAGACGGGAGACGACAGATATTTGCCACCACTGCGGAGAGGGCAGGGACACGGCGCAGCACACGCTGGAGCTTTGTCCGGCGTGGGAACTGTCCCGCTACACCCTGCGGCACGTCATAGGTGAAAGATTGACCCCCTCGGCGATCGTAGAAGCGAAGTTGAGCGAGCCACAGAAACTCGAGGTTCTCCGCCTCTACTGCGAGCGAGTTATGCGGAGACACCAAAAAATTTTTAATTTATTCATCATCAAAAAAATATCCTCGAACAAGAAGCTGCGTGAAGGGGATGCAACGGAAGTTACTTCATAAGAGGTTCCTGGAGCATTCCTGTCACACGCGCAGGATGGTCATTGAGTTTTAGTCGGTAGGAGTCCGACACTACTCTGCTGTTACGCGATCATTGCAACAGCGGAGTGTCCATGAGGATGACGTACAAAAAAAACAACTAAAAATATTGTCGAGCTTAATTGGATACGACAAGTTTTCGAATTTATTCTACTCAGTTGTCGTAAACATATCAGGAACACGATATATTGGTATATTCAAAATAGTACGACAAGTTTTTGAAAATATTCTAGTCAGTCGTTCGCCTTGTTTCAAAAATTAATGAACGAAATTCGAATTAATCGAAACAGCTTAACGAGTATGTCTGGTCACAGCAACTACCGTTTTGATTTAAATATAATTCGAGAAACAGCAGATTCGACATGTAGAATTACACATAAGAATTACGTACATCGAAGATCAACACCAGATCGTAACACTATATACAGTTGAGTCCCCATTAAAGACTCCCCCTCCCTAATCGGAGCACCCATTATCGCAATATTTTAATGTAAAAACGATTTATTATCCGAACATCACATTTTACAGTAAATGATACTATTTTCTGTTTCAAATATCTACTGTGCACATATTTTATTAGCGTTCATGTACAATGTATTCTTTCCTTTATTCGGTTCAGTGAACAGTATGAAACTAATAGTGCTCTAGCTATCGAAACAAAACAAAACAAAAACTCGAAAGTGGTGTAAATGCAATAGAATTAACAAATATACATAGTGTTGGGAAAAGTCATATTTAAAGACGTCGGATATACTGATGTAATGATTTTGTTTATCTGCAAAACAGCAAATGAAATTGTAATGAAGAGATGCCTTCTCAATGATGAACCGCACGTGTATTCAAGAAATGGCCTCATTGGCTCAAAGTACAGAAAGAACGTAACTCTTTGCAGTTGTTTATGTTAAAAGCATTATTTAAATTAGCAGCCAACAAGATATAGAATCCATAAATGTTTAACACTAAACCTACCAGTGCTAGTCAAATTGACCTTTTTCAAACTTCTACACAAATTTAGCCATATTTAAACGTTATCATATCGCTTCAGAATTTCTGACATAACATGCTTCCTAAAACATGCATACAAAATATTTTTCGGTATTTACTTCTAGTTTGCTTTTTTCTTTTCTAAGAAAAACTTGTATTCTGCCCTACCTACAGCGGGCGATCAATTTGACCAGCCGATATAATATTTTATTTATTCTTAAAATAAATGCAATCAGTACAAAGGAAAGGCTATCTCCACGTCAGATGACAAACAAAATCAGTAATAACAAATAATAACAACTGTTACGCCCGTAATCTTGTCATAAACTGTAATCCATCCCTCGATCAAGATGGCCGCTAGGTATCAAAGCATCAACTTAGACCCATAATAATCCTAAGGAACCGCCATAAAATTTAGCATCTTTTACGGTCAATTATTACAAACATTTTAAAAGTCAAGAAGTTCCTTAGGGTTATTGTTCATTGCGTTAAAACACGGTAAAAGTGGGTTTTTCCAAACTCCACCCCCGAGGAACCGTTGGTGGAGAACGGCCAATACTCATCGATATTTTCGCTTAAATATCGCCATCACAGACCATATTCTTACGCTATTGCTCTTTCGACCAGAATATATCTCAGTTTGTTAGTCAATAGGTCGACATCTAAACTTCTAATCTCTAAAACTGAGAGCAAGCATCTCAGAGCGTTTTGTGTAAAGTTGTCATAAAAGGAGAAGGAGGAGAATATATAATTTGACAACAATTTTGTATTCCTTTCATTACATTATTCTGTGATAAATATTTACCCTAAAAATGTCAAGAGTTTCCAAAAAAAATTATTAAAAAAAATAACGGACATAGAAGAATGTTGAATGTGCGATGAACAAAAAACTTCAGCAAGAGAAAACAGCATGGAAACACATGAAAAGTTATTTATAAGCGAATGAATGTTCAATATTATTATTAAGCGTTCACGTTTAGAGCAAGAAGGAAAGAAATTATCGTTAACAGTAGAGACTGAGACTGATGTAGAGAACCAACGTATCGAAACTGGGCTCGATGGGACAGCTTGGAAAGAAATAGATGCAAGTCCCAAACCTGCCAAGACATCAGTTCATAATATTTTTAGATATATGCTAAACTGCATATAAAGGACAAGTAAGGACGACATTTTATTTTATCACTGATCACCGTATAAGGAATCATATAATAAAATATACGGAAGAAAAAGCATTTAGAGTATTGGGGACCAAGAGGGAGCTAGATGCAACAAATCTAGATGCATTTATTGTTCCGCTATATGCCCGCGGTGCGTATTAGGCAAAGAATTTAGATGTCTCATATTTGTGGAATGAAATTTGGGGGCCTGCATCTTTTCGAAAACAATGAGCAGGAATGACTTTGCTGAAAGGATAAGATTTATACGATTTGATAAGAAGAACGAATGAAGCCAATAAATTTGCAATGGTATCTACAGTATGGTGACCCATTTATAGAGAATTCACAAAGTAGTTATAAACCTGGTGCATACGTTACCTTTGTATAAAGACTATGGCAAAAAAACCACGTAATAATACTATCAATAAGTTCAGATTCATTACTACAATATCTTGTCAAATAAGAGATTGTAAATGTTACAAAATTACGAAAATGAGTTTAAGATGCGAGAAATATGTATGCGGCAAGTGTACATTCGATAATAAGATAATTTGTACAAAATGCAGCGAGGTTGAA
Source organism: Bombus vosnesenskii (assembly GCF_011952255.1). Taxonomy (NCBI): domain Eukaryota; kingdom Metazoa; phylum Arthropoda; class Insecta; order Hymenoptera; family Apidae; genus Bombus; species Bombus vosnesenskii. The sequence goes on from NW_022883686.1 coordinate 896,744, forward strand.
GAAGATATATCTCTACATAAATAAAAGTGTAATTTTATTTAAGTCTAGAATTGAAATTAAACAAAAGCAAATTTGGACGAAATTTTCTGAAAGTTCATCATTTTATATACATTGAGTTATAAATTAACCATTATCTAAACTAAATCATAAAAACTGTTATTTCTTTAATCACCGGTCATTTTGACCCGATAAGGTAGGAAGAGATGTACACGAAGTGTCGGTAGATTTAGTGTGAAAGGTACTATCAATCAATCTTGATGTGTATTTGAATAAATGAAATTTCATATGAAAGTGATTGCTCCATTATCCGTACAGTTTCGTCATGTTCGAAGAGATATTTTGAAACAGCATCTAAATAATTGACAAGTATATTCATGAAGAAAGTGATAAATAAAATAAGGAAAATGTATGTGATCACGATGAACGATATTTTACTTGAACTTAGTAATATAATTGCGTAGTACATATCTCTCCATTATCATTTCATGGTATCTTTTATACATATGTAATCAATGTTAGATTAGTATACTTCATTTCATCTGCGCATGTTTCAGTTTATTTTACTAAATACAAAGGATCTTGACATTTAAAATGTTACACAACTAAAATATATCTCGCATGGTTGATGTAATTAACGCTGAGCAGCATATTTTGTACTTTCATAAACACCAAAGATGTGGGAGATGAATTAGTTAACCGACTCTTTAACGCATATCATTATCCAGTTTCAGTAGTAGGGTGGGCTTGATAATAATATAAGAATCTAGAGGAGCGACTAATGGAATATCGTTACAGTACTGTGGAAGACGTGTAGGTATTCACTATCGTGAAGTGTACTTTTGATCGATCTTTGGTAAACAATACGCAGTGGAAATATTATCAGGTAACAGACGATTCCTTGTTATTTTGTATTGAATTGTGTCTTTCATTAATGTCATTATTATCAATTTTATTATTATAAATATGATATATATCAAAAATATCATTCGGGTCTTTAATTATTACAATAGTTTAAATGAAGTTTTTGAATACTCAAATATTTTGTATTTTATATTTTACGCAGTAAAATGGTTCAATATTTCGATTTTTCAATAATTTACAACCAGTCAATAGAGGTAATCGGAACATTCGCCTTTGCGAGATAGTTGCGTGAGACATCGGTTAATTTTTGTCAAAAATTGAGTTTGGGGACGATATTTCACAAGTTATTGTTGGGACTTGTTTCGATTCTCGCGTTTATGGGAATTGAAAATGCGCTCCGCGGTGACAACATTAACCATGCGAGATATTTCAGGCGTTTTCCATTTTAACTGGTAAGATCCCTTGTTTTTAATAAATAAACTGAAATATACGCAAATGAACTGAAGTGTACATACATAATATTAGAGGGAGTATGTTATTATGCAATTATTTTATTAAATTTAAGCAAAATACTCTACATGGTGATAAAATATATTTTTCTTGTTATATTAATCACATTCTTTATAATTATACTTATTAATTATTCAGACGCTGCGTTAAAATATCTCTTAGAATAACAATATAAACATCGTTTCATAGACATTTGTGAGTTAAAAGGACTTTATTTTCAGTATTTTACCAAATTGTTGTTAGTTGATTATATTAATTTTCTTCACTTTTACACTATATATAAATGTGCGTGTACAATACTCAACGTATTAAATCTCTATATCACAACAACTTGTGCTATAAAAGGCTTGGTATTGTAAAGATCAAGCAGAAAACAAATTACAAAAGTAAATGCCGTAGAACATAATGCAACATAACATACATAGGCATGATAATATAAAAATATATTACACATATATACAAAGCAATATAGATATATATGTATACAATGACAGATATAATACATAACAATGTATATGTCGGGTTTACATTAGAATTAGGGTTAGGGGCGTGAAACGAATCTTCGTTTGGGTTACACGTTGTCGTTACGCAATAGAGAAGACATTGACTAGTGCAAATACGATTATTATAGAACCGGACAAGTAACCGCGGTAGTTAGGTACTCGAGAAACTAATGACAATGATCCTAGGTTCAATAACGAATCCGCGGTCGACGGGATGATAGATGAACGTACTCACAAAATCTAAGTCGGACGCGTAATATTCACTGATCGTAAAGAGTTACTCCTTTCATCAATGAGATCGCGAGCGAGATTGCCTTTCCCGTCCCGATGATGCCACAGAGGAAAACTATAATGGGGTGTGTCTAAGGATACGAGATCATCGGATTCGTCGAGAAAAGCCTTCGTTCAGAAAGTAAGGGAAATTGGCGTTGCTGCTAATTGGTCAATCTCCATATCGGTGGTTAGAAAAAGATGCTAGCCGCCCTCGAGGGAAAGTTGCTAGTGGGAGACGCCGCTCGTTGAAAAATATGTCTCCCCTATCTTCCCGTAGTTGGGACAAAGACTGTTTGTCTGTTTGAAGGACTTTAGTTAACTAAACCTTAAGATTTATAACAGGCCCTCGGGCTAGCCGAACATGTACTGCGGAGACGCATCGACATCTGGCAATCATCTTACTCGAAGAATAGGGTCTGCGTGTGGAGAGCCACGGGACAGAAACCGTTGGAATGTTTACTGTCGCGTGTCGCCACGAATATTTCTTTTAAGGAGAGCTATAGAATTACTCCATACCTTTGTTAGACAAAGCGTTCATCCCGTGACCGCGGCTACGTTCGGCGACTGACTGTCGCCTCGAGCCCAAGCTCATTATCACAACTCTCGAACAATTACAATCGGATTGAATAACTACAATTGTTCAATTACAGCTATAGTAGACTCTAGGTTACAATGTTGCGGGATTATCCAAAATTCCAAAGGCTCCGGTGTTCTTTCATCTCCGACACGGCCATCCTGACTATCACACGTCCTCGTGTGTAACTAAAATATCGTATTTCTTACATTAGATTCGATACGACTGACATTATTTGCGATTTAACTAAATGTCCAAGTAAGTCAAGGGTCCAGTGCAATAACAAAGTTTCGTTCGGAGGTTTGACAACAGAAAAATAAAAGAGAATAGGAATTTGTAATGTTATAATTTGTATTCAAAGTGTTAGGTGCGTTCTGTGAGTCGCCAGTCAGACCGTAATGACACAACAGATCATTTTCGATTTCGTACACCGGTGAACCTCAGTTTGTTGGATCATATTGCCACGTTGGGTGCATTACGCCCAGAAAGCACATAAACCCACTCAACGGGTTACAACAAGAAGCACGTAACCCCACTCAACGGGTTACAACAAAAAGCATATCAACCCACTCAACGGGTTACAACAAAAAGCATATAAAACCACTCGGTGTATTACTATGACCACAACGCAGTGTTAATGATCCTCTGAGGTCAGTGTACTTGCATCGTTATTATCACCGCCGTTGTCATCACCGCAGACGTCTAACTCAGCAGGGACGCAACCTTCTGGCATTTTTCTCAGTCTGTCGTGTCTGTCCTTATATGATCGTTTGCCGTCTAAGGTTTTTAGGGTATATCTATCTCCTTCCAAAGTGTCTGCTATTACGAATGGACCCCTGAATTTCGGATCGAACTTCGTCTGGTTTCTTTCCTCGTTTTTGCGTAATACGAAATCGCTAAGGTTGAACCTAACTATTTTAGCTTTGTTTTCGTCGAACCTATCCTTATCGTATTTGGCGCTTGCTTCTATATTCTTTATCGCCTGCTGTCTTATATGGGAGATATTTACTTCTCTTTCTTCGATATTGTCGGGTAGGGATAAGCCGTAGGGTCTCGCTGTTTTACCGATTAGTAGTTCCAACGGGCTTGACTTAGTCACGCGGTTGGTGGTACAATTTAAGGTCAGTTGTATTTCCCCGATCGCGTCTTGCCAGGACCGCCAGTTGGTTTCTATTGTTGTGAACATGTTTTTTTTTTAGCGTACTCATAATACGCTCTACCTGTCCGTTGGCCCTACTAGCTCCGGTCGCAATTAAATGGAGTTTAATGTATTTATCTTGACAAAAGTCTGGAAATTCTTTGCCCGTTATGTCCACGTGAACTGTATGCCAAAGTATGCTGGTCTTAGGTATAGGATGTAATTCAGCTTGTATTTTACCTGAACTGGCCTTCGAAACTTGACAAGCGTGACAGTTCTCTACGAATTGGCGAACATACTCCGCCATTCCTTCGAACCAGTAACACTCGCACAGTTTCTCAAGCGTTTTATCCCAACCTAAGTGCATAATTGACTGTTGCACATGGTTAATAACAGATCATCTAAAACCTCTGGGGACGATGGACAAGCAGAGACTTCTGCCTTTTCTCTGTATTTTACGATGAAGGGTACCGGACCGTAACTCATACGTATTCGCGACGTCTTCCGCGAGCTCTTCGTTCTGTAATTTATTGACGATCCCAGAAATTTGGGAGTCGCGACGTTATTCCACTAATAGCTAATCTTCGGAGATTTCGGTCAGATTGATTTCCTTCTCTATGACTTCGTTGATCGTAAGGTGATCCAAGTCTACGGGATTTCGCGAGACAAAATTTACGTGGCCTATTCGTTTACCTTCCCGGCACAGAATGTCAAAAGTAAAAGTTTGTAAGTAAGCCTACCACCTGTAAACCCTGTCATTTAAATTTACCTTACTACTAGATGCTTTCAAAGGATTACAATCGGAGACGACAAGAAATTCTCGTCCGTGGAGATAATGACGGAAATGCTTGGCGGCGTTCACAACTGCTAACGTTTCTGGTTCGTAAGAATGATACCTAGATTCCGCAGGGCTACTTCTTATATTGTAATATTCTATTACTCTATTTTTACCTTCAATCTTGTGCATTAAAATAACCTCATATCCATCCGAACTAGCGTCGATACGAAGTTCTATCGGGTAGTTCGGGACAAATACCATTAACACCGGCGCGTCGGTCAGGGCGGAAATTACCTTTTGCCTTATTTTTCCATGCCTATCTGTCCAAGTCATGTTTTTATTATCGGAAGTAAGCGCATACAAGGGTTTCATTACCCGTGAAAATTTAGGAACGAATTTTCGGAAATAAAGGGCTAAACCTATGAACTGCCTGAGCTGTGTGACGGTCGTTGACGCAGGTAAAGAACTCAAGGGGTGCATTTTACCCGGATTGGGACGAACTTCTCCGTCGTAAATTACATATTCCAAATAGAGTACCGATGCCTTTAGAAAAGAACATTTTGAAAAGTTAAAGGAGAATCCGGCTTTTACGAGGGTATCTAGTACGGTGTGCAATACTTTTAGAGCTTGATCTATCGAGTCGGCAATAATTAGGGGATCATCCAAATAGACGACAACGTAAGAATGGCACGTTGGCTGTTATACGTGTTTTCAAAAGAATCTCAAGAATGATCTCTCGTTTCGTTTGTTCGCAACCTCGAAATCAGCAGCCGCTGCTGAATGGAACGAAGGGAAGTGTAGTACAGATCACTCCGACCAAATGATTTCTTATGTCACCGCAATTAAAAAGGGTCAAATGCTACAGAAGACTTGGCACGCGACTACTCCTGAGGATTTCCGTACTAAACGCTTTGATGGTTTACAATATTGTAGCAAGGAGGAACATAAATATTAGAATATTTAGGCAAGTATGAGCTGCACAATTATTAGGGTTGTCCGAAAGTATAAGAATCCCCATTTTCGACGGGATCAGCATAGTATCGCCGTCCCGAAAATGACTTCCGGAAGAAACATTAAACGCGCACGCACTTATGTTATGCAAATAAAGGACATCGAATGGATCGAACAAAGGCACAAAAGAATTCGAAGAAAACAACAACTTATTATCCAAATTGCTCATCGAGAGTAATCAATGCTGTATACTTCCTAGAATTAGGATGAATAGGGATTTGGAGAAACACACCGGCCATGTCCAGAATAATAAAATATCTTGCTTTTGCAATCTCGCGACTTGATCCGCAATGAGGGGTAAAGGATACCGATCCGCGACCGTATATTTATTTAGTTCTCGAAAATCTACCTATCATCTATCTGAACCATTGTTCGTCTTCACGAGTAACACAGGGCTCGCGAACGGTGAATTACTAAGCTTTATGATTTTTGGCTGTAATTAAGTCGCTTGTTCTATCACGTACTATTCTGCGCTCGCAAAGTCTATTAGGACTCCTTGTACGGCGATGTTAGGATCAATTAATTGTACTTCTAACTGGCCTGTATTTTTTTGTACGAGTACGTAGGGAACCCGTAACGGATGAATCTCTGAATTTCGAAAAGAAAGATTAATCGACTTTTATCGCTACCACGTACCTCATTGTCAACTTCATTAACATCGATCTCGTTTTCAGCGGTTTTATTACAGGCATTAATTATTTTTGTTTTACACATAGCGAGGCTATTTTGTGTAATATTACGTCAAAATCTTGGCTTAAAATTTAACGAGTAATCGCGATATCGTATTGTTAAATAACTATCAGCGAGAACATGAAAAGTTTATCTCTAACCACCGACACCTGCAACGGACAAGATTTGAGCGATACGTTTAGTACCGATATTTCTTATTCCTCGCATTACTACCATATCAATCGTTCTTTTGCCAGAAATTCTCAAGACTACGGATTCTTTAATTAGCGAACACTCGGCTCCGAAATCGGGGTAAAATAGAAACGACTCACCCGGATGGCTTGATCTACCAGTTAGCGCCTCCACTACGTAGAAGTCGATTCGACACTCGGTATTGAAATTATATTCAGGGCACTGCTTTGTAAAGGATCTTCCTCCATAATCAGATTGGAAGCTGCGCACCAGGCAGCGGAGTCGAAAAATTGTTAGATTCCACACTCGATTTTTTGCACTAGCGACGGAATTAACTCGCGCACGATGGTCGTAAGCTCTTGCACTGTTATAACCGGCACTGATCCCACTTCTGATGTCGGGTTTACATTAGAATTAGGGTTAGGGGCGTGAAACGAATCTTCGTTTGGGTTACACGTTGTCGTTACGCAATAGAGAAGACATTGACTAGTGCAAATACGATTATTATAGAACCGGACAAGTAACCGCGGTAGTTAGGTACTCGAGAAACTAATGACAATGATCCTAGGTTCAATAACGGATCCGCGGTCGACGGGATGATAGATGAACGTACTCACAAAATTCACTGGTCGTAAGGGGTTACTCTTTTCGTCGATGAGATCGTGAGAGAGAATGACCTTCCCGTCCCGATGATGCCACAGAGGAAAACTATAATGGGGTGTGTCTATGGACACGAGATCATCGGATTCGTCGAGAAAAGCCTTCGTTCAGAAAGTAAGGGAAATTGGCGTTGCTGCTAATTGGTCAATCTCCATATCGGTGGTTAGAAAAAGATGCTAGCCGCCCTCGAGGGAAAGTTGCTAGTGGGAGACGCCGCTCGTTGAAAAATATGTCTCCCCTATCTTCCCCTAGTTGGGACAAAGACTGTTTATCTGTTTGAAGGACTTTAGTTAACTAAACCTTAAGATTTATAACGGGCCCTCGGGCTAGCCGAACATGTACTGCGGAGACGCATCGACATCTGGCAATCATCTTACTCGAAGAATAGGGTCTGCGTGTGGAGAGCCACGGGACAAAAACCGTTGGAATGTTTACTGTCGCGTGTCGCCACGAATATTTCTTTTAAGGAGAGCTATAGAATTACTCCATACCTTTGTTAGACAAAGCGTTCATCCCGTGACCGCGGCTACGTTCGGCGACTGACTGTCGCCTCGAGCTCAAGCTCATTATCACAACTCTCGAACAATTACAATCGGATTGAATAACTACAATTGTTCAATTACAGCTATAGTAGACTCTAGGTTACAATGTTGCGGGATTATCCAAAATTCCAAAGGCTCCGGTGTTCTTTCATCTCCGACATATACATACATACGTACATAATAAACTTACAGGATACATGAAAATTATAATACAAATAACGTATAATATATCGGACATATTACATGTAGAAATGTTATGTTCTGCTTGATTTCATTGACCGCTGTTCTCATTTATATTATCGCATTCATCACTTTGCTATGATAATAAAATTTCAACCAGGTAATCTGAAATACAGCCTCTGGTATCAAAACTAACGGGGGGACAAAACTGTTCAGATATTGGAACAATCATGTTCGTATGAAATTTCATTTATTCAAATACAGATCAAGATTGATTGACAGTTCCCTTAAATATCTCCGGAATCCATATCTTCTTGGCTGTCAAGTCACATAATTCATTGAAATCAATAACGACAAATCGGAAATTTGCCTCTTTTTGCCTCGATAAATGATTAATGAATGAAGAGAACATATAAAATATGTTAATACAGATTTCACATATGCACGTGTTCACGGGTGGTGACAGCAAAATCACATACGCATTAAGTATTCACGAGGAGCGACTAAATGTGAGCGGACACTTTATCGCATGAACCACACACATTCCCCGCACAAATCACTGATCACTATATGTTGTGATATTCACAAGCATACACATAGAATAAAAAATAAAGACGTCAAATGAATCTACATAAGGATTGTTTAAACTTGGACTCGAAATATTAATTAAGATATCGTTTTATGGAGTAGTGTGCAATAATACAAATTAATGTACAGCAACATGACAAAATGTATTTATTGCGTCACATAGCTCTTCGAACTTCTTCCTTTTATTGATGAACGACTTTCCCATGTAGAAAAATATTTGTACATTACACTGGAAGCATCGTTGACTTAACGCGATTATTCGATTCATGCAAGGCGAAACCATAATTGTTGAATTGCGTAGATTTCTTTAGAAGGTAATATATAAAGAGATCTCAACTATAACCAATATGGTATATTATTTAACACATTTATCCCCCCACTGTTTGTCGGGAATGGCAATTTATGGCAAATATTGGAACTGAAAGTGTGAAGATCTTGAAACATGGATCAATCAATCGAGAAACGAATGAAAATGGGACACACGAAGGATTGAATAAGACGAATTCGCTCGAGGAATTCTACGCCGGTAATGGGATCCTTGTGACTGGAGCAACCGGTTTCGTTGGAAAAGGTCTCCTGGAAAAACTGATCTGCATGTGTCCACGCATCGCTGCCACTTTTATACTAATTCGTTCAAAAACTAACAAAACGATAGAACAACGATTTAAAAAGCTCATAGATGATCCCGTTCGTAAATATATTCTTGTTCCTTTCAATATTTAAGGCAGTCAGGAGCCAAATTGATTAACTTTCTTTTCTGGAATTTTCGTTTTCAAATATATGATAGTATTAAAGCAAAGAACACCGCACTTTTCAACAGAGTTTATCCTGTGAAAGGTGATGTGAGTCTGCCGGATTTAGATCTTTCGGGAAGCGTCGTTCGCGAAAAAAATAGATTTCCTCTATCTTCCTGTAGTTTGTCTGTTTGAAGGATTTTAGTTAACTAAATCTTAACATTTGTAACGGGTCCTCAGGCTAGCTGAACATGTACTGTGGAGATTCGTCGACATTTGGTAATCATCTTACCCGAAGAATAGGGTCTGCGTGTAGCGAGCCACGGGACAAAAACTGTTGGAATGTTTACTGTGAGTGTCAATACAACTATTTCTTTTTAAGGAGACTTATTACCCCATACCTTTGTTAGACAAAGCGTTCATTCCTTGACCGCGGCTACGTTCGGCGACTGGTTGTCGCCGCGAGCCCAAGCTCGATATCACAAATCTCGAACAAATACAATCGGATTGAATGACGACAGTTGCTTAATTACGGCTATGATTAGAATCTGGATTATAATATTAGGTGATTTTCCCAAAGTTCCAAGGGGAAGGCTTCGGTGTCCTTTCATCTCCGACATATATATGTGTACAGTATTTAACGTATCAAATTTCTATAAAACAGCAATTTCTGAAACACAAGGCTTGGTATTGTAAAGATCAAGCAGAAAACTAATTACAAAACTAGAAGACGTAGAACGTAATGCAATATAATATGCACAATCATGATAATATAAAAATACAGCACATTCTTGAAGATAAACTAAGATGAAAATGGAGAACAAGATAATTGCGCTTTGTTTTTCACACGATAGATTGCCAACAGCTTACCTCGTGCGAATCGTAAAGAAGAAGACTATGACGTTCGGAGATGCAAACTATTCTGCGCGACGTTTTCTAAGAAAAATCATCAATTGTAGATTGAACCCGTCTATTCATAGAAATCTATAACGGCACATAAATAAATAATGAATGCGGATCACGTATGAAATATGTTTATACAGATTTCAAACACGCACGCGTTCACGGGTGGGGACAGAAAAATCACATACGCAACAAGCATTCTTCAGGTGCTACTAAATATAATCGAATACTGTTTCGCATAAACCACACACATTTTCCACACAAATCACTGACCACTGCCGATTACAATATTCACATACATACACCTAAAATAAAAAATGAAAAAGGCAAAGGAAATTACATAAATATTGTTTAAACTAATACTCGAAGGATTAAAAAGGGTATCGTTTCATGGAGCAATGAATAATAATGCAAATTAATGAACAGCCAAATTAAAAGCTGCATTTATTGCGTTGAATAGTTCTTTTTTGGTGAAAATCTACCATAAAGTAAAATGATTCAATTATTATCATTATTTAATTATTTCATTCATGCTAAACGAAACCATAATTATTAAATTATGTTTCTCTTTGTAAAGATTATCTGTAGACTTCTTTATGAAAGTAATGCACAAAAGGGTATCAACTATAATCAATTTTCTATATCATTTAGAACATTTTTCCACTTACTAATTGTTGGGAATGTTAATCTATGGCAAATATAGGGACTGCAAGTGTGAAGATCCTGAAACATGGATACAATCAATAAAAAAACAAATGAAAATGGAATCAATAAAGAACCGAATAAAACGAATTCTCTCGAGGAATTCTACGCCGGTAGTGGGATTCTTGTGACAGGAGCAACCGGTTTCGTTGGGAAAGGTCTCCTGGAAAAACTGATCCGCATATGTCCACGCATCGCTGCCATTTTTATACTAATTCGTCCAAAAACTACCGAGACGATAGAACAACGATTTAAGAAGCTCATAGATGATCCCGTTCGTAAATATATACTTGTTCCATTCAATATTTATGGCTGTCAGGAGCCAAATTGATTAACTTTCTTTTCTGGAATTGAGTTGGTAATTTTTCTTCTTCAGATTTACGATGACATCAAAGCAAAACACCCTTCAACTTTGAACAAGGTTTATCCCGTAAATGGTGACGTGAGTCTGCCAGATTTAGGTCTTTCGCGAGAAGATAGAAATATGTTGTCAGAGAAAGTAAATATAGTGTTTCACGCCGCGGCCACTGTGAGATTCAACGAGCCATTACACGTGGCTGTTAATGTGAATACGAAAGGTACAGATCGTATCATCGAACTTTGGAACGAACTAAAGCATCCAATTAGCTTCGTCCACGTCAGCACAGCTTTTAGTAATGCTAATCTACATGAGATTGGGGAAAAAGTTTATACGTAAGAATAAGTTATACGTAAACGTTGTTCCATGATTTACGAATATTATATTCATAATTATAACGTGAATAATATGTTCACTTATTATCGACTTTGCAGTACGAGCTTGAAACCTTCGGAGGTGATCGATATATGTGACCAATTCGACAAAAATTCGATAAACCTAATGGAAAAGGGGATTTTAAAAACTTATCCAAATACATACGCATTTAGTAAGAATTTAGCAGAGCAGATTGTAGCAAGCAAGTGCAAAGATCTGCCAGTTGCGATAGTACGGCCAAGCATAGTTGGTGCCTCTTTGCAAGAACCATGTCCTGGTTGGATAGAGAATATTTCTGCCTTAACAAGTATTTTCATAGATCTTTTCCGACAGTAATTTTTCAATACTTCTTACATTTCCTAAAAGTGGAGTTAATCGATTTGTTTGTGAGAGGATAAATGAGAGGCTCTCCACTTGATCATCATTATTATAGTTCAAATTTGTTGTTGCTCACAATTACCAGAATTCTTACCAATCTATTTAGCGCTACATTTCTGGTAGTCAAAATTCACAAATAATTTCTAAATCAATTTAATGTTACCAGGTACCATTGTGCTAATCGGCAGAGGATGTGCAACAGCGATACGAGGTATAAGAGAGGCCAGATTGGATGTAGTGCCTGTCGATTTCGTAGTCGACATGATAATATGTACAGCATGGCATGTCACGCTACATCGTGATCATGAGGTTAAAGTATACAACTGCACGAGTAACGCATGCCCTTTTAAGTAATATTTCTTACAAGTATTTTTTAACTAATGTTGTTCGGTTGTTAGAGTATTCCAAAAGTTTCAAATTATTTAAGTAACGTGGACATTAGAAGAGCAAACAAATAGAGAAGATCTCAATATGTCATTAGTTTAGAAAAATGGCGATACAATATAATATTTATGTCATTTCCATAATATTTCCCGAGATACTCGTATGATAATAAACTTTGCTTTAAGTATAATTCTAGTAATTAATAATAATGTTAGTGTTTCAATTGACAAGGTGGGGTCCGATGATAGATGCTATAGTAAAATGTAGCATAGAAATGCCACTAAACGATACACTATGGTACCCAGGATGTTCAGTTGTAGCTAATAGGTATATTTACCACGTTCTGTGTGTAATTCCGCGTATTTTGCCTGCGGTCGTCATAGATATCTTTTTAAGACTTCGAGGTAGTAAACCAATGTGAGTGTTCCATCGATCGTCAAACAACAAGAACAATCGGATAATCTCTGACTTCATCTATAATAATAATTAAAAATGATATTTCAGAATGATGAAACTTTTAAAAAATTGCAACAAGCTATTCACATCGGTAAAATATTTCACCACGCACGAATGGACTTTTCAAAGAGATAACTGTTCCGACCTGGCAAGGAAGGTGAAAATGTTCAACGACCGCGATATGGTCAAACTAGACTTACGAGCTATGAATTGGGAGAAGTATGTTGCAATTTACCAAATGGGAGTTAGGAAGTTTATTCTGAAACAAGACTTTAAGTCAACAGCCCGACAACGATTATCAAGGTGCGTATAAAAGTATCTTCGTATAAAAAAATAGGAATTAATATAAATACATGTATTTTCGGTTATTTCAGGTTGTACTGGATACATCAGATCACCAAAATGTGCAGTATAACGATCTTACTATGGATAATATACCGTGTCGTGTACTGACTATTTGAACCTTATTTTTTCTGTTTAAACCAGAGGAATACAAATTCAATTTTATGAAGAAGGGATTCAACAGCCTTTTCATTTGGCCTTTTCACTCGTTTCCTTTCTAAATATATCCATTTATGACATTGCTTGATTTTTTTATAAAATTTTTATAAGAATGCATGTATTTATACGCAAATGATTTCTGAGCTGTGAACAATTCATCTGCTCACTGACTATGAACATTTTTCCACTGCAATGACAATATTATAATGACAGAAACCTCTATCATCCTTCGCCAAACAAAAGTTACGAGATAGTTGTTCGTTGATAATAATAATTTACCACTGAAAAATCTACTGAGAAATAAACAATGATGATAGAAATTCATTTATAAAATATATTTATTTTAAAATAAATATACTTTAAAATAAAATAGTTCTAAAGTAAAACTTTTCTATGAATCCTTCATTAGTTTTAAAGGCTGACTTTGGTTCTCAAGTTCGCTCACAAACCTTGTTGTTCTTTGACCAGTCGGCGTTAGAATATGTGATACAATCAACGAGATAGAAACTAGATGTCACATTCATGCTGGATAAAATATTATTTCACATAATAAGTAGTAGATAGGTTTCTATTTAAGTTAGATATAAATAGGATATAGGGTTTTATTTCATGAGTATGTATGTAAATAACGCAATATAAGTGATCTGTTACGACCATTCGCGGAGAGACGTGATCGTGTCACGACCGGCATACTTCAAATCCGATGGACTGACGATGGAGATAAAGATGTATCGCTGAAGTGCCTAATGAACCATCAACATCCCAACGGTCCTTCCACCGAAGGTTCTAGAAGGAAGAGCACGTGGCAACGGTCGCGGACGCCTAGTAAATGCATGGACGGTGGGGATGTTGGGGGATGACAAAAGAAAGTAATCGGATCCGATCGAAAGTCAAATCATAAGAGTCAGTCTTAGAAAGTCACGCCTAGAGTTCGGAAGTGGATTGTAAAGTGGATTGTTGTTAGAAAAAAAATAAAGTTTTCTTTTTTTTCTTTTGGTATTTTTTTATTTTACGTGACAGTCGTGAGGAAAACGCGTCAGCGAGAGGCGTAAATTCTCGCTACGATTTTACTAATCGACGCCGCGAAATAGTCGTTCCTCTGTTTCGATTAAGATAACAGGGGTAGTTCAATGAATTTAACACTGTATTAACAGGTTAAGATAAAATAGTATATTTGACAATATTTAACAATAATATGATGAACACACCACAGATTGTTTAACAATGAATACAGTAAATATGTCACAGAAAGTGGACCCGATTTTACGATATCCCTCAATGAATTCGTTAGACTATGCGACTTTAATATTGATCGTCAGACCTTTCGATGTATAACGTTTGACTCTTCAGAAGGGACTGATTGCCCTTCGATCATTTCTTTATCTTCTCTGGGAGACGACCCCCACTACGCTCGGGTCACGTCACCTTTCGCGCCTATGATCACGTATGCCACCTTCTTTATGTGTATGACATAACGGACGGAAATCGACGTTTCCAGAACTCGTTGCTTGGTGACAACTATGCACTCGTAACGTCAATTCACCTCAGAGAGCAGACCATACACCGCGGACAGGATGGCACCCAGATGTCTGCACATCCTTGGCGCGTACCCTCAATAGCCTTAAATACCCACCAGGGGTCTTGGAATTTTTATAGTTTAGGTCCTTCGTCGGTTCGCTTTTGAGTGCCGAAGCATGCAGACGTGTGTCTAGTGCTCTGTGAAGTTCGTAAAACAAAACGTGTCGCCCATCCGTCGAAAGTGAACACAGCCTAGTGTTTCCTACCCTTTAGGGAGAAGAAAATCCCACGCACCTAACCCCAACCCGAATACTAGCCTCATAGTCTCACGACTAGTTATTCATTTTGAATTGACTTTTTTTTTTTTTAACGTGGAGAAATCCTCATGGACACCCGCTAGCGGGTAGTGTCGGGCTCTTACCGACTAAAACTCCACGGTGGTCTATCCTGACACCTGAGTCGAGATGCACCCGGGATCTCTCCCGAATTACTACCGGTTACCTCCGGGCGTCTATCTCCCTGTCGTTATTGAAGGGAGGCTTCCTTGGGCCGTTAGGGGGGGACCACACCCCCTAACGTCTCTTCTGGTTCATCACACTCCTACGGTGGCCGCGGCGGCGCCGGTGGCGGCGTCGCGCCTCCCTGGCGCGTGGTGTTCCTCCGATGTTGTTGTTGCGTCGTCCTCGAAGGATGCCGCGTTCTCGCCCTGTTTCTTTCCGCCCGCTCCTTCGCAAGCATCACCTGCTCGCAGAAAGTGCGAACGGCGGCGAACTCCCGACGCCCTCTGAGCATGGCCTCCACCAACACTTCCGGGGCCAACCTCTCGCCGATCTCGAGCTGCAGGACGCGTCGCTGTTCCGCCCACGCCGGGCAAAACTCCAACGTATGTTGCGCCGTGTCCCCCTCTTCCTCGCAATGGTGACAGGTGGACGTCACCTCTCTGCGAATCCTCAGCAGGTACTCGCCGAACACTCCATGCCCGGTGAGCAATTGCGTCACCCGGAATGTCAGCGGTACCCCGCCTCGCTCTCTCCAGGCGTCCCAGTTGGGAAGCACGGCGCGAACGGCTCGGTGCGGCCGCGCGGCGTCCTCTTCCAGCAGTCGAGAGCGCCATCGCTCCCAGATCTGCAGTTTGGCCTCCTCCCGGATGTTCGGGGATAGCGGCCCGTCCGAGCTCGAGCCCCTCAGGTGTTCGTACACCCGTCGGAGCACCAGGGCCTGCAGCTCGAACGGGGGCGACGCCGCCAGCACGGTCTCCGACGCGTACGACGTCGTTCTGTACCCCCTGGCGATACGGATAGCCGTCGTCCTATGCAGTCTCCTCAGCGCGATCAGGCTGCGCCGACTCGCCGCCAGGTCTTCCGCCCACACCGGGGCCCCGTACAGTACTCGGGACCGAATCACCCCCTCGTAGAGTCGACAAACTCCCACTCCTGCTCCGCCGATGTTCGGCAGGAGGCCGCATAGAGCGTTTGCCGCGGCCGTCACCCTCGGAATTTTCAATTGACTAGCTCGATGATGGCCCAGCAATCGCGACTACCTCCTCCGTGGAAAAAGTGCAACAGATCCCCCCGTACTAATGACGCCAAAACTTTAAAAAGCGAAAAATAGAAGCATCAAAAATAAACACAAACGCCAGCCAGAACGAACAGTCAACAAACCAAGTAACCATATATAACAGATACGCAATATTGGAATCCACAAACGACTCCGTGGAAATTGCAGACCCACGAACATACCAACACACCCAAAAAATCCCGCCCCCCCCACCAATATTTGTTGATGATGTCATCGACATGCAAACGATGATTAAGTCCATAGAGAGAGATATCTGCAAAGAGGACTACAACTTAAAAACTGTTGAGGTTATTCGGTGTGTAAACAGAGAAAACACGTGGATAAATTGTAAGGTAGAAAAATATATTTAAATAGAAGTGAATAAGTAAAAATACAATTTGAGCTGGTCCAGATCCGCACGCTAGCTGTGTTACCTAATAACTGAAAAACCCCGAAGCCAACGTCGCCTGTCTACTGTTTATGGCCTGACTTCGTCGCAATCTTTTGTCTACACGCTGTCGATGGCTTCAGTGCTTGAGAAAACTAAAAAAAGACCAGATGTAGAGTTTTCTTAGAAGCGGTAACCACTTCAACACCCTCCCTAAAACTCTACATCCCTACAAACAATTATCTCAAATTTACAAATTATCTCTTAATATTTTCTAACTCTTGTCGTAAATATCTGAAAATTAATTTGTCAATGCCTTCTCAAGTACATTTGCCAGCCGCCTTTCTCTTTTCCATACAAATTAATTTATTACACAAAAAAAAAACTAGAAGACTAAACAGATCATGTAGAGTTTTTCCTCTTTTTTTTTTGAGAAGTAATAATCACTTCGACACCCTCCCTAAAAACTCTACATGTTTACAAACAATTACCTCTTAATATCTTTTTTACTTTTCAAACCTCACTTTTTCCTTAAATATTCAAATCTCGGTTTTGGCAACGCCTTTGTACATATATCTGCCAATTGCTCTTCGCTTGTTACATACGTTATATCAATTTCGCCTCTATTGTATAAATCTCGCAAGAAATGATATCTTACGTCAATATGCTTACTTCTTTGATGGAATTCTGGATTCTTAATTAATTTCACGGCACTAGTATTGTCTACACATAGCATATACTTAAGGATCTCTAATTTACATTCAAGAAATATTTTCTTTAGCCACATAATTTCTTTCGCTCCTGAGGCTGCACTGACATATTCAGCTTCGGTCGTAGATAGAGCTATACATTGTTGTCGCTTACATTGCCATGTGATGGCCGCATTCGCATACTTACATACAACGCCTGATGTCGACTTTCTTGTTTCTTTGTCGCCTGCATAGTCAGCGTCGCTAAAGGTTTCGAGACTGCCTGCTTTTGTATATAAGAGTCCCATGTCTGCGGTCCCTTTTATGTAGCGCAAAATTCGTTTGACTAATTTCCATTGATACTGGTTTGGATTCTCTAAGTGTCTCGCCGCTATATTTATTGCAAAACTAATATCTGGCCTACTTACGGTTTGTAAAAACATTAAGTTCCCTACGGCTTCTCTGTATGGTGCGTTACAATCATTATCGCCTATGTTACTTTCGTTCCAATTAGTCTCGATAGGTGTAGAAACACTGTTTGCCTCATTCATATTAAATTTTTCCAATATGTTTTCGATATACCTACTCTGATGAATGGATATTGAACCATCTTCTAATCTATTAATTTCAAGTTCAAGAAAACTCTTTACTTCTTTCGAACTCGTAATTTTGAATTCTTTATTTAAATCATCGAAGAATTTATCAATTAAAGATTCGTCTGAAGCTGCTACCAGTCCATCGTCTACGTATATGGTCATCAACATTAATTTTTAAAATTACAAACTGACGGTATGATAACTCGCATATCTACTTATACAAATTTCCGATAACCGAACCTCTTGCTATTATTTTCTGATTTTGTAAAAATATGCAATTGGTCCCTTCCTTTGAAATACAAAAATCTATGCCCCTTCTGGCGACAGATCTAATCGAAAACAGATTTCTTTTCATACCTGGTACGTATAGAACATCGTTCATTGTACATATTACCCATTTGCCGTCCACAAAAGTCTCTACTCTGATTTTTCCTTTGCCGCACGCATCCATGAACGTACCATCGCCGATCTCTATCTTCACCGTGTTATCGAATTCTTCGAAAACGCTGAACCATTCCCGTCGTCCTGTCATGTGATCCGTAGCTCCTGAGTCGATTATCCAAACATCAGGGTTTGCCGTTTGTATCGCTGAGGCACTTCCTAATAGACCAATTCCGCTGTGATCCCGATTTTGGTTTCTAGGTTCCTGGTTGTCTCTACTGTTGCTTCTTTTGTTATTTTTAAAACAGTTTTTGCTGGTGTGGCCTTTCCTTTTGCATATAAAGCATCTAAAGCAATCCTTCTTTAGATGGCCAACTTTTCCACAGTTAAAGCAACTTGGTCCTTGTTTCTCGTATTCACGTTTACTTGACTGCTTCTGCTGTTCCCTTTTATAATTATTACCTTTTGTTACCAGTGCCACCGATGTTTCCTGGTCGTCTTTCTTCCATCTAATTTCTTCCGTCATCAGCCTGGTACTAAGCCTGTCTAAGGTCTTCTTTTCTTCTTCCACGGAATCCCACGCACTGTGAAAATGATCGAATTTGTTTGGTAACACCGATAAAATGCGTGTTATCAGCATTTTGTCGTCAATTTCACTCCCAAGGACTTTCATCTTCGCCGCTATGAGTTCCAACTTTGATAGGTTGTAAGAGACATTTTCAGATTCTTCCCATTTAAAATCGAAGCACTGCTTCTGGACCATATTTAAATTCTCATCCTCATGACTTCATGTCATATACTGTATTCAGCTTTTTCCACATTTCATGTGCTGTCGTGCAACATAAAAGAAGATCCAACGGTTTCTTTCCTACTGAGGTCACGATTAATTTTCTCGCTAATCGATCTGCTTTCAAAAATCTTCCACGAGCGATTTCTTTCTCCGCGCTGTTACCTGGATGACACAAATTCCCTTCACACACGTTGATCAGGTCGTCATCTTCCTCCAAAAGTGTACGCATAACAAAACGCCACTGAAGCCAATTTTTTTCGCCGCGTAACATCTCGACCTTCGCACTTGCTGATTCCATTTTAGCACTATCCCTTATTTTACTAAGCACAACACTTTAACAATTTATTCACTTCACGTTGCTACCTTGCAATTTACAGCCCTGGGCCCATAACCTGTTGAGGTTATTCGGTGTGTAAACAGAGAAAACACGTGGATAAATTGTAAGGTAGAAAAATATATTTAAATAGAAGTGAATAAGTAAAAATACAATTTGAGCTGGTCCAGATCCGCACGCTAGCTGTGTTACCTAATAACTGAAAAACCCCGAAGCCAACGTCGCCTGTCTACTGTTTATGGCCTGACTTCGTCGCAGTCTTTTGTCTACACGCTGTCGATGGCTTCAGTGCTTGAGAAAACTAAAAAAGACCAGATGTAGAGTTTTCTTAGAAGTGGTAACCACTTCAACAAAAACAAACAACAACAAAGTAAAAATCCTGCCGACAAACCCTGACGCATATAGAAGACTCACAAAACTGCTGAAAACCATGAATGCTAACTTCCACACATACCAACTTAAACACGAAAGACCTTTCCTAGTGGTTCTACGCAACATCCACCACTCAGCAAACATAGATGAACTGAAATTCGAACTCTTAAAACACGGCCACGAAGTAATCAACGTTAGTAACATAGAGACAACGTTAGTAACAAGAATCTCGAAAGACTCGTTATCTTTATTATTTATTGACATAAAACAAAAGCCTAACAATAAGGAAATATACAACATCAGTCGTCTAATGAACTCAATAGTAAAATTCGAACCACCGCTTGTCAAAAAAGAGATAGTGCAATGTAAAAGGTGCCAAAGGTAAGGTCACACACAGAAATACTGCAACCATACCCTCCGCTGCGTTAAATGTGCAGGTACACACTCCACCGACCAGTGCACTAAATCACCGGAAACCCCAGCGAAGTGCATCCACTGTTAAGGTGACCATCCTGCCAACTATAAAGGCTGCTCAGCCTCCCCTCCGAAACTTCGGGAAAATCCATAAAAATTATAATTAAAAAATTTGCCGTTATTTTACCCAATTGTATTTATTTGAGATTAGTGACAATGAACTTGGGCTCAAGGCGACAGTCAGTTGCCGAACGTAGCCGCGGTCAACGGGACGAACGCTCCGTCTAACAAAAGTATGGAGTGATAACATAGCCCTCATGAAAAGAAATACCCGTAGAGGTACTCGACAGTAAAAAAAAAAGGTTCCAACGGTTCCCTCGGGCAAAATGATTACCAGATGTCGATGCATCTGCACAGCATAAGTTCAACTAGCCTGAGGACCCGCTATAAACCTTAGGATTTTGTTAACTAAGGTTCTTCGAACGGATAAGCAGTCTTTGCCCCAAATTCACCACTTAACAGCAGCGTCAATTTCCCTCACTTTTCAAATGAAGACATCTCTCCACGAATCCGAGAATGCCGTGCTCTTAGACACACCCATCATAGTTTTCCTGGACAGCGTCACCGTGACGGAAAGTCACTTTTTCGCCGGGACGCGCTCTTGTACGAGTTAACTAACGTCTTGCTGGATAACCATTACAACTTAGACTTGTACGAAGAAACAAGCCTACCAACCCGTTGACCGCGGATGCATTATCGAATCTCAGACCAGAATCACAAGTGTCCACATTTGTACCAATAAACATTAGCTACACCCGCGATGGTAAAGTAAGCAAAGGTTCATTGAACGCCCCCAAAATTCCAACCTGACTCCGACATATATGTCGGGTTATGGTTAGAATTTTGGGCCCGTAACAACTCTTCACGTGAATTAGCCATTGTTTTATAAAGCCAAGATTATATTTACACGTATATACGAGACTACTACAAAGTTTAACGAATATTAGAGTTTAACGAATAATAAGTTTAACAAATAATAAGTCTAATGAATAATAAGTTTAACGAATAGTAAGTTTAATGAATAGTATGTTTTACGAATAATAAGTTTAATGGACGCTATTAACAATGTTTTTTGGGTTCAATCGAATCCACGGTCAACGGGATAACTCTTTACTAAGCGTAAACTAATCTTAGGCGCAAAAATACGATTGTTGAAAATGCTCGATGTGTCACTCGCCAAGGCAATCGCACGAATGCCAGCCTCGTGGAGATTTTTCTCGCTGTACGATTGCCTTTTGTTTTCTATACTCGTTTGGAAGCATCGAGGAGGTTCCAAACGCCCGTTGCTAGGCAGCCTCTGCCTGGAATTTGATACGCACTCGTTGGAAGCATCGAAAAAGTTCCAAACGCCGTTGCTAGGCAGTTTCTGCCTGGAGTTTGATTATTAATACAATGTATGTCCCATTGTATCGACACCTCCGAGGCAACATCACACGTGGCTAGGCCCGCTCCCGAGGCCGCATGCCGCCACAACCACATTTCTCGGAAAAACCATACAACCACTCCAGACCTCCGTTAGGCAAAACGTCCATCCCGTGATCGTGGCTACGTTCGGCGACCAATTGTCACCTCGAGCCCAATCTCGCTATCAGAAATCTCCAACAATTACAGCTATGATAAAATCTAAGCTAGAGTACTAGAGGATGTTCCCAAAATTTCCAAGGAAAGGCTTCGGTTTTCCTTTCATCTCCGACACATAAATAAGTACCCTAAACTAAGAGCCAAAGAGACAACCAATCAAATACCCAAGTCCTCCTAAATTCACTTCAATCTCCTATTCCCAAGCAGTACAAGGAAACCAAAATAATCCGAATAGCCACAGGGACCATTCTGAAAATAGTGTCCTCAGTTCACAAAACATAGACAACGTCTCTAGACTTGAAAACCTAATAGAAAAACAATTTGAACAAATAAATAATTTGCTATCACTATTAACACTCATCATGGATAAATTAATACGCCCCGACGCAAAATAAAACCAAGACGCATAGCTCTTTTGAATGCCAATGGTCTAGCTCAACACAAATTTGAACTAGAACTCTTCCTTAAACAGCAGCAAATCGACGTAATGCTCGTATCTGAAACCGACTTCACCGACAAAAACTATCTGAAAATAAATGGTTATAACTTCTACAATACCTAACATCCCAGTGGAAAGGCCCACGGCGGCACCGGAATCATAATCAAATCCAGCATTAAGCACTACAAACTTCCATCATTTCAGAAAGACTACCTCCAATTAACAAACGTAGCAATAGAGGACTGCCATGGTACAATCACCACTTCAGCAGTATACTGCCCTCCCAGACACTCCATCGCCAAAGAAGACTTTGATAACTTCCTTGATACCCTGTGCAATAGATTCATAGCTGGAAGAGACTATAACGCCAAACATACCCAATGAGGCAGCAGACTGGTCACAGTAAGAGGCAAAAATCTCTTAAACAGCATAATAACCAACAATCTCAACTACCTCATCACATACGAATCCACAGACTGGCCCACTGATACTAACAAAATACCTAACCCCAATCTACTTAACTTCTTCATAACTACAAATATCTCACCAAGATGCGCCCAAATCAACTCCCCGGTTGATCTCTCTTTTGATCATTCCCCCGTGATGGCAACAGTCAGTTCAACAATTATCGAGAATACACCTAATGGCTTTACTCATAACCAACTCACCAACTGGCAGCTCTTTACAGAAGTCTTTAATCACTAAACTTTAGCCTTAATTTCACTAAAAACTAATGAAGATATCGAGGCAGCCAAGGAATACTTAAACAAGAGCATAATAAACGCTATCCGCTCCTTCACACCTACTAAAACTTCTATCAGCAAACGAGAATATGCCCATTACATATTAAAAGAAAAAGGAGAAAAACGTAGACTAAGAAGAGTATGACAAACCCATAGAACACCGGATGACAAACGCAAACTAAACAACGCAACTAGAAAGCTAACCAAAATCATAAAAAATTATAAAAACGACTGCTTTCATAAATATCTCGCCAATTTGTCCCCCACAGCTGACTCCAACTACTCACTATGGAAGGATCCCAGGAAACTCACGCGCCCCCCGTAAATAATCCCTTCAATCCGCCGTCCGCAAGGTGGATGGGCGCGTAGTAGCCCTACAGAAAAAGCCAACCTGTTTGCTAAATACTTGTCTAAAGTATTCAAACCCCATTCCTCCAAAACTGCCGCGGACGTTACTGAATACCTGCGCTCTCCCTTCCAAATGTTCCCTCCTATTGAACCCTTCACTTCTGCAAAGATTATAGAATCAATCAGTCGCCTAAATCCCAAGAAAGCAGCAGGGCACGACCTAATAGGCAATAAAGCAATCAAAAAACTTCCCATAAGGGATTGCATTCATCACATCGATTTTTAACGCAATTCTCCGCCTTGAATACTTTCCTAAGGCCTGGAAAATCTCACTGATTACTCTCATCCCTAAAACCGGAAAACCGATATATGAAACTAGCTCTATCGCCCAATTAGTCTTTTACCTATCCTGTCTAAGCTATTCGAAAAGATGCTAACGAATCGACTCCTTCCACTCCTAGAGGATTTGAAAACACTCCCAGATCATCAATTCGGCTTTCAGAAACAACATTCAACAGTAGAGCAAATCCACCGCATAACTCATACGATCAGCCAAACGCTCGAAAAGAAAAAATATTGCTCAGCGGTATTCCTAGACATTCAACAGGCATTCGACAAAGTATGGCATGAACGGCTACTATACAAACTTAAAAAGATCCTACCTCACCCCTACTACTCCATCCTAAAATCCTACCTAACCAATAGACAATTCATTGTTAAATGCCTAGACGCCACTTCCGCAACATTCCCAATAGAATCCGGCATACCCCAAGGTAGTGTCCTCGGACCCCTACATTTGCTGACGACACAGCGCTATTAGCTTCCCACGCAGACCCGGTAATTGCTTCATCCACTCTCCAGCGATGTCTCGACTCCATGGAAAAGTGGTTTCATAAATGGGGCTTCAAAATCAATGAAAAAAATCCTCACATGTAACCTTCACGCTCCGAAAACAAACCTGCCCCCACCATCAACAATACAACAATTCCTGGCAAAGACAAAGTCAGATCTCTGGGCATGACCCTGGACAGGAGTCTAATCTGGAAAAACCACGTCACAGACAAAACGAAGCAACTAAAGGACAAACTCAAAAAATTCTATTGGCTCACGGGCCGACGCTCCAAACTAAACACACAAAATAAAATTACCCTATATAAGACCGTAATAAAACCTATCTGGACCTACGGAATCCAACTATGGGGAACAACAAGTAATTCTAACATTGAAATACTTCAACGCTTCCAATCGAAAACGCTAAGATCCGTATAAATGCGGTATGTCTCCAACGAACTAATACATGGTGACCTTAGGATACCAACAGTCAAAGAGGAAATAGCAAAATATAGCGACAGATATAGCAAAAGAGTCAACAAACTCCGAAACCCCCTAATTACTGGACTACTTAATACGTCTGACCAGATCCGCAGGCTGAAAAGACACTACCCGCTAGACCTAAACGCTAGATTCAATTAGTTATCTAAATTAAGTAATATTTACTTATTTATAATACTTATAAATTATACTTATTTATAATAAGTATTAACTTATTATAAGTAATTAGCCATGTCACTGCGCCACGCCAGAAAAAATTACTGAAAATTCTCAATGCGAGAATTGATTGTAAATTTTAATAAATATAAAAAAAGAAAAAAAAGGTCCTTCGGACCAAGCAAGTATCACTTGCCTTAGATTTCCCTTTACGTTTATTGTCTACCACGTGTTAGCTTAGAAAGTTGGTTTTCTCCACATCTGGTATGTTCCGTTAGCAACTTTCTCGCGAGGGCGGCTAAAACCCTTCCTGGTCCACCAACCGTCTTATTATCCAATCGGAGACGGTGTCTACTGCCCTCACTTCCTTAACCAAAATTGTCATCAACAAATCCGATAGTCCCATGTCCTTAGACACACCCACCACTAGCTTTCCTCAGACACAGTATCGTCAGTAAAACTTCACTTATTCTGTATCCTTAGAATAGTCAACATATCTTCACCGGTCTCTACCCTTATAACAGTCGCGTACTTAACGTATCATTCTAACTAAGTTTTACATAACGTGGTTCGAGTGAATTGTGACTTATGTTAATTCAGTCTGTATTCCGTTGTGATTGCTGAATTCGTAATAAAGTTTAACTAAAACAAAATTAATAGTTGTGTTACGACTCAGCTATTTTATTTCATCAACCAACCCTCAAGTTTACGTGACACGCTCGTCGATACATTGTATATCTACCGACGGGCAGGTAAGACGATACGTCTGCGACACTGTAGGACCAGGAGTGATGGTTAGAAATACGGCCTATAGTAAGCCTCGTGGCGTAACATGATCAATGATTTGTACAGAAATTTTGTGTGATTCATAGAAGACAACGTATTGCCACATTTATTAACAGCTCATAAATTTGTAATGCATACGTTGTTTTTCTGTATAAATATTGCTACTTTTGTTACGATTTATCTGGGAACAGTTCGGCCACCGCAGTGCGTGTGTGATTTTCCTACGCTAGGTAAACTTGTAAATAAATTGTTTACTTGTATATTTGTTTATTAATTATTTATGAAGGCGAAGGTTCAGAGGAAATACTAATCCTCTCTATTCGAAAACACCCTGGCGCAGTTTACGATATGATGTTACGGATTTTAATGAGCATGCAATTACACGCATGAGCGTGTAAGGAAATGAAGCCAAGCACAAGGATATATGGTTCGCAAACTACTCCTTCCACTCCTTAAATTGGCGTTATTCACAATATATTTTCAGCAACTAAGTGAAAAACTTGGCGATTCAGAAATTAATATTACGGCATTTAAATCCACATCAAAGATAAATCGGCCATGTGTTCCTAAAAAATAAGATTAATTATCGCCTTTACTGATACATATTCGCTAAAGTGTTTACATAAAATATTTTAAATCGATCACCGGCCAATACCAGACAAAACTTATAATTTTAAAAAATTTGTCGAATTCAAACACTCCAAATGGTTATGGCACTTAGTGAAACCCCTAACATCAGATGCTACTTAAGTTCCAACTACACTTTTGTGCCATATAATCAATGCCGTAACATCCTCAATCAGCAAATATCAAGATTCAGGTTCGCGAAAGACTGCATGCTATAATTTGAAGGATTTGATAATAAAAATATTGAAATATGTATAATTTTGTATGCTGAACTGGGTTAAATGCGTAGTAGAGATACTTGTATGTGGGTGTCAGTATGCGGAGGTATGTGTGTGCGCGGCGTCTTGAAAACAGTCGGGTAACAATCGGGTATAGAAGAAAGTGCCGAGACGCGTGCAAGCGTGTATCGATGACTATCTTAGAAATCGTCCATAAAACAAATATATAACTATTTTAATATTAATTCCAAGTGTAAATTTAGTGTTCCTATAACATTATTTCGGCTATCAAGATCCACAATTCTCAACAAAAAATACAACTTTTTTTTGTCATATGTATTGCTCCCATAATTTTTCAAATGAACATGATTAATGTAATTTCTTCAAACAATTTTGAAAATTTGTTATTAATAGGAGCAGTTTCTTTCAATACGCTGGAAATCATGAAATTTACAAATTAACAAATTTTTATCTGTGTTTAACTGATTTTGAAATAACCTCTTAGGGCTTGAACTTTAGAGAGTGGTTTCATCTTTCAAACGTGAGCTGCCAGATCTAGAAAGGATAAAAAGGATAAACCTGCAAAGTTATATCGAAATCATCGTCTGACCGATTGCCACCTTCTCTTGTTAGTAGAAAATTTTCTTTTGATTTTATTATGGCTTGAAACTGTCGTGGTATTGAATTTATCAAATTGATGAGTACTCTATTGGAAATATCTTTCCACTCTCCTAAAAAAAGCCTCCTTTAAATGATTTCTTGATGAAATATGATGACTCAAAACTTGTTACATTTTTCATCACGCAACGAATCCCATTCGCGATAGCAGGCTTATTTTTAGTAGATGATAATCCTTCTTCTGCTATTACGATAGGCGCTACATTCGCAAGTGTATGACATTTGCTTGTTATATTTTTGTCGCAATCATCACTTGTCGATATCAAGAGTATTATTCCCGTTCTTTCTTTCAGATTGATGCCTTCCACAGAATTCACAGGGGTGAGAAATAAACAAATAGATATTACAGGAAAATAGACACAAAAGAAAACACATAACCGATGCAGAGAAACACAAGCAGATAATTGTTCTACAACACACTTGGTGGATATCGGCTATAAACACATGTGCGCCATTCTGTGTCCGGGTGCAGAATCCATTTAAAAAAAAACCTATGCTAATTAAAATGCCGAGCGCATACGATTAAAAATATATTGATGTGGATTTACCGTCACGCGCAGTAAAGATAGACTTGTTCGTCCGCTTCGCGGAGTAACGCGTCCGCGGTAGAACGCGCCAACAAGGGTCGTAAATTCTCGTTACTTGTATGATACTTGAGAAATTTAAGGTCCTTGATTATAAAAAATGCTAAAATTTATGACAGATCTTAGGATTATTGCAGGTCCGACTAAGGATGTTGACACATCTGGTGATTATCTAGACCGATGGATGGAGTATGGTTTACGTGGAGGGTCCCAAGACTTGTACTTTAGTATTTTGTAAAACACAGGAAGTAATGATATTGGCCTGTAGGATGCAGTTTGCTGTGTGTCTTAGTCTGGATTAGGCAACATTATGATCTGTGCTAGCTTTCATGGATTGGGAAAGTATGGTATTCTTAAAATTGCATTGAATATTATTTTGATTAAACATATTGCTTTTGAGGGAAGGTGTTTCAAGATTTTACCATTGATTTGGTCGATTCCTGGTGCTTTATTGTTTTTTGTTTCCTCTGTTATGATTCTAATTACTTGTTTTATTAGGCATGGTATAGTGCTTGCAGTCAGCAGCAGAGCAGTGTCGGACTCTTACCGACTGAAACTCCACGTTGTACTGTCTACGCGTGTGACAAGAATGCCCCGTAGTCTCGGTCTTTGCGAATTACTACCAGTGCATTCTCCACAACTCTTTATCGAGCCGGTCCTAATGTATTGGCACCAGTGGAGGCCATTGTCCCTGGCGCCATTCTCCTTTTAGTCACGTCAGCCGACACCCAGCAAGGATGAGAGTTTCCCTTTCTCTGCCTTTCTGCCTGCTCCTTTACGAACATAGCTCGCTCGCCGAAGAGGCGGAGAGCCTCATATTCCTGCGGCCCGCTCAGCATCGCTTCTACGCTCGCCCAGGGGGTCAGTCTCTCGCCTATGAGTGTAACGCAGAGTGTAGCGGGGCAACTCCCACGCCGGACGAAACTCCAGCGTGTGCTGCGCCGTGTCCCTTCCCTCTCCGCAGTGATGGCAAATATCTGTCGTCTCCCGCCTGATTTTCCTCAGGAACTCGCCGAATACGCCGTGTCCAGTGAGCACCTGGATCATCCTGAACGTGAGCGGGAGGCCATTGGGGCTTCTCGATGCCTCCCAGTTTGGGAGGACGGCCTCGACGCCTCGATGTTCGTCTCCCTCGTTGATCAGCTGAAATCGGAGTTTTAGTTGGTAAGAATCCGACACTACTCTGCTTTTGCCGCTTATCAGCAGCAACGGAGTGCCCATGAGGATTTCTCCACGTGCAAAAGAAAAAAGATGTCAATAACAAGAAGGGATCATATTTAAAAACAAAATCCATAACAATAAAAACGTGGCCTTAAATGTCCATTAGCCGAAATTAAAAGTAAAAAAGAGAAATGTTACGATCTGGTGTTGATCTTCGGCGTTCGTAACAGTTACGTGTTACTCTAGGTATCGAATCTTAGATTTCTCGAATCATATTTAGATCAAAACAGTAGTTGCTGACATCAGAAATAGTTATTAGAAAGGATTGAATGGAATGATTTCAAAATTGTTTCAAAAATTAACGAACGTGAATTGAACTATTCGAAATAGTTTAACGAATATTTCTGGTGACAGCAACTATCGTTTTGATTTAAGTATTATTCCAGAAACCTAAGATTCGACACCTAGAGAGACACATAATGGTTATGAAGATCGAAGATCTACATCAGATCGAAATATCATGTGTGAATTGTTTATAAATCTGAAGCTGTTCGCGTGTAAATATATGCATCATTATCGAGCAATGTCATAAATAGTTTTATTTAGAAATGAAACGAGTGGAAAGACCAAATGAGAGGGATGATAAATCCCTTCTTTATAAAATTCTATTTATATTGTTTTTGGTTTAAAAACAAACAAGTAGCGTTCAAATAGTCAGTACACAAAACATAATATTATCCACAGTAAAATTATTATACCGGACATTTTGGTGATCTGACGTATCCAGTACAACCTGAAATAACCGAAAATTTATGTATTTAAATTAGTATCTATTTTTGTATACGAAGATACTTTTATATACACCTTGATAACCGTCGTCGGGCTGTTGACTTAATGTCTTGTTTCCGAATAAATTTCCTAATTCCCATCAGGTAAATTGCAACATACTTCTCCCAATCCATATCTCGTAAATCTAGTTTGATCATATCGCTGTCATTCAACATTTTACTTTTCTCGCCAAGTCGGAACAGTTATCCCTTTGAAAAGATAAAATATTCACATTGGTTCGCGGAGAGACGCGATCGCGAGGAAGCGCGCCAACGGGAGTCGTAAATTCCCGTTACGATTATAGAATCGACGCCACGAAATGATCGATCTCCTATTTCAGTTATGATAATAGAGGTGGTTGAACTGATTATAACCCTGAGGTAACAGGTTACAATTTACATTTTATTCCAAAAACTTGTAGATAAAATAGATACACTCGGTGCGTATAGATATACGTTAACTAGATGACTGATCTAATGTGGATATAGATCAGTGCCGAGATGTTGACTAATCTGTAGTCGTTGAACCAATAAAGTTCGGTGCTCTCTTGCTGGGTGTCGGTGTCTCACCATTAGTCGCTTGTGGGTGGAAATCCCAGGAAGGACGGGAAAACCCACTTTTCCCCACATTTACCTGATGGAGCAATAACCATAAGGAACCTCTTGACTCGAAGGTGTTTTATGGCAATTAACGGACTTAACAGTAAAATCGAAAAGCTTAGTTTTATGACAGTTCCTTATGATTATTACGGTCCGATGAATTATATTTGCACCGCTAGTGGCCACCTCGACCGAGAGATGGATTTCGGGCTATGCAAAGAGTCGCCGGACGTAACACCCTCCACCCGTTCAGAGGCTACCGATCAAAAGTTCTATAAAGAGAAATTAATTGAATTTCCCACCCAACTCATTGTCGATTGCTGGTTGACCTTAGTCCGCTGGATCGTGTTGGCTCGCTAGTGAGACGAGCCGCTTGAAACCTCGATCCAGGATGTTCGTTGCCGTCTGACTGTGATCGTCCGGAAGACGTAGTCGTCGCCGGGGTGAACTTGATGACGTGGCCGAAAGGCCGTTGCCTTGAGAGCACGTTGTCTACCTCGTAGTCTGGATCGCCGCCACCCCGTCATCCTGCGAACCTGCGACACGACCTGCGAAGTGTCGTTGAACACCTCGACCCAAGAAGTGTCGTTGAACACAACGCCCCAGGAAGTGTTGTCGATTTCAACAAAGCAAGTGACAGTGACAAATAAAGCAAACGTGGAGGCGTGAAGAAGATTTACGGTTAATTGGGAGACAGAGCTCCCCCTGCTGAACCATCCGAATCGCGTATTCTTGTTGTTGATTCTTAATGTTTGTACTAGCTTAGCTCTTGTGCTCTTCTTCGTGTCGTTAGTGCCGAGTATCTTGGCCTAATTATCAGCGTAAGACGATATCAGAGGCATCTTATCTTCCGTTTCTTCAGATTCCTTCCAGTAGATTGGATACAGTGGATTAGAATTTGTAACTGCTGGCGTTTGTAACCCTCCTGGTTCACTGCGTCGATGTTTTCTTCTTGATATTATAGTCCGCTGATTCCGCGTTAAACGGACTGTCCAGACTAGACTCTGATTTCTGTTGTGAAAATATTAAAAAGAATCAAGCTAATGATAAAAATATATGTGTAATATATATTCGTGCAGTTAGCGCTTCATAGGTTAAAACGTGTATAAATATTTTTAAAAATAATCTGCATCAATGCGTTAAAAAATGGATTTGAAAGACAATTTCATCCTGATACAAGATAACTATCCAAAACACGATAATACACGATATACAATGCTATGCAATACAATGCTAATACACGAGCATTAATCTTGTATCATGTTTAGAAACACTTAAAAACAGTTCCGCAATATCTCCATTATTGAAAATGCATAAGACTACCTGAAACGAAAAATAGCGATTCACCATATATCATCGTAAAATCGTTTAAAGACGGTTTCCTTTAAAAAATGGAAAAATATTTTAAGTGGAGTACTCAGCAATTTGATAAATTCAATGCCACGATAATTGCAAAACATAATGAAATCGAAACGAAACTTCACTAACAAGAGAAGGTCGCGAATAGGCAGACTCTGACTTTAATAAAACTTGAGACTTGAAGAACAGCGCGAAATATTAAACACGTATTCTTTTTTAGTTGCGGTAAATCAAATTTATGAGGTGTAACCATTCTCTAAAGTTCAACCCCTAAAGGAATATCTCGGATACAATTAAAAACAGACAAATATTTGTGACTAAGAATTTTAATGTATTGAACCAAAATGCGACCAGTTAATAAGGAATTTTCAAAATTGTTTGTGTTGAAGTGGTCACCACTTCTAAGAAAACTCTACATCTGGTCTTTTTAATTTTCTCAAGCACCGAAGTCATCGACAGCGTATAGACAAAAGACTGAGACGAAGGCAGACCATAAACTGTAGACAGGCGATGTTGGCTTCGGGGTTTTCAGTTATATGGTAACACTGCTAGCGTGCGGATCTGGACCAGCTCAAATTATATTCCTACTTGTAATTACACTTCTGCATTAAGATATATTTTCTACCTTATAATTTATCCACGCGTTTCTCTGTTTATACATCTAATAACCTCAACAGTTTGAAGAAATCACTTAGTAACGTCCATTTCAAAAATTACAGCATCAATGCATATGACAAAAAAACTTTCACTTTTTGTCACGAATGCTACTATGTATTATGCATGTCGGAGATGAAAGGACATCGGAGCCTTCCCTTTGGAACTTCGGGAAAATCCCAAGAAGCAAGGACAGGAGCATATAAGGGCAGGTTCATCTGGATTGAGTTTTTAGTTAGTTAGTCGTTGGGCGAATTGCCGAGTAAGTCACGCTGATACTGGTCATCCCGTGGACCGTGGATTCGTTATCGAACCTGGATTCGTTGTCACCATCATCTCGGACATCCTATTGCCGTTACTCATAGCCTCTTGTAGTGCCCATATTCGCACTGATAAATACTAACCACATCCGTGACGGTAAAGTAAGTAAAGGTTCATAGAACGCCCCAAAGTGCCAACCTGACTCCGACATATATATGTCGGAGATGAAAGAACACCGGAGCCTTTGGAATTTTGGATAATCCCGCAACATTGTAACCTAGAGTCTACTATAGCTGTAATTGAACAATTGTAGTTATTCAATCCGATTGTAATTGTTCGAGAGTTGTGATAATGAGCTTGGGCTCGAGGCGACAGTCAGTCGCCGAACGTAGCCGCGGTCACGGGATGAACGCTTTGTCTAACAAAGGTATGGAGTAATTCTATAGCTCTCCTTAAAAGAAATATTCGTGGCGACACGCGACAGTAAACATTCCAACGGTTTCTGTCCCGTGGCTCGCCACACGCAGACCCTATTCTTCGAGTAAGATGATTGCCAGATGTCGATGCGTCTCCGCAGTACATGTTCGGCTAGCCCGAGGGCCCGTTATAAATCTTAAGGTTTAGTTAACTAAAGTCCTTCAAACAGACAAACAGTCTTTGTCCCAATTACGGGAAGATAGGGGAGACATATTTTTCAACGAGCGGCGTCTCCCACTAGCAACTTTCCCTCGAGGACGGCTAGCATCTTTTTCTAACCACCGATATGGAGATTGACCAATTAGCAGCAACGCCAATTTCCCTTACTTTCTGAACGAAGGCTTTTCTCGACGAATCCGATGATCTCGTGTCCTTAGACACACCCCACTATAGCTTTCCTCTGTGGCATGATCGGGACGGGAAAGACATTCCTTCTCGCGATCTCATTGATGAAAGGAGTAACTCTTTACGACCAGTGAATATTACGCGCCCGACTTAGATTTTGCGAGTACGTTCATCTATCATCCCGTCGACAGCGGTTCGTTATTGAACCTAGGATCATTGTCATTAGTTTCTCGAGCACCTAACTACCGCGGTTACTTGTCCGGTTCTATAATAATCGTATTTGCACTAGTCAATGTCTTCTCCATTGCATAACGACAACGTGTAACCCAAACGAAGATTCGTTTCACGCCCCTAACCCTAATTCTAATGTAATCCCGACATATATATGGCTTCCTCATTAGTTAATGTAAATGTCCTATTTATATTCTGCCATTATATTTTCTTTTATTATGACGGCCAACATTAACACACCTTAATACATAACTCTACCATAGTAGTAACCATCAACGCTATCTTTCGAGAATTTAATGAAACTAACAAGGATTATGATTTTCGCATATTTTACAAATTACATACATTTTATTGTGAGCAAAGTTCAGTGGTGTCGAATATGGTGAACGGGATACTCCATGAGGAACGGGTGTGCATTCTGTTCGCAATAATACAAACGTTTCATTAAAAAATTGACGATCTGGTCGACTATGACTTGAATCGTGAGCAATCGCATATGGAATAAATAGAGTTTAGGCCTGTGCTTTAACTTTGTGCTGCTTTATATTTGCTACGAAGTCATAAAGGTAAAAATCGCAAATATAATGCACATGTGATTGATGCTGACGCATAATTCCATTCTTGAATAAATCTTTCGAATTATTGCATGTGGTTTTTCGCGAGCCCAAGTGCTGGAATTTGTTGATTGAGGTGTTACTGCATTGATCATATAGTCCAAAAACGTAGTAGGATCATATTAATATGCGAATGCATTCGCTGAACGTTAGTTTCTACTTTCGCATGATCGGCCACCTTACGGCGCGGTGGTCAGAAAATGAAGCATAATCCCATTCTTATATCCAATTCTATTACCTAATTACAGATACACGCTCGCACTAACGTCAAAAATATGTTATTGAAGCTCACTGTTATCGCACCGACCTCTTAAATTATTTTTCTTATGATACAAACGTCCTGACAAAATGAATAAAGAAAATTATTTTCATATCCACGAAATAGCATTTCGAGAAATTCGTCCACCTTTTCCTGACTCGAAGATGGTATCCCGCCGAGGTAGCCATCCACATGTTATTTATTAATTAAGCTAGAAAAATTTACCGAATGTCGAGCTGGACAAATTATAAAGTACAAATTAAACAATAAAAAAACAGAAATTGTACCTTTAGCTCGTTTACCTGGTACGTCGCGATGGGTTTTTGCAGCTCCGTCATGACACGACCTCGTCTACCTCAGGTTACGAAAATCTAGCCTACGTCGAGCGCTATCGCGTGAATTATCTGAATTGCAGATTTTATTAAGTATAATTTGAATTTTATAAGAGTGTCTGTATATACCAGGATACTCTTATCTGTAACCGTGATAAAATTAATTAGTCGCGTACCGATGATAAATTGTATTAGAGACTGATGAATATTCCTAATTTTTGCATTAAATGAAAATAAATGACACGGAATTTTAACGATAAATAAACATGTAAATGAATTTTAGACTCTTTGTATTAATTCAACTAACCAATTTAACAAAACATTTAATGAAAGCCTCTAAAACACATTTAAAATACAATTACATAAAGTAATTAAATCGCAAGCAGTGCAAACTCATGGTATAGGTAGAGAATATTGAGAATATTTAAATAGAAAATTAAGCGTTGAAATTAGATCACGTAGATGCTATTTTCGGCAGAAAGCAGAGCTGTAGACTCTTTGTAGATGCAACGACTTTCATGATACCTTATTACTTCCATTGACTTGTTAAATAGACATAAATTTTTAGCTCATCACGAATGGTATGCTAATTTGATGTTTGATTTAGAGTAATACTGTGTCCGTAATTGCCCTGTAGAGATTTAAAGCCCATGGAAAACGCTGTACATAAGTAAATTTTAGTAATAATTATATTTGTAATATTTGTTATATGCAAATAGTGCTATAGTACGTAAATGATTATCTTTCATGTAAAACATACCCTGGAATGATTGACGATACGAATCTCCCACTGTGTAATCGCTTATACCTAACTCTAGTTCTAACAGCAACTCATAGATGGCGCATATCAAGTTTCGATTGTAGTAGCAGAGAGGAAACTTCGTCTCTGACAACACAAAGTACAGAATAGGCAGGACATGCAATGTCTTTTCACGTAATATATTCCGGATGTTATAACCGTTCGCGGAGAGACGCGGTCGCTAGGAAAACGCGTCAGCGAGAGGCGTAAATTCTCGCTACGATTATGTTAATCGACGCCGCGAAATAGTCGTTCCCCTGTTTCGGTTAAGATAACAGAGGTGGTTTAATGAATGTAACACTGTATTAACAGGTTAACATAGAATAATATATTTTACAATAATACGATGAATATGTTACAGAAATTTGACTCGACTTTGCGATATCTCTAGATAAATTCGTTTGCTCGTCAGATTTGTCGAAGTGTCACGTTAGTGTCACGTAAAATAACAAAATAAAAAAGGAATTTGAGGTAAAAAATAAAAAAAAGAAAACTTTATTTTTTTTCTAACATCAATACACTTTACAATCCATTTCCGAACTCTAGACGTGACTTTCTAAGACTGACTCTTATGATTTTACTTTCGATCGGATCCGATTACTTTGTTTTGTCATCCCTCAACATCCCCACCGTCCATGCATTTGTTAGGCGTCCGCGATCGTTGCCATGTGCTCTTTCTTCTAGAACCTTCGGTGGAAGGACCGTTGGGATGTTGATGGTTCATTAGGCACTTCAGCGATATACATTGTCGCCGAGTGCCGCCACATCTTTGTCTCTATCGTCAGTCCGTCGGATTTGAAGTATGCCGGTCGTGACACTCTCGTCGATACATTGTATATGATCCGGCGGGCCGATAAGACGGTCTGCCTGCGACGTTGTAGGACCGCGAGCGACGGTTAGAAAATACAGCCTGTGGTAAGCCTCGTGGCGTAACACCGGGGATCATCTGAACTTACCTTTTTTGTGTCACATGCAACGTTATCTATTCAATATAGCAGCAACTTGGATGAACATTAAAACAGAAAACATCTACAAAAATATACGTAGAATATAGAAAGGATATCTTGTAATCACAGAGAAAATATAGAATGTTACACTTGCACGTACTTTTGCCTCAGAAAATCGCAACGCAACCTATGAATAACACAAAATGACAAATTACACTCAGTGAAGACAGCAAGAAAAACAACAACGAGAGCTATAAAAGAGCAAGAGGATAAACAAAAACCTGCCTCTGTGGGTAAATATTTATTGATCGATCAAGTACATCGTGAATGTACTAAAACTAAGGATCAAATTTTGCGTAATGTATCCATGTCTTGAGCAATACCTTACATTTCATACGATGTCTTGCGATATCTTGCGATATCTTGCAATATCCCACTGTGCCCCATGTGTGTGTTATTGACTTTGTAAAAATAATAGATAATATTATATTTACTCGTATAGTATCTATTATGTTATTATGTTTTACGTTGTTTTAATAACGAGGAACCAATTCTAGAAGAAACAAAACCAATGTATACGACAGCAATGAGGATTGTTGGTACATGTGTTTCTGGCTTATCTTCAGAAAAAGAAATATATCTATTAATTTTTGTTTCTAGACAGAGAAAATATCTAAAAATCTTATTATTATAAGATCATGTACTAAAATTATCAGAATAAATGAGAGGAAATTTTTATGAGACAATTAGGTCGGCGTGTAACAGAAAGATTTTGATGATGTTCTACATGGAAACTAAATACGCGTCTTCGTACGTATGCTTACTTCCTAATGAAACTTAAACGTTAATCGATAACAGAATAACGGAAGCTTTTATGATCCTTTGCTCCTCTGTTTTCTTCGCCTCTTTCTCATTTGCATTCTACACTGTTAAAAATTTAAGCAAGTAAACTGTCAAGGACTTTTTATACTGTTATATTGACTGTATTATATTAGCGTGAAAAAATTATATTATTACGCAAAGGAAACGTGTAAAAGTGTACCGGATTAACGATCGCAAACAGAAAGGATATCGAACAAACATTATATTTCTTGAATTTATGGTTTCGTTATTGACTGTCGATGATGATGCGAATTTTGCGATACAAATTCAATAACTTCGATGTGACATTACGTTATTCGTGTCAACTATGTTACTGTCTATCGAATTATACAATTAAATTAGTTTAATACTACAAAACCTGGAGCTATTGGTTTCCCCTCTTTGAGCACGAGATTCAATTGAAGAAAGTGAGTGTAAATTCAAGTATTATAATTCGTAATGCATGTTATGAGTCATGTATAAATAAACATTATGGATTATTAGATATTAATTCTGTAACGTGTCAGTTTTAATCAATGTTTATGGATATTTCAAAGTTACGTAAAAAACTGAAAAATTCGATTAGTTTTCATTCTGCAAACATGGCTTGATTATTTAAACACAGAAAACTCGGTAAAAGGAAGAACTAGACCTCTTAGAAAAACAATTTGTTACACATCGTTGACGCAGTAACGCTGAAACAGGACTGAAATTTTACAATTTGAAAATCGGGAGTGTCAACTTCAATAAACTTCAAATAGACTTTCGATTAGCGAAACGTAAAATTATATTTTTTCAATTATAAATTAGCTAATATTGACGTTTCCCTGTTAGAAAATAAGTTACGTTAGAAAAAGATTATGTGATTTCATCCTTCTCGGCGAGGCAACCAACGAGTAAGCATATGACTAGTAACCAGTAACGAAATAGAAACTAAAATCTTCCGTATTAAATCTGTACTGTGTTCCTCGAACTCCGTTCATTTAAATATTTTCAAATTTCACTTAAATATTTGAAAGGATTAAAAAATGTGATAATAGGATTTAGAGAAAATGTAAAAGTCAGTTTTTTTTCCTCAAATGAAATCATATGCTTTTTAATATGTTAATCCACTTCGTCATTCTCTACAAAAGAGTATTAACCTATTTTAACTATTTACTAACCTATTTAACTATATTAATTTAGTAGATATTTTAACTTGAATTTATGACATTTAACGCATGAAAGCCAAGGAACGCAACATCTGTAACATTTTTCCTGGGAAAAATATTTTTTCAAATCGTTTTTCGTTATACAATTTCTACAATATGTTTAAAGTGAAATAAGAAATAACGGTAGTACATACACATTGTACAATATGTAAATCACATTGCTCAGGCTTTACCTGTCCGTATTCATAAATTTTCTTGACCTTGTTGACAACGTAAATGCAAATACATCTGCAAGGATTGGGAACGAAGTATCTGAATTAATACATATATCTTGTCTCACATTACGATCATGTATCATAACAGTTTCAAATCTTTTACGAGTACGAATAGTGTTCATAACGATCTTTAACTAGCAACAGCTAAGACTGGATGCGGTGCTATCAAGGTCCTCGATAATACGCGTAGCAGTTAGCAGTCATCGAAAAAATGTATATCTTTTTGTTCTTATAATCAATAAAAATAAAAAATCACTGTGGAAACGTAAAAGTGACCATTTGATTGTGCAAGAAAACTTACGATGAAGAAGCTGTATCTGTGCCTTGTATTGGAATTATGCGTGCTGACCATGTCGCAAAGAACTGCCTTGGATACGTCTATTCTTAATTCCATCTACCATGGATATCGTAATTGGTTAACGCAATCCTACGGTACGTCTGTTTTAGTTTATTTCGTGTTACGTCTTTATGCAATAATATCACTTTCTTTTGGTTAGAGAGATGCTTTTTGGAGGAATTGAAATATTGTGTATCTTATTTTTCATAGACTAAGGTTTCATTGTGAATATATATATTTTCGCGATAAAATAATAAGTTGACGAAATTTTTTCAGTAAAAGTAGACAAAAACTTATACAGCACGGATCATTTTTCTTTTAACATATAAATATTGTAGAGATTATATTTTCAAGAAACATACGCTATGAATTCTGTGGCACCCTCTTCTGGTTCTTGAGATGAGGAATTTTGCAAACAATACTTATTTCGAAATTCGTAACGAAACTAAACAGCTGTCCTGAAGTGTATTAAAAGTGACGAGTTGTTAGGTAAATGTGAAATCAAAAGATGTCCATTTCCATTTGTTCTTAAAATACTGGCCAGTCTTGTTATACGAGTATAAGAGGCAGCAACCTGATCGTGATTTCAGATGGAAATTGGGTTTTGGTTAAGTTAGTGACGGGCTGCGCGGGAAAAGTTGATACCTCGCCACTGAACGCCTTTACTTTATAGCATAAATCTTGAAAATATACAGTAGCTCACGAAAGTTTTCACATACTATTAAAACTTTAGACGATTAAAATATGCACGTTAAATTTAAGAAGTGAAAACATACATCTGTATATCTAAAATTAAGAACGAATTCGATAACGTTTGTAAAAGTTCTGAAATCCTTCGTTGTAATTACTTGATCGGAATTATGACATATCGCGTGCAATGTTTCATCACAGATAAAGTATTTTTGTAAATTGTTTTAAAATAACTATTTTGTAGGCACAAGAAATGGCGATCGAATGTCTCAATTACGGAATAAATATAAATTTCAAAAGGAAGTTCCAATAGACGTCCCTTTTCCTTGCAATGTAACAGGTACTTAACCAAATTTATGATTATTATTGTCAAATACTCCATGATATCACTTGTAAATATTATATCGTCGTATTTATTCTTTAAAATCATTATTCAATTTAAATCGCAGATTTCTTTTATTTCCAATAATTTTTGCAATTTATCCTAGGGACAATCGGTAAATTTCTGTAGCAAGAAATTACAGTGAAGAACGCTGTTCTTTATAATTTGTAATGGCTACAAGAATGTCAATGTGATTTCGAGTTCATTCATAGTCTTGTCCTATTAATATCATTTTTGAAGATATATAACATTATAAGCTCCTCACCCCACTGTAGTTTAAGAATAGTAAAATTGATGCTTATCCTTTGAAGTTCACATGTATTCTAATGTATTTACTTTAATTTGTTTAGCCGGCAGGTCTCCAAAAGTTCCCGAGTCGGTTCACCATTTAAAACCAGGAGACATAGATGTCATTGTTGCAATGGGTGATTCCTTGACAATCGGCGCTGGAGTTACTTCGATTTATACGTTCGAAGTGAACATTGAAAATAGAGGCATAATGGGTAGTATCGGCGGTCAAGGAACTTGGCGAGAGTACCTGACTCTCCCTAATATTCTTAAAGTATGTTCATTTTTTACATCTGCATTGTTTACGCACATGATTTGTGTTATCGCCATAAATGCGAATACTGAAATCTTTCATAGTCCGATTTTTCTATATGCAGGAATTCAATCCTAAATTAATAGGTTATTCACTTGGAGACGCTATAAGTACTGATCCAGCTGCGCAGTTAAACGTCGCCGAAGCTGGAGCTATATCTAAAGATATGACTTTCATGGCGACATATCTGGTCAATAAAATAAAAGATGACCCGAGGATAGATATCAACAAACATTGGAAGGTTCGTATGTTCGTAGACAAAATAATTATATACATATATATAAATGCCAGTATGAAATTGGACAAATTTTTTCTTTCTTTAATCAAAATTTATAATTTCATTTAATATTTAATCGTTTAAGCAATAGTATCTACATTTTTATGTTTTCCAGTTGATTTCATTGATGATTGGAAGTAATGATTTTTG
Source organism: Bombus vosnesenskii (assembly GCF_011952255.1). Lineage (NCBI taxonomy): Eukaryota > Metazoa > Arthropoda > Insecta > Hymenoptera > Apidae > Bombus > Bombus vosnesenskii. The sequence goes on from NW_022883686.1 coordinate 938,195, forward strand.
CATTAATACGTGTGCAACATCTCCATGGTCTATGTTAAATGATCACAAAATAGATTTAATTCATACTCTTAGAATATTAAGAGACAATTTACCAAGAACTTTTGTTGCTCTTATACCACCACCTCACTTAAAGGAACTGGTTGCTGCACACCAAGCAGCGAGCTCTAGAAACGTCGATTTTTGACCGTTAGGTTTTTCACACTAGAAGAGGCATACGTGATCATAGGCGCGAGCGGTGGCGTGACCCGAGCATAGTGGGGGTCGTCTTCCAAATGAGACAAAGGAATAATCGAAGGGCGAGCAGTTCCTTCTGACGAGTCTAACGTGACACTTCGACAAATCTGACGAGCAAACGAATTTATCTAGAGATATCGCAAAGTCGAGTCAAATTTCTGTAACATATTCATCATATTATTGTAAAATATATTATTCTATGTTAACCTGTTAATACAGTGTTACATTCATTAAACCACCTCTGTTATCCCGAAACAGGGGAACGACTATTTCGCGGCGTCGATTAACATAATCGTAGCGAGAATTTACGCCTCTCGCTGACGCGTTCTCCTAGCGACCGCGTCTCTCCGCGAACGGTCGTAACAGTTGGCGTTACTTGAAAGTATACGCCATTAAATGCTCGGCAATTACCCCCGCTATCTTTCCCCTTGATGCATCAAGGCATTGGATGGTCGAGTAATGCAACCTGATCCGAATTCAAATATCGATGAGGCAATACTAATGCAACAGTGAAATTTGATTACTGTTTGAAATTCTTTAAAATTAAATTTTTACTAACGTGTTTGTGAAATTTTGCTGATTAAGATAAGACCAAATACAGCGATATGCTAGAAATCACATTTACTTATTGATGAAAGGAGGGAAAGGAAGTTCCTATCATTTGTTAAACGAACCGCCTTCTTCATCGATTTCAGGATCATATGAAAACTGTATCTGCATAAGGACCACATATATTCCACTTGTGTGCGATTATACTGTTTTCATCCAGTGAAAGTAATCGAAAATAATTATTTACGGGGAATTCACGTGGTCGACACGAACACAACTGAAGGGCAAGAACTTTGTCGAAGTAAACATTCCTCCACTCTTTGCCGAAAAACAACGGTGCTGATAACACGAAAGCAGAATTCGTTGTAAATCCAATTCATTAAATATTATGTAATACGGTCCAAATTTTTATTCTGTGACAGTGCCGTTATTAATCTTTCCCAAGTTTCATTAGTTATTACTTTCAAGTTACTCTATCGGAAGTGTCCTATCACGCATCGGTTCATATACAGGGTATTCGGCTATGTTCTTTAATTATTGACAGTGAGAAATCGGTCCAAATATCCCAGTGCGCGGTCTGTGTTGCGATTCTCAACTACTAGGTGACAGTCAGTCAGGTTGCAACTGATCGGTTGATATCGCGAACCGTGAACGTTATTAACGCCCGAGGTGATATATTAAAGATGACGAGTAATGTTATGTGTAATTGATTTATTTGCACTGTATAATATAACACGAAGAGTATGACGCTCGGATGAAGACTGTTTTAAGGCTCTTTGAAGAAGCTTCGCCTGGTCCTTATATGCTAACTGTTCATCCCGTGGTTTTCCTTCTTACCATGGTTTTCATGGGGTGAGAATCTATTCTTTCTAATCTTGTAACTGTGCATCCTCGTGGGCACATATCTTCCGGTGTTGCCGATTGATACCAGCACATGATAACTATAGAATGTACCCATCGAATACTTAGTATGTTAATTAGCCTCTTGATGAGGTCCGCATCGCAAAGTTTACAACTTGAGAGGTAGGAAATTCGAACTTTTACAAAAAAAAGGCAGATGTGTGTGGGGGGGCGAACGATTAGAGAACATATTAATCCTCTCTACTCAGAAATTCCATAAAGCAGTTTTCGATATGCCGGTATAGGATTCAATGAGTAAGCAGGTTTAATGTATAATGTACGATTTTTCTTATAAAACGTCTCGTAGGATAGTTTACGTCTGCGAATCCCATAATCTTCTTCTCTACGACTTGTACGAGGTAAGGCATTACCCATGCATCGTTCGATTTGGAATCGCTCTGCACTCTGTCGTTCAGGCTAACCTGCTTTCGTTCCTGTAAGGAGAGTTATCCCCGCACAGAGATATTTCGGCCGATGTTTAATTGACTACAACTAAAAAAGAAAGCCGAATACGTAACCTTCTTGTTCAGAACTTTCATTTTATTTTGGTTTCAAGAATCACTGCTAAATTTTGTTACACTCATAACCGAACAGTCTGTAGATCCGTTAGAAATTTGGTATTAAAAATATCGATTCACTAGGTTATTAACTTCATGAATTTTGATGTAACATCGTAATCACCTTGTATAAAAAAAACCTGTTTGCCGCATCACAGTGCATCTTCAGCGATCGTTCCGGAAAAAAGATTAGCCACTGTAGATAGTTTTTGTCTATTTGAGTCAGAGGCTAACATCTATTGAGTAATTTCAAAAGTGACCTTCAGATCTCTATTGCGATTCACAGCGAAAGCTTTTTCACTATAGTCCCTTGTAATGTGTTTTTTTAATGTAGAGAATAAAGATAATCCAAAAAAGGAAATCCATCATTAAATGCAAAAACCGTGTAATTTTGGCGAGAGGAATATGTGAAATAAGAGTTTTGGGATTTCTGTGTTCCAAAATTCAGTTCGTTCGAAACTTTCTTATTAGTTGGTCTAAGTCGCAGATAAATGCAACAGCAATGTTGCAATGCTTCGTACAATTGACATATGACGTTGTTTACTTTATTCTTAACGAGAGATTTCTCGCAATGATGGAAATGTAGCGGCACATGAGTCAGAGGACGATGCGAATCGAGAGCGACTCATGTTGTTTTGCCTCGGGGTATTGACACAGCTTTCACGCATGAAACGTAATGCTAAATAAACTCCGAGCAAAACAATATCGCCGCTACATGCAACCGTCGGATAAAGACGAATTCGAATTTTCCGACCCTCCTCCGACCAGTATAAATAAACGGAAGTAATTGCAAGAGAGTCAGATTATTCAAGTAATTATTCGAGATAGTATCCGAGTTGTCATACGGGTTATTACACGAGCTATCATACGCGATTAACGGAATGTACTAGTTATCGAGTTATCTGCGAGCGATCATACACTATCGTGAGAATACATTGAACGAGCGTCTTTCGACAGTATTTATACTTATATTTATTTAATTTCTTTCAAATATATTAGACAGGTTGCAACAGCAATCTTTCGCTCTTGTTATTCTATATTATTGATCCTCAACCAATCCACCACAATATAAATATCTGTATTACCTTTTTTCATTCCTAATATTTATGATGTTAATGAGGAAGACAAAAATATAAAATAGTATAGAACAGAATAATTTATCCTATACCTGTAAGTATAAGTTGGTATAAGTATCGATAATTTATACCGCAATTATTATCGTGTATATGACAGTCATCGAAACAATAACCAGATAGTAACATCGCGTCTGATATACACTTGACGATAACCCCTCCAGAGGAACCAAACCTTAGTATAAGAGCCCTCCCAAATCAGCACTCAGCACTTTTTTTGTTATAACACTCTGAACCATCACTCTGTTGTATTCATGCAATAAATTTTACTACCATATCTAAAGTTCAAATTTTTTACCTTACTTGTGAAACGTTCGAACTAAGACGCGAGCAGATCACCGGTGATGTGTTAATTTCGCGATTTCTTGTGTCTCCTACGTGACATGAGCTTTGCGTATTCAAACAAAGTATTTCTCCACGACTTTTCAACCAATTCACGCTCGATAGCCTCTTACTCCTAACTGCAATCATTGCCCTTTAAAACGGATTTCTAGTCTATCTTTCTGAAGTACCTTGTGGACGAATTAACTTGTTATACAGATAGTTTTCCGACGATAGGGATATGTTTATAAAAACAGTAGATAAGCTGTTGCACTATGCCGATGCAAACGATACCATAAACGTGCAAGTATAGGCAGGATTCAATATAGTATTAGTAGCAGTAATTTATTGCAAATACAGGAAACATTTGATAATTGCAGCGTCATTATCTGCATTCCGAAGGAGGGGTCTAGCTGTATGAAGCACGGGAAAACTCGACATCCCACCGCGATCGAGTATTGTAACATGCTCCAATGTTAGACATTGATTGTCACAATGTACCTAAGTACTAATTCAAAAACAAAACTTTTTAATTGTTGACTTTTTAAAAATGAGACTCTTACTAACGTATTTGTGTGACGTTTCTGATTAATACGAGACTAAACGTGATATAATTTAAATTACAGTTACGTATTGATATGCATTTAATTATCATTTATTGAGTAAGCTAATATGCTTCAAAAAATATATATGTTTGGTGTTGTTTTAATCCCAAAAATATAAGGAGCACATTGGTAAAAGTTTCGATCATAAATCGATCATAAATAAAAAATAAGAAAGTTTGATTTTTGAGTTAAAGATCTCAGCTTATCGCGGGTTTTTGATTAACATTTGCCGAACGTTACGACTCTCAGTCCTTGTTTCTCTGTGTTTCCTATATCTCGAAAACTAAAGTCGAGCGATGTATTTATGAGAATATGTTTTTCATGATACGTTATACAACATGCTTAAAATTTATCGAAATCGAACGCTTAGCCTTGTTTACGCATAACTACCTTTGATGTATGTATTATGTAACAAAATCAGAATTTAATCCCATTGCAAGAAAATTGTTGATTTAGTACAGATTTCTTGAAAGAATATTACGAATCTTCTACATTATAAATGTTATATTACGTCTAACGTCATCTACATGATATGTGTATGTGCATGTTAATGATGTATATATGCATATAAGTCCTTTTATTACTAACATTTAGATGTTAATGAGAAAATGAAACATAAAGATGTCTGGAACAAAATAATTCATTCTATATTTGCGAATACATTTTAGTACAGCATCCACCATTTGTAACATAATTATTATGCAGTATGTAGTAAAGTGAAGTATGAAAATTATTGCCCAGTTCAACTCATGTTTTCAATTTTATTAAACTGTAGATAAAAATAGAGTATACTATGTGTAGGATAACTTATGACATTGCTGGCAAGCAAATTTAAGAGCGTCTATTTCCCGTTTAATGATTACAGGTAATCCTTCATTTTATATATTCTATTTTTTTCCTACAATATAACCAAAAGATTGATAAAATATTCTTAGTCAGCGACAATTTTCGTTAAAACTTCTTAAATTTTATTTCTTTTCATTATTTTAGACAACTTAACGATTATTGTCTACGATCCAAAATTATGTGAAGAAATGCAACAATACAAAGTCATAATCAAAAACTAAACACTATATATTGAATGTTAGCGCCCTAATGAAGCATTCCATTGATGCCGCTTACGTGTAGTTAGGACCACGGCCATGTAGACAGTTCTTGACACTCATATACCGAAAGCATAGAAGAAATGGTCCGAAAGTTGTGTTGTAATGAAGAAAGACAAGAAGGGCATTCTACGTATGCGTGGCAGACAGAAACATTGATACTTTATTCGTCTCCGCCTGCCTCGTAAGAAGCAGGAAGCTAATTAACACACTAAGTGTTCGATGGGTTCGCTCTAAAGTAAACAGCTGGTATTATTCGGCAACACCAGAGAAGATTGGAAGGAATAGTTTCGCACCCCACAAAAACCATGGTGAGTAGAAAAACCCTAAAACAGAGAGCCAGTATATGAGGACCAGACGAGGTTTCTTCAGGGAATCATGAACAAGTCCTAGAACAGTCTCCAGCATACAGTTATACTCTGTCACATTACTCTGCATCTTTAATCTACCTCCACCTTGAGCATTAACAGCGTCCACGGTTCGCGATATCAACCGATCAGTTGCAATCTGACTGGTCGCCATTTAGTTGAAAATTCGCATCAGCCTGCACACTCGCGGTACGTGTGCGATTTTCCAACGTGTGTGATCTTTGCACAAGCATTGTCTATATGTGCCTTTGTTTATTAATCATTTATCGAGACAAAGGATAAGAAGAGACACTGATCCTCTCTATTCGAAAATATCATAAAGCGGTTTGCGATATGCTGCTGTGGATTTTAATGATTAAGCATACGATGATTTTTCTTAAAAAACTTTACGCAGGATGGTCTACGTCTCCGAATGTCATAGTTTGTAGTACAAAATAAACTTTTTTTTTTATTATTAACGTGGAGGCAATCCGCACGGACACCAGGTCGCTTCTGGGGAAAAGCGGCGTGGTAGTGCCGGACTCCAACCGACTAAAACCTCCACGACGACCGACCCGGCTGCGATTGAAAGGGGCCAAGGAACCGGTGTTAACTTGCCTAAACTAATCAAGTTCGCGGACATTTCTTTCATATAAAAAACTTTATTCGTATTTATTTTATTTCGTTTTCCAAATGCTTCAAAATAGCTTGTAACATTTCCTACTTTTGTTGCCATTATCGATCTATTATCGCCCAAATATATATTTACCGGTCCTTTAAGGTCGATAAATTTATCAAAATAATTTACATCGTTAATTATGTAATCGGTACAACCGCTATCTAATAGCCACATTATTTCGTTATCACTTATCTCGTTCATCTCGCTGTTGTGTGCTGCATGCGCCGTTGCCATCCACGTGCCTGCTCCTGAGTTGCCATACTCGCTCGTGTCAGCTGCTGATTGACGATGAAACTTTCCACGTCCCCTGCTCGTATTGCCCGTGCTTCCCCTTCCACTGCTGCGACCACGTGTTGGCCCACGCCGATTACTGTTACTGCTTCCCGCTTAGACGCCATTTTGACACTCTCTCGCAAAATGTCCTACTTTTCCACATTTCAAGCATCCTTCCTCTTTTGCAGCAAAGAAAGTTAGTTTTCATTTCTCCTCGATTAGATTTATCTTTCTTCTCCGCTATTTCTATTTTATTCTTCACGTACACTACCGTTTGATTCTCTTCTTTCACTGCATCTATTATATCCGTTATGTAGCTATACTCTTCGGGTAAAGTATTTAGCATGTAATTTAGTTTTTCCTTCTCACTCACTTGTGCGCCTGCACCTTTTAATTCATTTATTACTTTTTCAAAATCGCTAAAGAACGATGCTGAATCACTGTATTTATCAAGACTTATCTTCTTAAATCTCCTTCTGCACACGATCTGTAGTGCCGTCAACACTTTCAAGTACATTTCGTCGAACTTTTTCATTATTTCATACGCTGCTTTCTTTTCTAATATATTCTAATTGTCTATTCATGATGGCACTGTAAATTGTGTTTATTGCTTTCAGATCCTTTTTCTTCCGGTCTGGGTTGTCTGTTTCAGTCTTCACTCTAGTTGTAACAATATCACATTCTTTATACCTCAGAAACATCGTTATTCTTTTCTTCCACATACCGTAATCCTCACCATCAAATAACGGTATCATAATTTCCGATCTCCCCATTCTTATTGATTTCTTATCCTTTACTCAAGCGTTCCTACGTTCTCGAAGTATTTTTTCTTTTATTTTATATCCTTTTAACGTTTCTTCCCTTACTAAAACTCACTCGAACTGACTCGCAGGAATAAAAACCACGCACTAAATAGCTCGCAAAACTACTAACCATGCTGTGCTACCATGTTAAGGTATAAAGAGGATTCGGAAATGCAAATAGTTTACTTTATTTCACACACAGCAGCTATACATATATATTACACTCTGAAGACCTCGAAAACCTTCTTGCACGCACGCTTGTTGTCAACCGACTCCTCTAGATTTTTCTAACAGCTTCCAAATATCTTTTGTCTCAACTGAGACCTGGACGCCCTCTGACGCTGACACACACATTCACACGTACAAGTAGTGTGGGCGTGTAAGGGCTCAGCTTTGCGGCCGACCGTGCCATTCCTGGAGTATGGAACTCATACTGGCTTCGTTGATAGATGTTCGTTAATTATCGTCTACTTTCAAGCGTCCATTGCCCGGGGGACGGCGCGCATAGATGGTCGGCGCGCGACTTGGGAAAACCCTGCCCTCTCCTTTCGGGTCATTGGACAAGTTGAACCTGCCCTTTCGGGCGGCAGCTCGCTTAACCGGTGCGGCGCGATGTACGCATCTTGCCATGCCGTTACCAGCGGGGGACACGAGGAGGCGGAGCTGCCAGCATGTAGCTCGGTCCCAGCAGGTTGGCTTTCCAGCCGATTATTCCCTGCACCGTCACAGTATTCATTTGCATGAGTACCGCCTGCACCGATGATCGCAGGGTTACATTCACATGTACAGTGTAAATGTATCATCTACCTAACGATTACCCCTCATAAACTTGATTTACCGCAACCAAAAAAGGATACGTGTTTAATATTTCGCGCTGTTCTTCAAGTCTCGAGTTTTATTAAAAGCAGAGTCTCCTCATTCCCGACCTTTTCCTGCTAGTAAAGTTTTCTTTTGATTCCATTATGTTTTGCAAGTATCGTGACATTGAATTTATCAAATTGATGAGTACACTACTGAAAATATTTCTCCATTTTTTAAAGGAAACCTTCTGTAAATGATTATACTATATTTGTTACGTCGCGTAACACTCTACCTAGACCAGGCCACACACCGCGGGCAAGATGGCAACCATATGTCTTCGGATACTTACTGCGTACCCTCAATAGTCTCAAGTACCCTCCATAAATCTCAGGAATTTCCTAGTCGAGGTCCTTCAAACCGAACAAACATCTGTTTTCCGACTCATTTCTAAAGACCATTGTCTACTACGGCTTGACAAGGGAATGTTAGTTTTTCTAACGTACCATGCAACTTTCTTCCTACTAACCACTTTCTATCGAGGGCGGCTAAGACCCTTCCTAGTCCACCAACCTTCGTTTAACCAATTAACAACGAAGCCTATTTCCCTCACTCTCTTAGCCAAAATCGTCACCAACAAATCCGATGGACCCGCGCGCTAGACACGCCCATCCTTAGCTTTCCTCCGCCACAGCATCGTCTCCGAACATCACTGATTTTCCATCCTTCCAACAGTCAACATCCTTCGACCGGGTTTACACCCGAAGATCAGTCACTCGCTCATCTTATACATACGCACCAGCGTAACTATCTTCTTTACAAGTTGTTAGAATAAACGGTGATTTATAACTTACTATACAGTGTTACATTCATTTTGTATTACACCGAAGTTGTTGGATTGTGAAAATATATAATAACCTGTTAGTAGTAGCTTTATCTTCAATTTAACTACCCTTATTATCCCAAAAGAAATAAAGGATCGAACGATTCGCGGCGTCGATTAGCAAATCGTAACGGGAATTTACGACTCCCGTTGGCGCGCTTTTTCGAGATCGTGTCTCCCGCGAACGTGCGAAAACATATGGGAAGTAATATTATTATAATATACATGGAATCATCGAAATTAACAACTGATTAACAGAACATAAAATCATATAAAATCATTTCGATCTGTTATCAATACATATCGAAAGCAATGGTATCCTTTATCGATATTGATCCTTTTCTAATCGATACCGAACTAGTACTGTATAAAAAGGATATCGCGCGGAAGATTCGACATCCTTTTTACACTTCCCGCAAATTTCGATACTCGTTTCATATTCCAATAGCAATAATACTGTATACGCATTCACTCAATATCTAAAGAAGAGCGAAAGACATTTTATAAAATAAATATTTCATTCTATTTGATAGAAAATAAGGGTCAATTTAGGGATATGCGTGTGAATGAAGAGATATGAATGGTAAGCACAGTTTTTACGGCCTGGAAGCTAAAATAAACTATTTGTTACGACCGTTCGCGGAGAGACGCGGTCGCTAGGAAAACGCGTCAGCGAGAGGCGTAAATTCTCGCTACGATTATGTTAATCGACGCCGCGATATAGTCGTTCCCCTGTTTCGGTTAAGATAACAGAGGTGGTTTAATGAATGCAACACTGTATTAACAGATTAACATAGAATAATATATTTTACAATAATATGATGAATATGTTACAGAAATTTGACTCGACTTAGCGATATCTCTAGATAAATTCGTTTGCTCGTCAGATTTGTCCAAGTGTCACGTTTGACTCGTCAGAAGGAACTGAACGCCCTTCGATTATTCCTTTGTCTCATTTGGAAGACGACCCCCACTATGCTCGGGTCACGCCACCGCTCGCGCCTATGATCACGTATGCCTCTTCTTGTGTGAAAAACCTAACGGTCAAAAATCGACGTTTCTAGAGCTCGCTGCTTGGCGACAACTATGCTCTCGTCGATACATTGTATATGATCCGGCGGGCAAATAAGACGGTCTACCTGCGACGTTGTAGGACCGCGAGCGACGGTTAGAAAATACAGCCTGTGGTAAGCCTCGTGGCGTAACACTATTCATATAAATATTTCTCTTATATACGGAAAAAATGTTCTTTTTCTATTGTTAAACAAATATTTCTTTTATAATTAAATCTATATATCTTGTACATTTGAAAAAGTTATTTGTATGTATATTTAAATAGAAAAAGATTGAATCTATTTTTACCATTGGGGTCACGAGCTGATAAGTGTAGAAATAACACGTGCTAATAAGGGAGGAAAGACAAAATTGTAGTTTTCATGATTTAATGAAGAAGATGAAATAGTATTAAAAGGGTAAGAGGAAGAAGTGATTAACCCGAAAAAGTAAAGATACAGAAAGGAAGTGAAAGAAAAGGCAGTCTGTAAGCAAGTTGAAACTGTTCAGAGAAATAAGAAATTAGAGCGATTAACGATTAACGTGAAACGATAAACACAAACGGCAGATCGGTACGATAATACGAGAAAATTAATACGATAAGGAAAGGTAAAACGGTGCCACCTACCGGGTGAAAAGAGAACATACTCATATGATAACGACGGTAAGTCAGGCAGACAAATAGATAGATACAAAAATGGGCAAGATAAGAAAAGATAAAGTACCTTTATATTTGATTAGCAGTTGTATTTTTCGAGTACTTTAGTGGTATTACAGAAGGAATGAGAGCGTTCAAGCTTATGGTTGTTCCCGGACTAGTACTGCACAATGCGGCTAGGTACTGAAGATGACACATGCTACCATATACAATATTCTATAAAATTATGGATCCACCCTGTTTGGTTACGCGCTAGCATAGACAAGAACCTATAGTGTTCCACGCTACAAGATCCTATTTAATTGTATGGTTCTACGGAAAAGTTCACATCTATTTGCCTATCCGAGATAGACGAGTGTGAGAATAACAATATCGCGCAATAATTCCAGTGGCACGAATATTTTTTCGTCGTCCCATGGAACCACATAAATATTTCTCTTCCTTAATACGTACTATGAAGATTATTGAAACGAATTCAATGACCTTGCCCGTGAAGACATGTACTGCTGGTACAGTACAGTATCGATGCTACTGGATGTTACCAGAAATTTCTTAGCGGGAGAAAATTGAATGTTTCAATATTGTTTAAGGATGCAATGGTAAAGGTGTAAATTACTCATTTATTAATACTCCATTATCGATTATGAAGATTTGATCGTCATGTGTAATAAATTTATTTTTAATGCTTTACAATACCTTTAAACACCATACTCTACAATACTATAAGTTCATTCATTATTCATCTCCATTTATTTGGCATTTGTGATGTTCTTTGAAATTTTTCTCGGTGTACATTGTACATGAATCATCCAATATCAATGGCATCCAATATCGTATGCGTCGATTACTTTGTGCATAATGCCATCTAAGGGAAAACGTACGATACTAATTGTCGAAATGAAACGAGACATGCTCTGAAAACTATAAAATAGGAAAGTCATGCAGAAGGTGGAAAAATATTTTTCTAACATTGAAGATACTTTTGCTCTGAAGCATTGATGATACTAAAAAAAAGACATTTATAGGTGGTTTAAGTCACAAATAAAATGTAATTCAACGCAGTTTAATATATTGAACAACATCGCGCCATTTAGTGGGAAAAGTGTTATAGGACTCATAAGTAATTAAGACACTGTTACGTTTATGGCAATATCTTACCCTTCGCTGTTTTAATCTTGGAATTAATATTATTCTTTTTACAATATCTACTAGGAAAGATGGATATTAATCCAGATACTGAAAATCATGTTATATCTATCATATAATATGGACATTAAATGAAAGAAATTTTTCAAAGAATATGATATCCAAAGTTTCAAAATCATTGCTTCCAAATGAAGCGATGTACTTTTATCACTATTGTAAATAAAGTCATGTTTAATATGTTTCCTTTTGGGCAACTCTTTTAAAAGGCAATTTATATGGAAAGTAATTCGTGTATCGATCAAGTTTGTCCGCGACATAACCCAGTTTATAAGAAACTGAATTTTCGGGTACAGTTTCCTTGTTTCTAGACGAAATAATATTAGTAACGTAATAGGAATTTTCGTCATTTTTTCGTTACTGAAAATAGATTTGATTCCATGTTTGTGTAAGTGACCCCGCCGAGCAGGCGGCCCGTGACGTTCGGGGGGAAGTTAGACGAGTGGTGTGACCAGACCGGACTACTGAGACCAGATCCGGGGCCACCGAGCCGCTAGATCGGTCCTGCCAAACTGCGAGGCTTGGAGAGAAAGCGGAGGGCTTCCACTGTCCTTCCGGATGACGCAGGTGCTCGCAGGACATGAAGTATTCGGGGAATACCTGTGTTACGTTTTTGTTTGGTTCGTTTTGGTTGTGTTGCCGTCAATTTTTGAACTTAGATTAAATTGTAGCGTTGTCTGATGTTTAATACGATTGGCAATTAAACTCCACGTTTTAGCTAACCCGCTACGCGCAGGAGTACTGGCACGGGAGAGGATCAAAGTTGGTGAAAATAAATGTTCGGTTAATCCTATTATATTATTAGACAAATATTCTTCACAACAAATGTTTATTCGTATTCTAATTGGATATTGACAGAATTGTCGTTGAGATTTCGAATACTCGAAGTTACAATCGTTCGCAATATTTTTTTACTCTTATTAATTACAAGATTTTAATTTGATTGATTTTCAATAATTTACGAATTGACAAATATAAACACGTTGATTAACAAAACTGACAAGAACTGGGAAGTAAGGATCAAAAAACTAAAAGCTAAAGAACTAAAGAGCTAAAGAACTTAAGAACTGAGAGCAAAAACTAAGAGCTAAAGGAACTAAGAGCTGAAAAGCTAAGGAACTAAAGAATTGAAAGGCAAAGGAACTGAGAAATTAAGAGCTAAAGGAATTGAGAACTAATCGCTATGAACAAAGAAATTACTCGCCAAGAATTGGAGAACTGATCGCCAAGAACCAAGGAATTAATCACCAAGAACTGAATTATTTTTCTCTCTTCTATGTCGCTATGCTTATCTATATTTAGGTCTACCGTGGGAGGGGTCGTCATGTGACGGGTTATTCCGTGGGGGTTGTGAGGCTCGAATTTGGTTTCTATACAAATTGTTAAAGTTTATTTGAATCTCAAATTGAGACGCTCACTCGCGCTATTGGTAGTTTTAGTCTACGTTACGGCGCGTGCGCAGCGCGGGACGTGACACCTGAATAAAATCGGAAGAGAGGTAACGTGCACCTGTTAGCACTGCGGTGTGGGCGAGGACACGGCCCAGCACACGTTGGAATTTTGTCCGGCGTGGGAGGCCCCACGTCGTATTCTACGGCTGATGATTGGCGGAAGTTTAGACCCCTCGTCAGTTGTGAAAGCGACACTGAGGGGGCGGCAGGAGCTCGTTACAGTACGCTCATATTGCGAAAGCGTAATGCTCGTAAAGGAACGAACAGAGCGGGAGAGGGTGAGAACATCCCACCCTTGCAGGGTTCCGCGCCGAAGGACGACCCTACGCCGTCCTAGCTGGTCATAGCTGAACTAACCAAGGAACGACTCCCTCAGTCAGGAGAAGACACAGAAGTGCGCCGGCAGTAATTCGAAATGGGTCCCTGCCATTCCAGCTGAGCGTTGGGCGGTCCACCATGGAGTTTTAGTTGGTATAGTTCGATATTACCCACCGCTTCCAAGTGGGGGGGGGGGGGGCTATGAGGATTTCCTCACGTATAAAAAAAATGTTTGAGTAAGTGAAATCACAAAATGAACTTCATCCAGATCGTAATGACTGAATCGTATGACCTAATGAAACATATTTTCTCGGAGCAAATAATCACGATGAGGGAACACTCCCACGATCAGCGCGAAATGAAAGCGAACTTTAAATACAGGTTCCATCAGACGTTCTATTTCCTTGCAACATTACAGGTAGTTAAAACTTTATTTATTATTGTTTAAAAATTTGTATTTGTTATTATGAAAAAACGAAATCATCCTTAGATATTACTTTTTCGTATTTACTTTTCCAAAATCACTGCTTAATTTAAATTGCAGTTAGCCGTGTTTTGCCTCGGAAATTTAAATTAATTAAACGCACAGTAATTTTAATATACTTTTAAGTTTATTTCTAATCTCTTTATAGTATTGTCATTTTTCGTGATTGATATTTATTTAATCGAAACTGTTACGCCCCGAGGTTACCATAGACCGTATTCGTAACCGTCGCTCGTGGTACTACAGTGTCGCAGACAGATCGTCTTATATGACCGACGAAAAACATACAATGTAGCGACAAGCGCATATTTGTCATCAAGCAGCGAGTTCTAGAAACGTCGATTCTCCTTCGGTCCGCTATTTCAACTCCACAAAGAAGGGGCATACGTGATCATAGGCGCGAACGGTGGCGTGACCCGAGCGTAGTGGGGCTCGTCTCGGAAAAAGAGAAGACAAAGAAAAATATCGAAGGGCAATCAGTATCATTTGAGGATCGAAACGTTATGTATCGAGAGGTTCAGACGAATAAAATTGAAGTCGTTTAGTCTAACGAATATATCCAGAAATATAATAAAGTTGGGTCGAATTGCTAACAAACTAATTGTATAATCGTTAAATAATTTGTGACGTGCTCATTGTAATATTAAATATTGATAAATATACAAGTTTATATTAACCCTGTTAATTCAGTGTTAAATTCATTTGAACCACCTCTGCTATCTTAATCGAAACAGGGGAACAACTAATTCGCGGCGTCGATTATCCGAATCGTAACAAGAATTCGCGCCTCTCTGTAACGCGCTTTCCTCGCGATCGCGTTCCCCGCGAACGGTCGTAACAGATACAACAATTATTCAAACATGGCAGATCTATTTATCTCCAATTAATATTTTATCGCCATATCTTTAAGTCATTATATTTAAATAAATAGATTCATTGCCGTAGCTTGGTACAATTGTTAGGATTTGTTGTAATCGTTCGATATAATTCCAGGAACTGAGTATCCTAAATCTTTTATTCTAACCCCTTTAGGTGGTAGGTCTCCCAAAGTTCTCGAGCTGGCTCATCGTTTCAGACCAGGTGACAAAGATGTTATTGCCGCGATGGGCTCTCTTATTTACTCTTATTCTATCGTCTTCTTTTTCTCTCTTCGATCTTTTCTTGCGCAAGCCTGGACTTCATTATTTTATTACATAAAGCCTGGAACTTAGTCCAGTTGTCCTCTTTCTTCACCAGTAGCCTGATCAAATTGTCAATTGTTATTGATTTGCCGAGGTGATTCTCCCATTCGGTCCTTTCCCTTATCCACCTGGGGCAGTGGAACAGCGCATGTTCGACATCGTCACTATCACCATTGCAGTCCTTCCTGATCATCCTTCGGTACATTTAGTGTCTGCCGCAATAGCAGCTCTAGTTACAGGTCCATACCTTGGCGAAGTGACCATACCGGACCTGGGCACCCCTAGTTACATCTCCTCTTACCCATTGGCGGGGGGTACACTTTTTTAAGTTCGGAGACACATGTCGTTTCCAGAATAGTCTGTAAACATTCCCCACGCTCTTCCTCGTCGCCCGTATTATCAATAAATAATTTCTCATAATTGTCATTAAAAGTTAAAAGAAATTTGTCCATATCGGCGTCCCTCGACCTTTTAATCATAAAATTATGCAAGACGTATCTGTGGTCCGATGCCGACCAGACCTTCGACAACTTCCCACCTGCATATTTCTTAGCCAATCCCTCGTTGGTACTAATAATGTCGAGGAAACTTTTCCTTCCGTTCTTACAAAATGTATGATCTTCGTTCATCTTGACCGGGACGATCACATTGTTCGCGAACATGTTCAGGAGACTGGCTCCCCTGCCATTTCATTTCATTTACATTTACATGGCCTCCCTATGCGGTTGTCTTTGAGTTAAAATCTGCGGGGATCATCGTTGCTGGTTAACTCCTCTTGGTCGCCTGAATCAAAGTGTCCAACTCCTGTTAAACTGTTCCATATTCACATTGGGGGAGGAATAACCCCCAATGCAAGCTCGTTGTCCACGCTCACTCCTACGATTCCACATCTAGCGACTAATCTCTGGTTGTTTCCCTCTGAAGAGCGTCACCCACAACGACGCATCGCCCTTATCGTCATTGTACCAATATGTCTGCTGCCTATAAGGCTCCGATATGAATACAACGTCTACTCCAGCTTCGCAGACATACTGGTACATCAATTCGTGTGCAAGCCTCCACCTATTCAAGTTAATTATTGAAATCCTTACAACCAAATCCAGCACAACCACCGTCTGCTGGGTTCCCCACGGCGTCATGCTTAGGGGCTTCACCTCTATCCATCTCCTCTTCCTTTAAGTTCAGTTCAGTGGATATATTCTCCGCCAATACTTCAATTCCAAGAGAACAATTTCACCTCCTCTTCTGGTTCACAACGCCCTCTTATTCACTAGAACCTTCTCCATTTCCTCCGCTTTCGCTCCTTTCCTGAGATTGCTAGTACCTCTGGTCGATCAACTCCGCTTGAGAGTTAATTTCCATTTCGATGTTTTGCCCCACCTTCCCCTTTAGTAATTCCTTGGCACTCTCCCTTTTGCCGACCGGAATCAACGATGCTACTTAGAATCTCTTCTCTGTATCGCAATCGATCGCATGATGCCCGGTCGCTCTTTCCGAGCGAGAGACGGCCTTAGGACCGACCGTCCTCTCCTCGTTCCTCGCCCAGTCGTGTGACGATCGTCGGGGCGATCCTGGGGAGATACCACTCGTCGAACTGACGGGGCTTGGGTCCCGTTAAGTTAAGAATAGACTATTACAATAGTCCACTACAATAGGACATTATCATGTCCAGTTACGTTGCCGATGTTGTCATATTGTCGTTATTCTGTTTCCATTATCCGTATAATCTTGCCAGGTTCGTATATTGCGTATCATCCAATAACTCCTTTAACCTCACTTTTATTGGCGTCGATGTGTGTACATCATCATATGTGTGTACATTCCTTAATTTTACCAGCTCGCTTACCGCTTCATCATGTATATAATTGCATAAAACTAACATAATTATTTACATCTCTCTCTTATTTAACTGTCATCTTCATCTTGATGTTGTTGTTATGTTACCAATTAACATTAACTTAACTATATACCATTAACGGTATTCAGCAAAACGAAAACAAACAAAATAAAACAAAACGAACAGTCTTAATCTGTTGAGACATTGTTATTAGAGGCTCGTATAATCCTTCACTTTTATTAGTCATAGCTAAATTCTATTTACTTTCCTTTTCGTTCATAATTTGACTTTATATGATTCTGACCCAAATAACCTAATTTAACGACCATTTTAAATAATACTTATCGTTATCTATACTTTATATGTATGTCGGAGATGAAAGAACACCGGAGCCTTTGGAATTTTGGATAATCCCGCAACATTGTAACCTAGAGTCTACTATAGCTATAATTGAACAATTGTAGTTATTCAATCCGATTGTAATTGTTCGAGAGTTGTGATAATGAGCTTGGGCTCGAGGCGACAGTCAGTCGCCGAACGTAGCCGCGGTCACGGGATGAACGCTTTGTCTAACAAAGGTATGGAGTAATTCTATAGCTCTCCTTAAAAGAAATATTCGTGGCGACACGCGACAGTAAACATTCCAACGGTTTCGGTCCCGTGGCTCGCCACACGCAGACCCTATTCTTCGAGTAAGATGATTCCCAGATATCGATGCGTCTCCGCAGTACATGTTCAGCTAGCTCGAGGGCCCGTTATAAATCTTAAGATTTAGTCAACTAAAGTCCTTCAAACAGTCAAACGGTCTTTGTCCCAACTACGGGAAGATAGGGGAGACATATTTTTCAACGAGCGGCGTCTCCCACTAGCAACTTTCCCTCGGGGGCGGCTAGCATCTGTTTCTAACCACCGATATGGAGATTGACCAATTAGCAGCAACGCCAATTTCCCTTACTTTCTGAACGAAGGCTTTTCTCGACGAATCCGATGATCTCGTATCCTTAGACACACCCCATTATAGTTTTCCTCTGTGGCATCATCGGGACGGGAAAGGCATTCTCGCTCGCGATCTCATTGATGAAAGGAGTAACTCTTTACGACCAGTGAATATTACGCGTCCGACTTAGATTTTGTGAGTACGTTCATCTATCATCCCGTCGACCGCGGATTCGTTATTGAACCTAGGATCATTGTCATTAGTTTCTCGAGTACCTAACTACCGCGGTTACTTGTCCGGTTCTATAATAATCGTATTTGCACTAGTCAATGTCTTCTCTATTGCATAACGACAACGTGTAACCCAAACGGAGATTCGTTTCACGCCCCTAACCCTAATTCTAATGTAAACCCGACATGTATGTATGTAGTATCGTGGACGAAAGGCCTAAGAAATATCGGGCGAACTATGAACAATGTCGCGAGAGCCGAGGCGCCGTCGGGCCCATCAATGTGTCATCGGTCTTTTCAAGTGCATAGTTTCGTGGAAAAGACCTACGTGACCCTGGCCACGAGCGCCTGCAGAACACGTGTGCGGTGGACCTAGGAAAAAGACAACAGAATGCGGCAACGGCCAGAGCGTTAGTCGAGAAACAGAGTGTGAGCCGAGGAGCCGAGTGCGAGTTGAGCGGAGACGAAGGTTGCGAGTGGCGGTGCCGAGAGAGTGTGGATCGCGCTGTTTTCTGTACGTTTGGTATGAGTAGTTCAGGTTGAACAACAATCGTCTTTTTCTGTCTGATTAACATCTCTATTGTCCACTCTTTGTAAACACATTATATCACGATATTACATGTATATGTCTTATATCCCTTATATACTTAAAAGCTATACTACCAACATTTTGGTAATTAACCATTTATTAATTAATTTATAATTAATTAATTTCTGATAAATGGCTCCTGACGAAAATACTGTCAATAAACCCGGCCCTTCAAACGTACTTTCCAATTATTTATCATGACGCCCAATACTCATATGGTAATAAATACCACATGTAAGTATTATTCTTTCTTAATTTATCAAATTATTCACTATTGAAATATATTCATCAGCTTCTATACTTTCAATATTACAATTACTTAATTTATTTTAGGTTTAAAGGTGACGATGTGTAGTACAAACACCAGTATCATTTATTAAGATTCTATCGTATTGCAACACTATGAGAGTGAGGATATGGATCAGCATAAACTTATACACTATACTTGTACTTATACTTATACCTTTATTTATTTAAATTTTTCTATTACAAATTCATCCACTTGTTCTTCTATCAGTCAACCTCAACATATGTAAACAATTTGTTTACAAGTTTACCTAGCGTAGGAAAATCACAAACGCGCTGTGGTGGCCGGACTGTTTCCAGATAAATCGTAATAAAAATAGCCATACTCACATAAAAACCGCGTACGCATTACGAATTTATGAGCTGTTAATAAATGTGGCAATACGCTGTCTTGTGCGAATCACACACAATTTCTGTACAAATCATTGATCACTTTTATTGCGATATTCACATACATACACATGAAATAAAACCCTACATCCTATGTATATCTAACTTAAATAGAAACCTATCTACTACTTATTATGTGAAATAATATTTTATCCAGCATGAATGCCACATCTAGTTTCTATTTCTTTGACTGTATCATATATTTTAACGCCGATTGGTCAAGCAACTACAAGGTTCATGAGCAAACAACTTGAGAACCAAAGTGAGCCTTTAGAGCAATTGAAGGATTCTTAAAAATGATTTACTTTAGCACTATTATATTTTAAAATATATTTATTTTCTACCATCATTGTTTATTGCTCAGTAGACTTTCCAATAGTAAATTATTATTGTCAACGAATAACTATCTCGTAACTTTTGTTTGGTGAAGAATGATAGAGGATTTTGTCATTATAATGTTGTCCTTATAATGCAAAAATGTTCATATTCAGTGAGCAGATGAATTGCTTACAGCTCTGAAATCATGTGCGTATAAATAACTGCATTCTTATTAAAACATTAGAGAAAAAACAAGCAATGTCATAAATGGATTTATTTAGAAAGGGACGAGTGAAAGGGCCAAATGAAAAGGCTGTTGAATCCCTTTTTCATAAAATTGAATTTGTATTCCTCTGGTTTAAACAGAAAAAATAAGGTTCGAATAGTCAGTACACGATACGGTATACTATCCATAGTAAGATCATTATACCGGACATTTTAGTGATCTGGTGTATCCAGTACAACCTGAAATAACCGAAAATAAATGTATTTATATTAGTTCCTATTTTTTTATACGAAGATACTTTTATATGCACCTTGATAACCGTTGTCGGGCTGCTGACTTAAACTCTTGTTTCAGAATAAATTTCCTAATTCCCATCAGGTAAATTGCAACGTACTTCCCCCAATCCATATCCCGTAAATCTAGTTTGACCATATCGCCGTCGTTCAACATTTTCACTTTTCTCACTAAGTCAGAACAGTTATCCCTTTGGAAAGTCCATTCGTGCAAGATAAAATATTGTAGCGATGTGAACAGCTTATTACCATTTTTGAGAAGTTTCATCAATCTGAAATATCATTTTTAGTTATTATTACAGATGAAGATATAAGCTATCCGAAAGATTGTTCTCGTTGTTCGAGGATTGGTAGAATACTCACAGTGGTTTACTACCTCGGAGTCTTAAAAAGATATCTACGATGAACGCAGGCAAAACATGCGGAATTACACTCCGAAGGTTGTAAATATATCTATTAGCTATCATTGGACAACCCGGGTACCATAGCGTATCGTTCAGTGGCGTTTCTATGCTACATTTCACCATGGTATCTTTCATCTGACCCCATCTTGCCAATTGAAACAATTACATTGTATTATTAATTAATTGAAATACACTTAAAGTAAAGTTTATTGTTATCCGAGTAACTCAGCAAATATTATGCAATCTAAATAAGTATTACATTACATCACTATCTTTCTAAATTAACGTATTGAGATCAAAATTGGACTTTCATATTCTACGTTTGTGTGCGCTTCCATTGTTCACCTTACTTAAATAAACTGAAACTTATGGAATACTCTAACAATCGAATTACATTAGTAGAAAAAAATTCGTAATAAAAATTACTTAAAAGGGCATGCGTTACTCGTGCAGTTGTAAACTTTAACTTCATGATCTCTATGTAACGTGACATGCCATGCAGTACATATTATCATGTCGACTACGAAATCCACAGGCACTACATCCAATCTTGCATCTCTCCTACCTCGTATCGCTGTTGCACATCCTCTGCTGATTAGCAGAAAGGTACCTGGTAACATAAAATTGGAATAATTTAGAAACTATTTGTGATTTGTGATTAGCAGAAATGCAGCACTCGCAATTGTATTATAGTTCAAAACAAATTTGAACTATAATAATGATAATCTAGTGGAAAGCCTTTCATCTAGCCGCTCACAAACTAAGCAATTAACTCCAATCTTGTGAAATGTAAGGGATATTGAATTACTATTGAAAAATATCTACTAAAATACCTGTAAATCCAGAAATATTCTCTATCCAACCAGGACATGGTTCTTCCAGAGAAGCACCAATTATGCTTGGCCGCACTATCGCAACTGGTAGACCTTTGCACTTGCTTGCTACAATCTGCTCTGCTAAATTCTTACTGAATGCGTATGTGTTTGGATAAGATTTTAAAATCTCTTTTTCCGTTAGGTTTATCGAATTTTTGTCGAATTGGTCGCACATATCGATCACATCTGAAGGTTTCAAGCTCGTACTGCAAAGTCGATAATAAGTGAACATATTATTCACGTTATAATTATGAATATAATATTCGTAAATCATGGAACAACGTTTACGTATAACTTATTCTTACGTATAAACTTTTTCCCCAATCTCATGTAGATTAGCATTACTAAAAGCTGTGCTGACGTGGACGAAGCTAATTGGATGCTTTAGTTCGTTCCAAAGTTCGATGATACGATCTGTACCTTTCGTATTCACATTAACAGCCACGTGTAATGGCTCGTTGAATCTCACAGTGGCCGCGGCGTGAAACACTATATTTACTTTCTCTGACAATATATTTCTATCTTCTCGCGAAAGACCTAAATCTGGCAGACTCACATCACCATTTACGGGATAAACCTTGTTCAAAGCTGAAGGGTGTTTTGCTTTGATGTCATCGTAAATCTGAAGACGAAAAATTACCAACTCAATTCCAGAAAAGAAAGTTAATCAATTTGGCTCCTTGAATATTGAAAGGAACAAGTATATATTTACGAACGGGATCATCTATGAGCTTCTTAAATCGTTGTTCTATCGTTTCGGTAGTTTTTGGACGAATTAGTATGAAAATGGTAGCGATGCGTGGACACATGCGGATCAGTTTTTCGAGGAGACCTTTTCCAACGAAACCGGTTGCTCCAGTCACAAGAATCCCACTACCGGCGTAGAATTCCTCGAGAGAACTCGTCTTATTCAGTTCTTTGTTGATTCCATTTTCATTTGTTTCTTTATTGATTGTATCCATGTTTCAGGATCTTCACACTTGCAGTCCCTATATTTGCCACAGAGTAACAAATAGTAAGTGGAAAAATTTTTAAGATAATGTACAAAATTTGTTATAGCTGAGATTTTTTTACATATTATTTTCCAAAGAAATCTACAGATAATCTTTACAAAGAGAAACATAATTTATCAATATGGTTTCGTTTTCCACGAATCAAATAATTGCGTTATATCAATGGCGCTTCCATTGTAATTTAAAAATATTTCTCCTACTTGGTAGACTTTAATTTAAAAAAAAGCGAGAAGTTGAAAGAACTATTCAAGCATTAAATTCAATTTTTCATGTGGCTGTACATTAATTTGTATTATTACACATTAGTCTATAAAAGTATAATTAATACTTCGAGTTTAACTTTATTCGAGTCAAGCATTTTCCAATTTCCTTTGACTTTTTCATTTCATATTTTATGTGCATGTATATGAATATTGTAATATGTAGTAATCAGTAATTTGCGTGAAAAATGTGCGTGGTCGTACGAGACAGTGTTCGCCCACATTTAGTAGCACCTCCAGAATACTTAATACGTATGTGATTTTTCTGTGCACCCATGGACGAGACGGTCGCGGTGCGTATGTGAAATCAGTATAAACATTGTTTATATATGCTGTTATTCATTAATTATTTATGGAGTCAAAAGGAAGCATATTTCCGATAAGTCGTTAAAGATTTCATTGAGTAAACATCAATAAATAACAATGAGTATAATCTATAATTTATGATTATTCGCGTTTGTGTAAAAAACAAAGCGCAATTTTGTTGTTCTCCATTTTCACCTTAATTTAGCTTCAAGATTCTGCAACCGAACAGCCTATAAAAGTACCTAACCCCTTGTCCCGATTTATCCGAGCACCAATTATTCGATTACCCTAATACCGGAACAATCTATTATCCGAACATAATATTTCCTTATAACGAATGCCCCTTTTGTTTGAAATATGTACTGCATACATATTTTATTAGCGTTCATGTGCAATGTATTCTAACGTATTCTTTCCTTTATTCGGTTCATTAAATTCTGTTTATAAGACTTTAGTATGAAACTTATAGTGCTGTAGCCATCTAAACAAAATAAAAGAAAAACTCGAAAGTGGTGTCAATGGACTAGAATTTATAAATATACATGGTGTTGGGAATGGCCACATGACATACATTGTTGTACTGATATAATGAACTGGCTTCACTGCGAAACAGCTAATGAAATGATAAAAAGTGCCTTTTGAAACGTATGTATTCGAGAAATGGCCTCAATGACTAAGAGTACAAAAATTGACGAGATTGTAGCTCGTTGCAGTTAATTATGTTGAAAGAATTATGTGACTTAGCAACCAAGAAGATATGAAATACATATACACTTAAAAGAATTGTCATTCAATCGTAATCTATGTTTCAATAAACGAAATTTCATATCAACGTGATTGTTCCATTGTCCGGACTGTGCTGCCTCCCTGTTAATTCGGATACGGGAGACTCCACTGTATTTCAGATTACCTGGTTGAAATTTTACTGTCATTGCAAACTGATGAGCAAGGTGTGATAATGTAAATGAGCACAGCGGCTAATGAAATCAACCAAAACATAGAATTTTTACAAATTAGGTGTCTCGTATTATATTTAAATCTTTATTATAATATTATGTACTCTGTAATTTAATTATGTACGAATGTATGTATTTATTGCTATGTATGTATCTGTTATTGTATACGTGTATATCTATATTGCTTTGCAAAATGTAAAATATAAAATAAATGTTTGGGAATTCAAAAACTTCATTTAAACTATTGTAGTAATTAATGATCCGATGATATTTTTGGCATATATGACATTGATAATAATGAATGACATTAATGAAACACTCAACTGAATACAAAATAACAAGGAATCGCCTGTTACCTGATACTGTTTCCACTGCGTATTATTTCGAACAAAAATGCGACTTCACGGTAATAGATACCGATACGTTTGTCACAGTACTGCAACGATATTCGATGTGATGCTCCACTAAATATACTTTTAGTAACATACCCTACTACTGAAACTGGATAATGTTATGCATGAATAATACGATTTATATATTTATCTCCAAAACCAAACAAGAAATAGCCTTGAATAAGCTTTGATCGTGAAAGATCGACGGGAATTGACTTTTTATCCCTGACTGCTTCCACCGCTTGCATTTTAATGACATTTGCATGACATACAACTTCTTATCGATCAAGACAAAGGTTGCATTACAAATACCATTTCTGATGATTACGGATGATCTGTTGTAGTGGAGTTAAACAGCACTAACTCAGAGGCAGTGTAAAACGTATACATATAGGCATAACCTTAATAAAATTATGGTATAACATCACTTATTCTGAAATATTTAAAAAATGAGAAATATATATTTCGGAGATGAAAGGACATCGAAGCCTCCCCTTTGGAACTTCAGGATAATCCCCTAACATTGTAATCTAGAGTCTACTATAGCAGTAATTAAACAATCGTAGTTATTCAATCCGATTGCAATTGTTCGAGATTAGTGACAGTGAGATTTGGCTCGAGGCGACAGTGATAGTATGACCCTCATTAAAGGAAATACCCATAGAGGTACCTGACAGTAAAACATTTTTTTTCTTTTTTTATATTTATTAAAATTTACAATCAATTCTCGCGTTGAGAATTTTCAGTAATTTTTCTGGCGTGGCGCAGTGACATGGCTGTTTATTTATAATAAGTTAATACTTATTATAGATAAGTATAATTTATAAGTAAGTATCATAAGTAAGTGAATATTACTTAATTTAGATAACTAATTGAATCTAGCGTTTAGGTCTAGCGGGTAGTGCCTCTTCAGCCTGCGAATCTGGTCCGTCGTATCGAGTAGTCCAGTGATTAGGGGGTTTCGGTGTTTGTTGATTCTTTTGCTGTATCTGTCGCTATATTTTGCTATTTCCTCTTTGACGGTGGGTATCTTGAGGTCGCGGTGTATTGTTTCATTGGTTACATACCAAGGTGCGTCAATTAGGGATCTTAGCGTTTTCGATTGAAAGCGTTGGAGTATTTCAATGTTGGAGTTACTTGCTGTTCCCCATAGTTGGATTCCGTAGGTCCAGACAGGTTTTATTACGGTCTTGTAGAGGGTAATTTTATTCTGTATATTTAGTTTGGAGCGTCGGCCCGTGAGCCAATAGAGTTTTTTTAGTTTGTCCTTTAGTTGCTTCCTTTTATCTGAGATGTGTGTCTTCCACGTTAGTCTCCTGTCCAGGGTCATGCCCAGGTATCGGACTGTGTCCCTGCTAGGAACTGTTGCATTGTTGATGGTGACCTGGGGGCAGGTTTGTTTTCGGAGCGTGAAGGTTACATGTGAGGATTACTTTTCGTTAATTTTGAAGCCCCATTTTTGAAACCACTTTTCCATGAAGTCGAGACTTCGCTGGAGAGTGGATGAGGCTATTACCGGGTCTGCCTGGGTAGCTAATAGCGCTGTGTCGTCTGCATATGTCGCTATTGTTATCTCGTTTGATATAGGTAGGTCGGCAGTGTAGATGGAGTACAGTAGGGGTCCGAGGACACTACCTTGGAGTATGCCGGATTCTATTGGGAATGTTGCGGAAGTGGCGTCTAGGCATTTAACAATGAATTGTCTATTGGTTAGGTAGGATTTTAGGATGGAGTAGTAGGGGTGAGGTAGGATCTTTTTAAGCTTGTATAGTAGCCCTTCATGCCATACTTTGTCGAATGCCTGTTGGATGTCTAGGAAAACCGCTGAGCAATATTTTTTCTTTTCGAGTGTTTGGCTGATCGTATGTGTTATGCGATGGATTTGCTCTACTGTTGAATGATGTTTTCGGTAGCCGAATTGGTGATCTGGGAGTGTTTTCAAGTTCTCTAGGAGTGGAAGGTGTCGGTTCGTGAGCATCTTCTCGAATAGTTTGGACAGGGTAGGTAAAAGACAGATTGAGCGATAGGAGCTGGTTTCGTATATCGGATTACCGGGTTTAGGGATGAGGGTAATCAATAAGATTTTCCAGGCCTTAGGATAGTGTTCAAGGCGACGGATAGCATTAAAAATCGATGTGATGAGTGCTATCCCTTTTATGGGAAGTTCCTTGATTGCTTTATTGCCTATTAGGTCGTGTCGTGCAGCTTTCTTGGGGTTTAGGCGACTGATCAGAGGAGAGATCAGCCGAGGAGTTGATTTGGACGTGTCTTGATGAGATATTTTTAGTTACGAAGAAGTCGAGAAGGTCGGGTATTTTGTTGGTGTCAGTGGGCCAGTATGTGGGTTCGTATGTGGTGAGGTAGTTAAGGTTGTTGTTTATTATGCTGTTTAAGATGTTTTTGCCTCTTGCTGTAACCAGTCTGCTGCCCCATTGGGTGTGCTTGGCGTTATAGTCTCCTCCAGCTATGAATCTATTGCCCAGGGTGTCCAGGAAGTTATCAAAGTCTTCTTTGGCGATGGAGTGCCTGGGAGGGCAATATACTGCTGAAGTGGTGATTGTGCCATGACAGTCTTCTATTGCTACGTTTGTTGCTTGGAGGTAGTCTTTCTGGAATGATGGAAGTTCGTAGTGCTTAATACTTGCTTTGATTATTATTCCGGTGCCACCGTGGGCCTTTCCGCTGGGGTGTTGAGTATGGTAGAATTTGTAACCATTTATTTTCAGGTAGCTCCTGTCGGTGAAGTGGGTTTCCGATACGAGCATTACGTCGATTTGCTGGTGTTTTAAGAAGAGTTCTAGTTCAAGTTTGTGTTGCGCTAGATCGTTGGCGTTCCAGAGTGCTATGCGCCTTGGTTTTATTTTGAGTCGGGGCGTGCTAATTTTTCCACGATGAGTGTTAGTAGCGATAGCAAGTGATTTATTTGCTCCGATTGTTTCTCTATTAGCTTTTCAATCCTTGAGGAGTTGTCTGTGTTAGGTGGGTTGGAGACACTGTTTTGGGGAAGGTTCCTTTGGCTGTTCGGGTTATTTTGGATGCCTTGTACTGCTTGGGCATAGGAGGTTGAGGTGGAGATGAATTTGGTAGGACTGGGTGTTTGGTTGGTTGAGGGGATTGGGGTAGTCGTGAATTTCGGCGGGCTGGGTGTTTGATTGGTTACCTCTTTTGCTCTGAGTTTAGTGTACCTGTTTGTGTATAGAGTTTTATAGGCTGAGCAGCCTTTATAGTTGGCAGGATGGTCCCCTTGACAGGGGATGCATTTCGCTGGGGTTTCCGGTGATTTAGCGCACTGGTCAGTAGAGTGAGTGCCTGCACATTTAACGCAGCGGAAAGTATGGTTGCAGTATTTCTGCGTATGACCGTACCTTTGGCACCTTTTGCATTGTACTATTTCTTTTTTCACAAGCGGTGGTTCGAATTTTACTATTGCGTTCATTAGGCGACTGATATTGTAGATTTCCTTATTGTTAGGCTTTTGTTTTATCTCTATGAAAAATAAGGATAACGGGTCTTTCGGGACTCTATGCCTTATATTACTTACGTTGATGACTTCGTGGCCGAGTTTTGAGAGTTCGTATTTGAGTTCGTCTATGTCTGATGAGTGATGGATGTTTCGTAGGACCACCCGGAAAGGCCTTTCCTGTTTGAGTTGGTAGGTGTGGAAGTTGGCGTTCAAGGTCCTAAGTATCTTGGTGAGTTGTCTGTAAACTTCTGGGTTCCTCGGCAGTATTTTTACTTTGTTGTTATTTATCTTTAGGTTGTAGTCCTCCTTGGAGATATCTCTCTCTAAGGACTTGATCATTGTCTGTATGTCGATGACATCATCCAGAAATATTTGTGTGGGAGGGGGTATTCTCTGTGATTGTTGGTTTGGCGGTGGGTCTGCGATTTCCATGGCGTCGTTAGTGGATTGCAGTACGGCGAACCTGTTGTGCGCGTTTATTTGTATCGATTGTTCGTTCCGGGTGTCGATTGTGTATGGTTTTGCTGTTCCTATTTTCCGTTTCTTGGTAATATTAGCGTCGTTGGTGCGGAGAGTTCTGCTACACTTCTGCCACGGGGGAGATAACGCGGGGTATTTGCGAGTCTGCTCCGGAGACCCTGATCGCGATTGCTGGGCAATCATCGAGCTAGTTTATTCAATATGAATAACTAGTCGTGAGGCTATGAGGCTAGCATTCGAGTTGGGATTAGGTGCGTGGGATTTTCTTCTCCCGAAAGAATAGCAAACACTTGGCTGTGTTCGCTTTCGACGGTTGGGCGGCACGTGTTGTTTTCGGACTACACTGGGCACTAGAGACACGTCTGCACGCTTCGGCACTCCACAGCGAACTGGTCTTTAGAAATGATTCGGAAAACAGTGTTTTTTGGGTCTGAAGGACCTTAGCTAGCAAATTACTGGGATTTATGATGGGTCCTTAAGAATATTGCGGGTACGCAGCAAGGATGAGCGGACATCTGTTTCCCGTCTGGCCCGCGGTGTGTGGCCTGGTCTAGGTACAGTGTTGCCCGACGCAACATACTCCATGATAAGATACGACAGACCGAACGCCAGTCAAGGAGGAGGAACAGCAATCCTCAAAACAACCCCATAAAACACAAAACAATTCTAAATGACAAAATAACAAGTTTCAAAATCCTAGAAAGAACGATCATAAAAGTAAGCAATAAGGAAAACTTGTTTATCACTGTAGCCTACGCAACCCTCGGAAACCAGAAAGAATTTAGCGACGAATTCAATAAACATTGCGAACTCTTACAGCTCAATAAACCGTAGAACTACTATATAATAGCAGGCGACCTTAACGCAACACATACGAGCTGGAAAAACGAAATAAACAACACGAGAGGCAACTTCATTAGAAACTGGCTAGACAATAAAAGCATCCACTACAAAACAAACTTATACACCTCCGAGCTACCTTCTTGTCAGAAGGAGGCTCACACCTGGACACATGCCTAGCAGATGCGCGACTAAAATTTCAAAACCTACGTTCAAATAACACTGTCACAAAGCCCAAATAAACCAACAAGTGAAGTACAGGACTGCTCAAATACAAACGAAATAGAGATGGAAATCATACAAAAAGACGACGAAAAGGACAACATCAACAAGGATCTACCACAATATAACGAAAGCTGGAAGTCTGTAACTCCCAGCAAAGAAAGAAAAATAAACACAAACACAAACGATAGGAGGACCACAGAAACAGAAAGACAACAATGGCTACAAGAAATTCCTACACAAAACTCCTTCAGCTCACTGACAGAAGAGATGGACACAGACCCTACAGAAAAACCAAGAACACACACTCCCAAGCCACCACCAATCTACATAGACGCTAAAATAATAGACCCCCTCATTGATCTGCTAAACAGCACGGCAGGAATAGAAAACTACACCATTAAACAGCTCAAACTGGATCAGGTAAAAGTACAAACTAATAACTCAGAAATCCACAGGAAAGTAACAAAAGCGCTAAAGGGAAAAAACGCTGGGTATCACACTTACCAACCCAAATCCGACAAAAGCTACAAAGCAGTAATCAGAGGTCTACACCCTGAAACAAATACAAACAAAATATGCGAGAAATTGGCCAAGATCGGACATCAGGTAAGAACGATCAACAATACAACCAGATTTGACACTAAGCAACCACTACCGCTATTCCTAATAGAGCTAGAACCTAAAAGTAACAACAAAGAAATATTTGCAATTAAAAAAATCTCAAAACAATAATCACAGTTGAGCCACCCAGACATAAAAAAGACATACCACAATGCATGCGGTGTCATTAATATGGACACACAAAAAACTACTGCAACAGAAACACGGCGTGGGTCAAATGCGCAGGAAAGCACCTAACAGTAAACTGCCCACACACGGGGAAAATAAATGACGTAAAATGTCACAATTGCGGTGGAAATCACCCAGCCGGCTACAAAGGCTGCGTAGTCAGAAAACAACTACAAAGCAAACTTTTCCCGCCGATTCGAAACAGGACACACAACAATTTCCACACGCAACAGGACAACACAGAATCTATGTCAACACCAAATACACAGCATGTAATGAATAATAACCACACTAACACCAACACCGTTAGAAATCGAAGCTACGCGCAAGTAGTCAACCGGTCGTCACCCTTAGACAGTCAAGAACAGAACAACCACAGCAACGGTACTACAGAAATCAAAGAGTTAATAAAACATTCCATAAAAAACACCGAAATACTCACAAAAATTATAAGCGAACAAAACGAACTCCTCAGACAGCAAACAGCAGATAACAGTCGTGTTACAATTACTTACTAACATGATGAGCAAAAAATAAAAATAGACACGCTTAAAATAGCAGCCTGGAACTCTAACGGCCTACAAACTAAAACATTCCTGTATAGCAATAACATCGATATACTACTCATCTCAGAAACACACCTCACAATAAAAAGTTACATAAAAATACCGCACTACACCATATACAACACCAAGCGTCCCTCAGGGAAAGCACACGGAGGGACGGCAGTAGTAATAAAAAACGACATTAAACATCGCCTACACAGCCAGGTCAGTAAGGAACATATACAAGCAACCACCGTTACTGTACAGACTAGCAGCAACCAACTGCAGTTGTCAGCAGTATATGTACCGCCGCGACACAAAATTACATCGCAAATGTGGGAGAGTACTTTCGACACTTAGCTGACAAGTATATTGCAGCTGGAGACTATAACTCAAAGCACACACTATGGGGATCAAGAATCACCACACCTCGAGGCAAAACCTTGGAAAAATACATTAGAAATAATAACCTCAATATATTATCCACAGGAAGACCGACATACTGGCCGACAGACCTGAGCAAAATACCTGACCTGCTAGATTTTGCAGTTACAAAGGGACTAAACGCAAATAAACTAAACATAGCACCCAGCCTCGAGCTTACCTCTGACCATAATAATTACATACGGAAACAAACCTTTCCAGCAGCACAGAGACGCTATGCAATAAAACCACTAAATGGCAAATATTCAAAGAAATAATAGAGAGAAAAATCAGCTGCAACATCCCACTGAAAACACCCGAAAACATCGATCAAACAGTAACAACGCACACAGAAACTATCCAAGAAGCAGCAAGGGCAACCACTATACCTGAAACAACCAACAGACAAACAGAAACAGTCCCACTAGACATCTTCGAAAAAATAAGAGAAAAAAGAAAAGCGAAAGCAAAATGGCAAAGACACAGAACAAAAGAAAACAAAAAACACCTAAACAAACTCGCAAAAGAAATAAAAAACAAAATAAAAGAGCACAACAACAACGAGTTCACAAAGTTCATCGAGTCACTATCTCCTCACGAGAATTACAACTACTCTCTGTGGAAAGCCACAAAAAAAAAAAATAAAGAAGACAATAAAAATGGTACCAGCAATCAGAAGAGCAGATAACACATCGGCAAGAAGCAACGAAGAGCAAGCTGAGGAATTTTCAAACCACCTATGCAACATATTTACCCCACATAACATCAACAACAGCAACCACAATAGTCATATTGTGGACGAAGATGCGCTAACCACTAGTACACCAGCTGACAATAACTACACCATACCCAAAGCAGCAGCACAAGAAATCAGAAACATAATTGAGAAAACAAAAAATAATAAAGCACCAGGAATCGACCTAATTAACGGCAAAATCTTGAAAAACCTTCCACCAAAAGCGATAAGACAAATCACAATAATAGTTAACGCAATACTAAGAATACAATATTTTCCAAAATCTTGGAAACTGGCACAAATCATAATGATACCCAAACCAGACAACGACCCACACGAAACCAAATCCTACCGACCAATCTCATTACTTCCGGTATTCTCTAAGATACTAGAGAAAGTAATTTACGACCGAATAAAACCTATAATAGAGAAGAATCAACTAATACCGGATCACCAATTCGGATTCAGAAACAAACACTCCACAATAGAACAAACGCACAGACTCGTCAATGAAATCTTACAGGCGCTGGAAACAAAACAATATTGCACGGCACTCTTTATGGACATCGAAAAAGCATTCGATAAAATAAACCACACTAGCCTACTCCAATCAATCAGGAAACAGTTCCCGGAGCAGATATACCAACTAATCAAATCATACTTAAGCAGCAGAAGCTTCATAGTAAAAATCAAAGACACATACTCTGAAGTTAAAGAAATCAAGGCAGGAGTTCCGCAAGGAAGCGTCCTAGGACCAATTTTATACACATTAGACACGGCCGACATACCAACAACTAACAATAGCAAAATACTGACATTCGCGGATGACACAGTTGTACTAGTCAGGCACACTAGCCCTGCAACAGCAGTTACATTACTACAAGAACATATCACAAAAATAGAAAAGTGGCTTCAAGCAAAACAAATCAAAGCAAACCCCGAAAAATGCAAACACATTACATTCACACTGCGAAAACAGAAACCACCAAACATTGTACTAAACGGCACACACATGATACAAACAAGGTAAGTCAAATACCTAGGACTCCACCTAGATGCACGACTCACATGGAAACAGCATATTAAAGCAACAATAGACAAAATACAGATGGCAAGGAGACAAATGTACTAGCTAACAAGTCGAAAATCCAAACTAAGCATAGAAAACAAACTAAAAATATATAATATGGTCATAAAACCAATGTGGACATACGGAATAACCAAACCAGATAACCAAAATACAGGCAATACAATATAAAATGCTCAGAACAATAGCAAACGCGCCATGGTACGTTAGAAACAAGGACATTCGGAAAGACCTGGGAATACCAACGGTCACGGAGGAGATTAACAGAAGTGCAAGAAGGTACAGAGAAAGAATAGCAACGCATCCGAACCGGCTGGCAGCGGAAACGGTCGGCGCAACAAACATAAAAAGAAGACTAAAAAGGAAACACCCTACAGATCTCACAAAGGGCATAACCTAATATACAAACACTAACCATACTAAAGAAATAAATCAATCAAATTCGAAGATGGTATCCCACTGGGGGTAGCCATCCACATGTTATATTATTACATGACTAAGCTATAATATTTTACCAAATGTCCTACTGGACAAATTGTAAAATGTAAATAAATAAATAATTAAAAAAAATGGGACCGCAGGAAGAATGACTTTCCGTCCCGACGATGCCACAGAGGAAAACTATGATGGGGTGTGTCTAAGGACACGAGATCATCGGATTCGTCGAGAAAAGCCTTCGTTCAGAAAGTAAGGGAAATTGGCGTTGCTGCTAATTGGTCAATCTCCATATCGGTGGTTAGAAAAAGATGCTAGCCGCCCTCGAGGGAAAGTTGCTAGTGGGAGACGCCGCTCGTTGAAAAATATGTCTCCCTTATCTTCCCGTAGTTGGGACAAAGACTGTTTGTCTGTTTGAAGGACTTTAGTTAACTAAACCTTAAGATTTATAACGGGCCCTCGGGCTAGCCGAACATGTACTGCGGAGACGCATCGACATCTGGCAATCATCTTACTCGAAGAATAGGGTCTGCGTGTGGCGAGCCACGGGACAGAAACCGTTGGAATGTTTACTGTCGCGTGTCGCCACGAATATTTCTTTTAAGGAGAGCTATAGAATTACTCCATACCTTTGTTAGACAAAGCGTTCATCCCGTGACCACGGCTACGTTCGGCGACTGACTGTCGCCTCGAGCCCAAGCTCATTATCACAACTCTCGAACAATTACAATCGGATTGAATAACTACAATTGTTCAATTACAGCTATAGTAGACTCTAGGTTACAATGTTGCGGGATTATCCAAAGTTCCAAAGGCTCCGGTGTTCTTTCATCTCCGACATATTTATTAACAAGTGTCTTCTTTTGATCGCGTCGCGTATCGCTCTCGGTTTCGCTACTCAGTCTCGCTGCGTGGTTACAACGCGACCTTTTCACTTCCTGGTTCGGACCTAACCGTCGATCGGATTCGATTCTTTTCTTTTTGTCGCCCCTCAATATCCCCACTATCCACGCGTTTGTTAGGCGTTCGAGACCGTTGCCGCGCGTTCTTCTCCAACGTTCGGCGGAAGAACCGCTGGGATATAGATGGTTCATTAGGCACTTTGCTTCAGCGGTATACAATGTTGCCAAGTGTTGCCACTGTTCTAGTATGATACAGACAGTAATTGTAGACAATGCTGGTAGCTCCGTAAATGCATTTCGTTTGTTTAACATATCATTTAGCATTGGTGTAGATAATTTTCAATGTGATAAATACATTGAGAGATTATCGGCAACATCTGCATCAGGAATCATGAAGATGAAAATTATCTAACTGATGTTGAAGACGATGCATCTTTCACCTTGGATATCAGACCGTGTTTATCACAACATTTTAGACATGCACACATGTCTTTAAGTCTATGTACTACAATTGATTGCGTGACGGTAATGTGTGAAAAATGTGATTAACAACTTAATTAACAACAACGTTATGTCCAAATGCAATGCATTACGGAAATGTACCGCACGTCCTAAATTAGCCGAAATTATGCAAAATACATAAAGTTATACTTTGAACAGAACGGGAATAGCAAGATGGAATTTCCTATGCGATCTCGTTGCAAACACCACTAGTAAAAGTTTTAGATATCATGCAGAGAGAAAAAGGGCCACATTATGGCATTGCGCTTTCGGTTTTGTGTTTAGAAAAAGGTTAGAAACATTAATAAAAGGTAATACAAGTTCTGTACGCCATTAGTTAAAGGATTATCGAAGAGTTTCTATACAAGATTAGTATCATCTTTTTATTTTGCCACGATTGAGGCTAAGTAAACTGCAGTTATAGCGTTCTCGTTTTTATAATTCAAATCTCGATGGCTGAATTACATCCACAATTACATGCAGAACTTGAAACGGTTGTTGCTGACAAGTACGTATAGATAAAATAATTTCCTTATTATTATTGCGATAACGTATGCAGTATTATTTTTTTACGTAACTTGCCTTCTCCTTTTTATGTTCCTTAGAGACCGTCAGAGGATATTGATAGCACAGATGATGACCTTCTCGACTTTGGATCGTCACAATCTGAAATTTATAATTGAGTTTCTATTAATACAGAATTAGAAATCACAAAATTTTCTTCCGCGAAAGTCGTGATTTGCATATGTTAAAGGATTATCCATTGATTCGACGTATATTTTCTTTGATATAACACACCAATGTCTTCTTCTGTATCCGTGGAGAGATTGTTCAGTTATGCGTTAATGATAAAATTACCAAAGAATAACAAAATTTTATATTTAACGTTTGAAAGAAAGTTCATTGTAAAGGCCAATATAAAAAGAAGTGTACAAGAAAGTGTGAAAAAAATACATTATATTCAGTATATTAAACATGTTCCTTTATCTGCAACATGATATAATTATAATATAGTTATAATATATAAATATAACAATTACAAATATTTTAATTGGGATAAACCTTTATCCGATTAAGTGATATTTATATTATATCGACTTCGAGAGAGGGGACTTCTAATTCAATGAGTATATCTTTTTCTTTCCTTTTTTTCATGCATCTTGTAGGATATACTCTTTCGTTAATCTTGTTAAGAAAACTTTTCCGATTTGTTTATTCTAAACTATGTTCTGTTTTAAAACATTAATTTCACCGATGAATGATATACCGATTTCGTGTATGTCTATCGATTTCCATGGAACGGCTTGATGAACCAAAACGATTCCTGTTGCATCTCATAGAGCATATTCTCCTGTTGGTCTCGTGATATAATCTTTTTGCGTTAATTTTTCAGTGATTGCTCTGCAATCGTTGAACTGATATTAAGATGCTTCGCGTTGAACTGATATTAAGATGTCTTCCGTTGATCACATTAAAGAATTTTTCACGCATGATTATTGTCAAGTAGTCAGTCAAGCAGTCATGACCATTTTTATATATGCGTATCGATCGCTCTGTGCTGGATTAACCAGTTGGGATAAAACATCCTGCATCTTGTAGAGATAGTCTAATGATTGGTCTCTCTTGTGAAATTTGTTCAATTTCTTTATTCTTATCATTATTGCAAATGAACCGTCTTATTCGTCATTTCATTCGGTTGTATCCCACCGTTTCTCACAAACTAGTTGCTGGAAGTGATGAAATTGGGCGGTTGTTTTACAAAATTTTCACTGGGAGAGTATATCGCCCGGTTCTAAATATAGGTTTGCCATTCAATGCTGACTTGTTTCGTATATTTTATTACTAACTCCTTGTTTCAAAGATATTTGGGTCGTTTCTTGACACATTGGTCGTAGAAAGTAGGCTTTAGCTGTTTTTTTGGCGAAGAAAGTCCTGGTAATCTTTGCATTTCTGCAAGTACCTTTTTGTCATAGGATTCATTAATAAATGTCTTAGGCGTTAAATCAGATGTAGCAAGGCCGTCTAACGTTTTAACACGACTAAGAGCAAAGTAGATTTGGTCGTTTGAAAAATTCTTTTTGCCAAGACCAATTACAGCCCTGTTTGGTGTAGTTTCTCGTAATTTATGTACGGTCACTACAGTTTAGGATAAGGGATAACATTCTGCGTTTAACGTTAATTTCATAACCTTTCATCGCCTGAAATGTTGCACTATTAGAGATATCGGAATCTAGCCATCGATGTCTTTGAATTTGCTTTCAATGGATTCGTCCTTAAATTTTATAAGCACTCAGTCCGGGAATGCCCCGTCTTCCAGCTCATTTCTTCAAAGTGTTGACGATGTAAATTTTTTTACCATTCCCGTTGCGCCGTTCATCAAACCACCAGAATTGACATGTTTCGTCGTAACATAATTCGTAATCTCTCAGTTAATGCTATTGTATGCAAGATTCCGCTGCATTTATTTACATTTGCAGAAGTAACATTCTTGGATGATCTTTTTCCATACCTAGCGAAACTCGTCTTACTGAGTAAGTAATGTATATACAATGTGATTATGCTATCTCATTTTTGTATCATTTTCGTCCATTAATTTTGCTGTCGGGAATATTCTTAATGCTGCACCAACTACAAACTCTCAGAATAGAGGAATTCTCCTTCGCTCGCATAGTATTTCTTATTGAGGAATTGCTATGTCGCCAAATCGTAAATTATTTAATAGGTCGATAAACTCTGTATCGTCCTTCTGCCTTATATTCGTGACGAGTTCGGAGATTGAAAATTGGTACCAAGAATTAATATCTGCAATGTGATTGTAATAATCACGCCACTGTAGTTGTACAAAACAACAACGTTCTTTTACCGGGGATAGCTATATGATGTCACCAAATACAAGTACATTTATGCGATATATTTCTTCGCTGGTTTTGAATTTTTACAGTCTGTGTTCTCAATCCTCATTTGTATAGTTTACCTTGGCACGTTTACCTGTTACGTCGAGATGGGTTTTTGCGGTTTCGTCATGACATAACCTCGTCTATGTCTAGATTACGAAGGTCTAGGCTACGTCGAGTGCTGTCGCGTGAACTATCTGAATTGCAAATTTTATTAAGTATAATTTAAATTTTATAAGAGTGTCTGTATATACGAGGATACTCTTTTCTGTAACCGTGATAAAATTAATTAGTCATGTACCGATGATAAATTGTATTAGAGACTGATGAATATTCCTAATTGTTGCATTAAATGAAAATAAATAACACGGAATTGTAACGATAAATAAACATGTAATTGAATTTTAGACACTTTGTATTAATTTAACTAACCAGTTTAACAAAATATTTAACGAAAGCTACTAAAAGACATTTAAAATACAATTACATAAAGTAATTAAATCGCAAGCAATGCAAACTCATGGTATAGGTAGAGAATATTGAGAATATTTAAATAGAAAATTAAGCGTTGAAACTAGATCACGTAGATGCTATTTTCGGCAGAAAACAGAGCTGTAGACTCTTTGTAGATGCAATGACTTTCATGATATCTTATTCTTCCCATTGACTTGTTAAATAGACATAAATTTTTAGCTCATTACGAATGGTATGCTTGATGTTTGATTTGATGTTTGATTTAGAGTAATACTCTGTCCGTAATTGCCCCGTAGAGATTTAAAGTCCATGGAAAAACGCCGCACATAAGTAAATTTTAGTAATAATTATATTTGTAATATTTCTTATATGCGAATAGTGTTATGGTACGTAAATGATTATTTTTCACGTAAAACCATACCCTGTAATGATTGATGATACGAATCTGCCACTGTGTAATCGCTTATACCTAACTCTAGTTCTAACAGCAGCTCATAGATGGCGCATATCAAATTTCGATTGTAGTAGCAGAGAAGAAACTTCGTCTCTGACAATACAAACAAAGTACAGAATAGGCAGAACATGCAATGTCTTTTCACGTACTACATTCTGCGGATCACATGAACTTACCTTTTTTGTGTTACATGCAACGTTATCTATTCATTATAGCAGCGATTTGAATTATGATTAAAACTGAAGACTTCTACAAAGTTATAAATAGAATATAACATAATATAGAATTTTACACTTGCACGTATTTCTGCCTTAGAAAATCGCAACGCAACCTATGAATTACTCAAAAAGACAAATTACGCTCAGTGAAGAGAGCAAGAAAAACAACAACGAGAGCTATAAAAGAGCAAGAAGATCAACAGAAACCTGCTTCTGTGGATGAATATTTATTGACCGATCAAGTACATCATGAATGTATTAAATCTAAGGATAAAATTTTGTGTAATGTATTATGTGATGTTTTTCACCATGTCTTGAGCGATATCTTACATTTTCTACAATGTCTTGCGATATTTTGCAATATCCCAATGTATCCCATGTGTGTGTTATTGACTTTGTGAAAATATTACATAATATTATATTTGTTTCTATAGTATCTATTAGGTTATTACGTTTTACGTAGTTTCAATAACGAGGAAACAATTCCAAATGGAACAAAACCAATATGTACAATAGCAATGAGGATTGTTGGTATATGTGCTTCTGGTTCATCTTCAGAAAAAGATATATATCTATTAATTTTTGTTTCTAGACAGAGAAAATATCTAAAAATCTTATTATTATAAGATCATGTACTAAAATTATCAGAATAAATGAGAGGAAGTTGTGTGAGACAATTATGCCAGTGTGTAACCCGCTCTGTAACGTATCGACGCAAACAGGAAGTTTTTTATGACGTTCTACATGGAAACTAAATACGCGTCTTTGTACGTATACTTACTTCCTAATGAGACTTAAACGTTAATCGATAACAGGGTAACGGAAGCTCTTAGGATCCTTTGCTCCTCTGCTTTCTTCGCTCCTTTCACATTTGCATTATACACTGATAAAAATTTAAGCAAGTAAACTGTCAAGAACTTTTTATACTGTTATATTTATTGTATTAGATTAGTGTGATCGGGATTTGACTCGACCCCGATATATATACGAGGAATACGAGGAAAAATTATATTTATACGGAACGGAAACACGTAAAAGTGTACCGGATTAACGATCGCAAACAGAAAAGATGTCGAACAAACATTATATTTCTTTATCTTTGCATCACCGGCTCTTGATATAAATTCAATAACTTCGATGTGATATTATGTTACTGTCTGTAACTATCTAACTATAACTATGTTACTGTTTATCGAATTATACAATTAAATTGGTTTAATACTACAAAACCTGGAGCTATTGCTTTCCTCTCTTCGAGCACGACATTCGATTGAAGAAAGTGAGTATAAATTCAAGTATCATAATTCGTGTTCAGAATTTTGAGTGGCCGTCCGTTTATGGACAGGCCCAATCCCTTTTTTAGGAAATTCCGAATTACATGTTCTCCTCGAGCTGTAAACCTGATGACTTCGAGGTTAGGTGAAAACCCCGGGAAAGGACCAGCCAGAAGGGCACGATGGACAGACGAAACCCAACAGCTGGTAAGGAGAATCGGCAACGTAAGAGAACAGTTAATATTGAAATTACTGAAATATTGAAATTTGAAAATCAGGAGTGCCAACTTTAATAAACTTCAAATAGAATACACTTTCGATTAGAATAACGTAAAATTATTTTTTTCTATTATAAATTAGTTTAATGATGACGTTCCCTGTTAGAAAATAAGTTACGTTAAAAAAATAAAAAAATTCTCGGCAAGGCAATCAACGAATAAACATGTAATTAGCAACCAGTAACGAACTAGAAACTAACATCTTCCGTATTAACTCCGTTCATTTAAATATTTTCATTTCAGAGAATACGGGAAAATGCTTCGCATAAGGATTCTAGGATTTAAAAGACTGAAAAATGTGGTAATAAGGTTTAGAGAAAATGCAAAAGTCAGTTTTGGTTTTTCAAATAAAATCATATGCCTTTTAATACGTTAATCCAGTTCGGCATTCTCTATAAAAAAGTATTAACCTATTTTTATCCAAAACTATATTAATTTAGCAGATATTTTAACTTGAATTTATCATATTTAACGTATGAAAGTCAAGGAAAGCAACATCTGTAACATTTTTCTTGAGACAAATTTTTCTTTCAAATCTTTTTTCTTGTTATACAATTTTTATAGTATGCTTAAAGTACAATAAGAAATAACGGTAGTCTATACACGTTATATTGTTACGTTTTTGTTTGGTTCGTTTTGGTTGTGTTGCCGTTAATTTTTGAATTTAGATTAAATTAATCTAATGGCAATTAATCTCCACGTTTCGACTAACCTGCTACGCGCAGGGATACTGGCACGGGACAGGATCAAAGTTGGTAAAAATAAATGTTCGCTTAATCCTATTATATTTGTAGGAGGTTGAATGATGAGATTACTAGTAGGTAAGTAAAATCGTTATTGTATTTAAAATCGTCAATACAATGTCCTAGTCGTAAAACGGTGTGTGTAACGTCGTTTGGTCACAGTTTATAATAATCCGTTTGCGATCGCGTCCGTTTATTTATAGTCGTCAGGGGGAAGTCGGAAGATTCAAATTTGTCTTTGTTTTACGGTTACATATAGCGGCGACGTTGTTTTGCTCGCAGTTTGTTTATTCTTACATTATACGTAACCTAACGAACTTTATACCCCGTAGCGAAACAACAACACGATTTGAATCGAATTCTAACTCTTGTGCCGCTACATCACCCCCCTACCAGTGATAACGTTTTTATTGCACTTCCCTTGAAAGTCCCCGTGTTTGATAGTTTATGATGTCTAGCCGAAACCTGCCTGTAGCCGATCGGGAAACGGACTCTTCGGCCAGACCGCGTAACGTACGTATTACTAGTGTTTCCTTCGTTGCTTTCGTTATTACTATTTACGCCGCTTTCGTTGCAGGTGTTCGTCTGTTCTACTGGAATAAGCATGTCACGGGTTTCGGCGGTTTTCGCTTAGAGATCCTCTGGTACTACAAAGGCTGGCTTTAGCCGGTCGACGGAAACCGTTATATCGCGATTGTTGACATTAATAGTGTACGTTTTCTCGCCTCTTCGCGTTACTCTAAACGGTCCATCGTAAGGCTGCTGTAAAGGACCTCTAATTGCGTCGTATCGTAAGAATACATAGGCGGAAGACTCCGACTCGCGGAAAGTGAATAATTTCTTTTCATCGTGTTGTGTAACGGGCTGAGACCGGACTTTCTCCATTTGTTCCTTGAGCAGGGTTGCGAATTCCGAGGTGGACCGCTGCTTAGTTGGTAGAAAGAACTCGCCGTATATCATCTCGGCTGCCGTTGCGTTTAGATCCTCCTTTATCGTGGTTCTAATACCTAATAGCATGATTTGCAGAATTTCGACCCAGTTGCTCGTGTCGTGACATTTGTTCGCCGCTTTAAGCTGTCTCTGTAGGCGTTCTACCATCCCATTAGACGCAGGATGATAGACCGATGTGCGTAGGTGCGTGACGCCGAGCAACCGGCACAACTCTTCGAACAGACGCGATTCGAATTGGCGTCCTTGGTCGGTTGTTATTTTTAAAGGGACGCCGAAACGAGAAATCCAAGTCGATAGGAGGGTCGCAGCAACGGTTAGCGCTTCCATGTCGGCAATGGGAACGGCTTCTGGCCAGCGCGAAAAAACGATCAATACACGTTAGACAGTATTGAAAGCCCTGTGAATACTGCATTACGATAATATCCACGTGTATATGCTCGAATCGGCCTGCTAAAGTTCCGAACGATCCAACTGGTGATGATACATGCCTGGTGACTTTATTACGTTGGCACGCTATACATTACCGCGTCCACGTACGGCAATCTTTGTTTACAGACGGCTAGACAAAACGCGTTGTCACCAGCTTTTCCCGGATGGGAATGTCCGCGTAACGATTGAAACACGTTGTGTCGTATCGTTGTTTCGGTACGAACGGCCGCAAGGTTCCGGTCGACGTGTCGCAGTATATTTCGGTGTCTTTTTCAGGAAATCGGATCTTCTCAAGCCGCAGCGTGCGAGAATCGGAATTGAGGATTTGGTGTAGTTCATCGTCGTTACCTTGTGCTACTGCTAACGTTCGATGATCTACCGCGTTTTCGATTGTCCCGATACGGGTCCCGCAGGGAGGACTTGCTTATGTAAGTCTATGGGGGCTGGCAAACCCACGTTCCCGCAGCCACGGAGGACCGTCGGGACAAGCGTCCCGCTTACGCGAGTCCTCTCTGTACACCGCAAGGAAGGTCGCCGGGAGTGTAGGCGAGAGGCTCGTCTATGCTTTCTCTACGTGGCCTTGGGTAGTAACGCACCCACGATCCTGATGCCAAGGATAGGACCGTTGGATAAGTTCCTGCGCACTTTGTGCCTTGAGGCCCCCGCTTACGTGGGTCCTATCTGGATCTGTCGAGTACGGTTAGCAGGTCGCCGGCTGGCAGTGACGTGCGGTACATCCACATGATAGTCCCACCAATGACTTAGGATGGTACCACGGGCGGTCGAGTGTAAACTCGGAGGGAGTAGTGACCCCTCTGCTCGACCAATTATGGGTTTGGACTCGTGGTGGTAGTGGTTGATGGCCAAGATGCTGGCAAGAGAACCGATTTAGGGGGTAATGGCTCGCCCCGAATGGCCTTCGGCGGGTGAGCAGCGTCCCACCTGCTCCGGAACCGTCCTGGTGAGACGGTAGGGCTTAGAATCGCCCCGTTCGACCTGTAACGAGCGACAGCCCCTGCAGGCTTAGCTAATCAAGGTAGCAAGGCACTGGGTGCCTTGCGCGATGGTTGAGCGTATCCCAACCCTTATGGCCCTAGGGGTGCCCGGGTTCTGTATGGTCCTAGCGCCCGGCGATAAGTTGACGCCGAGGAAAGCACCCGTAAACAAAGACAGACAATACTTGTCCTAGTTCCGGGCGTATTTCGTGGATGCTGTCGGCGATCGTGGTCAGAGTTTCGGGCCTCTTATCCTGGGCGGAGGCCAGGACGCGCTGCACGTGCACCAGGAGTCGGCCTTCCCAGAGAGTCCGGATGAGTTCGTCCGATGTTGCAGGGGTGGCGAGGCTTTTCAGGTCCCGGTAAAATTGAGAAGGCGTCCTGTCGCCTAGTTTGTTCGCTCTCTATTATTTTACGTAGGTGTCGGCCGTCTGACTCGCCCAGCCTCTTAATGAGTTCCTTTTTGAGGATCTCGTACTGCCCGCTCTCCGGTGGATTGGATTAGGTGTCGCGGATGAGTCGAACATAAGGTTTATCGATATTCGCGATGGCGGCATTATATTTGGCCTCCTCACTCGTAATCCGGGCGTGTTTGAACTGTGCCTCTAATACATTAAACCACAG
Organism: Bombus vosnesenskii; assembly: GCF_011952255.1. Classification (NCBI taxonomy): domain Eukaryota; kingdom Metazoa; phylum Arthropoda; class Insecta; order Hymenoptera; family Apidae; genus Bombus; species Bombus vosnesenskii. The sequence continues at coordinate 982,820 of NW_022883686.1, forward strand.
CTCTACATCATCCGCTCAGAACGGTGGTATGCGGAACTGAGCGTTTTCCGCGTCCACGTTACCGAGCTCGTTTTTGCCGGTACTCGTCATCTCGAACGCTCTAATACTCGCGGAGTTCGAAGTCTTATCGACACTCTCCCGGTTATCTCTATCACTTTTATCACGTCGGGGTCACCAATTTGTAGGAGGTTGAATGATGAGATTACTAGTAGGTAAGTAAAATCGTTATTGTATTTAAAATCGTCAATACAATGTCCTAGTCGTAAAACGGTGTGTGTAACGTCGTTCGATCACAGTTTATAATAATCCGTTTGCGATCGCGTCCGTTTATTTATAGTAGTCAGAGGGAAGTCGGAAGATTCAAATTTGTCTTTGTTTTACGGTTACATGTAGCGGCGACGTTGTTTTGCTCGCAGTTTGTTTATTCTTACATTATACGTAACCTAACGAACTTCATACTCCGAAGCAAAACAACAACATGATTTGAATGGAATTCTAACTCTTGTGCCGCTATATATTATTAGACAAATATTCTCCACAACAAATGTCTATTCTAATTCTAATTGGGTATTGACAGAATTGTCGTTGAGATTTCGAATACTCGAAGTTACAATCGTTCGCGATACGTTTTCACTCTTATTAATTACAAGATTTTAATTTAATTAATTTTCAATAATTTACAAATTGACAAATACAAACACGTCGATTAACAAAACTGACAAGAACAGGGAACTAATGAAACAAAGAACTAAAAGCAAAAGAACTAAAGGACTACAGAACTTAAGAACTAAGAGCAAAAACTAAGAGCTAAGGGAACTAAGAGCTGAAAAACTAAGAAACTAAAGAATTGAAAGACAAAGGAACTGAAAAATTAAGAGCTAAAGGAATTGAGAACTAATCGCTATGAACAAAGCAATTACTCGCCAAGAATTGGGGAACTGATAGCCAAGAACCAAGGAACTAATCACCAAGAACAGTGGAACTAATCACACAGAACTGAGGATTTAACTACTCTTAACTAAGGAATTACCTCTCTATCTTCTATGTCGCTACGCTTATTTAAAATTAGATTTAACGTGGAGGGGTCGTCATGTGACGGGTTATTCCGTGGGGGTTGTGAGGCTCGAATTTGGTTTCTATACAAATTGTTAAAGTTTATTTGAATCTCAAAATGAGACGCTCACTCGCGCTATTGGTAGTTTTAGTCTACGTTACGACGCGTACGCAGCGCGGGACGTGACAATATAATATGTAAATAAAATTGCCCAGGCGTTGCCTATCCGTATTTATTAATTTTCCTGACCTTGTTAACGACGTAAATGCAAATACATAAGCAAGAAAAATAATTGAGATGGGAGTATCTGAATCAAAGAATACAATTTATCTCACATTATGATCATGTAGCATAACAGATTCAAACCTTTTATGAGTGCGAACAGTGTTCATAACGATCTTTAACTAGCAACAGCTAAGACTGGATGCGGTGCTATCAAGGTCCTCGATAATACGCGCCACAGTTAGCAGTCATCGAAAAAACTTATATCTTTTTATTCTTATAATCAACAAAAATAAAAAATCACTGTGGAAACGTAAAAGTGACCATTTGATTGTGCAAGAAAACTTACGATGAAGAAGCTGTATCTGTGCCTTGTATTGGAATTATGCGTACTGACCATGTCGCAAAGAACTGCCTTGGATACGTCGATTCTTAATTCCATCTACCGTGGATATCGTAATTGGTTAACGCAATCCTACGGTACGTCTGTTTTAGTTTATTTCGTGTTACGTCTTTATGCAATAATATCACTTTCTTTTGGTTAGAGAGATGCTTTTTGGAGGAATTGAAATATTGTGTATCTTATTTTTCATAGACTAATGTTTTATTGTGAATATATATATTTTCGTGATAAAATGATAAGTTGTCGAAATTTTTTTTCGGTAAAAGTAGACAAAAACTTGCACAGCACGGATCATTTTCCTTTTAACATATAAATATTGTAGAGATTATATTTTCAAGTAACATGCGCTATGAATTCTGTGGCACCCTCTTCTGGTTCTTGAGATGAGGAATTTTGCAAATAGTACTTATTTCGAAATTCGTAACGAAATTAAACAGCAGTCCTGAAGTGTATTAAAAGTGACGAGTTGTTAGGTAAATGTGAAATCAAAAGATGTCCATTTCCATTTGTTCTTAAAATACTGGCCAGTCTTGTTATACGAGTACAAGAGGCAACAACCTGATTGTGATTTCAGATGGAAATTGGGTTTTGGTTAAGTTAGTGACGGGCTGCGCGGGAAAAGTTGATACCTCGCCACTGAACGCCTTTACTTTATAGCATAAATCTTGAAAATATACAGTAGCTCACGAAAGTTTTCACATACTATTAAAACTCTAGACGATTAAAATATGCACGTTAAATTTAAGAAGTGAAAACATACATCTGTATATCTAAAATTAAGAACGAATTCGATAACGTTTGTAAAAGTTCTGAAATCCTTCGTTGTAATTACTTGATCGGAGTTATGACATATCGCGTGCAATGTTTCATCACAGATGAAGTATTTTTGTAAATTGTTTTAAAATAACTATTTTGTAGGCACAAGAAATGGCGATCGAATGTCTCAATTACGAAATAAATATAAATTTCAAAAGGAAGTTCCAATAGACGTCCCTTTTCTTTGCAATGTAACAGGTACTTAACCAAATTTATGATTATTATTGTCAAATACTTCATGATATCACTTGTAAATATTATATCGTCGTATTTATTCTTTAAAATCATTATTCAATTTAAATCGCAGATTTCTTTTATTTCCAATAATTTTTGCAATTTATCCTAGGGACAATCGGTAAATTTCTGTAGCAGGAAATTACAGTGAAGAACGCTGTTCTTTATAATTTGTAATGGCTACAAGAATGTCAATGTGATTTCGAGTTCATCCATAGTCTTGTCCTATTAATATCATTTTTGAAGATATATAACATTATAAGCTTCTCACCCCACTGTAGTTTAAGAATAGTAAAATTGATGCTTATCTTTTGAAGTTCACATGTATTCTAATGTATTTACTTTAATTTGTTTAGCCGGCAGGTCTCCAAAAGTTCCCGAGTCGGTTCACCATTTAAAACCAGGAGACATAGATGTTATTGCCGCAATGGGTGATTCCGTGACAATCGGCGCTGGAGTTACTTCGATTTATACGTTCGAAGTGAACATTGAAAATAGAGGCATAGTGGGTAGTATCGGCGGTCAAGGAACTTGGCGAGAGTACCTGACTCTCCCTAATATTCTTAAAGTATGTTCATATTTTACATCTGCATTGTTTACGCACACGATTTGTGTTATCGCCATAAATGCGAATACTGAAATCTTTCATAGTCCGATTTTTCTATATGCAGGAATTCAATCCTAAATTAATAGGTTATTCACTTGGAGACGCTATAAGTACTGATCCAGCTGCGCAGTTAAACGTCGCCGAAGCTGGAGCTATGTCTAAAGATATGACTTTCATGGCGACATATCTGGTCAATAAAATAAAAGTTGACCCGAGGATAGATATCAACAAACATTGGAAGGTTCGTATGTTGGTAGACAAAGTAATTATATATTATACATATTTAGTACATGACAAGTGGTGTTTTAATATGCATATGATCATTGAAATTAACAACTGATTAATGGAACATAAATTCACATAAAATCTAAATTATTCACCTTTACCATTTTTATTCAAATATTAAAATAAAAATTAGACAAGGCCTTTATACGTTCATTAATAAGGAATAAAGATCATAATGAAATTATTGGCATTATAATTCGAGTAGTATTTCACTGCAGTTCTGGTGAACTATTTTCAAAAGTTAATTACATTACCTTTTATTCACTAGAAACACACTTGCAATATAAGTAAAAATTACAATTACAATTTAAAAAGATTAGATGCAAGTATGAAATTGCAAGTATAAGATGCAAGTATAATTTCATTTATTGTTTAATCGTTTACTCAATAATATCTACATTTTTATGTTTTCCAGTTGATTTCGTTGATGATTGGAAGTAATGATTTTTGCTCTAATATGTGTGCAACTTCTTCTCCATGGACTATGTTAAATGATCACAAAATAGATTTAATTCATACTCTTAGAATCTTAAGAGACAATTTACCAAGAACTTTTGTTGCTCTTATACCACCACCTCACTTAAAGGAACTGGTTGCTGCACACCAAGGAAGAGAGTCATTCCTGTGCTATTTGGCATCCATGATTGAATGCTCATGTATGTTTGCTTTACAATTTAGGGATCGAAGACCGGAATATTATAAATTAATTGAGAGGTTTGTATAATTTTCCGAATTTAACTTTTTAAATATTTTGTGCTTGAGGATTAAACACTTACAAGAATTTTGTTATATCATACTTTATATTTAATCTTAATAATTATAGATAAAAGGGGCTACAATTCCCATTTTAATGAAACTTAAGTATGTTGTGAAACTCAACATTTTTCCTATAGGGGGTAAACTCACTTAGTTTCCGAAATATTTAGAGAAAGCTGCTGCTACTACTATGTTGAATCTGACTTATAAGGCATGGTGTGACCACACATCTACTGTTGTGTGTCTATAAACACATCGCTGCGACCTGCAAATAATCTCTATAACGGGCGAACTGTTTAATACTTATCCTACCTAACTACTATTCTAACTACCTCGAAAACGTAAAAAAACATTTTGAACGCACAAGTCTTACATATATCAGCGGTTGTCAAAAATTATACAAAGCCGAACCCTATTATAGAAAAGTATCAATACTGAGCAATCCAGTCGTTGCACCGTGAGGAGGCTGATTACCAACAGACTTTAACGACGGCCTAATTGAAAGACTGATCTACATTCAATACGGATTGCGCTCTTGAACACGCATTTAGTTTTGCAACCTCCAACAAGTAATTCATGTACACACTTTTGTACAAAATTCATGTACAAAAATGTAAGAAAAATTCAAATTCGCAACTTCGCGAATGTTTTGTTTTTTTACATTAGTAGCTATCGAGATGTGTTTTGGACAAAAAATACTGTGGGCTCTCTTGAATAAAATGATATGTACTGTTATTGTATTATAGACATTTAAATATGTGTAAATAATTATTAAAGCGAGAAGAACGCGTAGAACGTGTCATTTTTTTGCTTAGATTTTCTAACTTATTTAAAAAATTAAAGGTCTACAAGAGAACCTAACACTAGCACGCGATAGAACAAACATTTTTGCTAAGGACAGCTTCAATAAAGCCAGAAAATCATGTTTTGTTTTTAATGTAAATGCGAATAAGTTTGACAAAACACGCGGTGACGGCAATGGTACTCAGTATTGCCGAATATCTCATCTGTCGCTCAGTATAATGGAACCGCAGAACGCGTGAGGCTATTAGCCGTCGACATTGACTAGCATTGCCTTCGTTCCGTATTTTGTCAAACTTTTTCGCTTTTCCAGGAGTTCATCAGCTATACAGATCGTTTCACACCAGCTATGATGTGTTTATAGAAACAGTGGATAAGCGATCGCACCACTCTGACGCATACGTTGCCATGGACGTGCATGTACAGATAAGATTTAATGTAGTATTAGCAGCAGATTTTTGCAAATATCTCGGAAACTAAAGTCGGGTAATGGTATAATGTTTATAGCATAATGTTGTTTTGAATGATGAGTTTTACATTATAGTTAAATATCATCAAAATCGGAGGCGCAGCAGCTTTTGTGCCCAATTACTTTAATTTTTATTTCATATTTAAGCGTATTCCATTCTCGTTATATGTTGGTGAATAACTTTATTGAAAAGAGTTATTAGAGAACAACATAGATTGATCATATTTGATTTCAATTCACATTAAGATCTTATTGACGACACGGGCAATGTCGGGCCAACTTTGGATGAAAAAACGCAGATAAGTATATTTATAAGTGTATATTATGAGCGTCTATTCCGTTGACGAGTTCGTATTTATATAACACATATCTAGTGATGTGTTCGATACGGTATCGATGTTATCGACAGCGATCTACGAATTTCAATCTGTTATCAATTAATATCAAAGGCAAAGGTATTAGTTATTGTTCAGTTAATCAGGATATTGATTCTTTACTAACCGATACCAACAAGTACTGTACTTGAAACACCACAAACGTATCGATACTCGTCTGATACCGCAGGTAAGTTTCGGTACAGATTCTTAAAGCTAAAATAAGATGAGAATCGAGAACAACAGAATTGCGCTTTGTTATTTTACATGAACGAATGTAGATCCGCAGCTTACCTCGTACAAGTCGTAGAGAAAAAGATTGTGGCATTCGAAAACATAAACCATCCTTGTAAGAAAAATCATAGGTTAGATGTTAAATCTGCTTTTTCATTAAAATCCATAACAGCAACCCGAAAATCGTCCCATTAAATTTTCGAGTAGAGAGGATCAATGTTTCCTCTAGTCCATTGCCACCATAAGTGATAAATATATTCTAGCGCATATAAACAATGTTTATACAAATTCGATACATGCACCGCGATCATCTCGTTCGGGGGTATTCTAAATGTCGTCGCCTCGATGGCTAACATAAACTCAACACTTTCGACATTTCGTGCGCATGCACGGAAGACGTGCGGATGGTTCGATGGTGGGGTAAATGAGATACGCGCAGGACGTGCCTCCTGAGATTTCGCGGCCCGCGCGAGTTTGCCGATTGAGTTTACGCGTAGCAATAAACATGACGAGGTCCTACACATGACAACCTCTAACATTTCATTTCTCTTATCACGAAGATCGGCGAGACCCTTACTCGAATGACGCGTGAACGCAAAGGGGCTATTGACTGATTCCGTGAAAGTGTCGTATCAATATGGTGTAAATACCCCAACTTTCATCCTTCTTTCTCTCCGTAAATGAATCATCGACAATTCTCCTTCAGTTCGAAACAGTTTCAATTCACCTCTAGCCTTTACTAAATCAATGGCGTCAATCCCGATTAGGAATGCAGTATTTACCCTAATTATCTTGAAAAAGTGTTGCACCTCTCCATTACCATACCGTGTATCGGAAATCGTTAATTTTGGCAGTGGATTATTCCACATAATTTGTAAAAAACTACGAACTTTTAGTTACTATGATAATCCAAATGATCACGAAGTGTAATTACGAAGCCAAAATGTGAGATGTTTATACTGAAAAAATTCGAAGTCTTGGTAACTAACAAAGGCATTTTACTTCTGTCTCAGCGCGGTGCGACATTTCGCACTGCAATCAGCTTATTGTTCTTATTTCACATTTATGCGATATTATTTCCCTAACACATTTCAAGTACCTTTTGATATATATCTTAATATACATATGAAGAATAAGCTAGTTTGTTTCATTTTTTTAGGTGGCAAGAAATTGACGAAGAAGTCGCTAATTATCCAGAATTTCATAGAAATGACTTCACCGTAGTAATTTTACCGACTCTGGAAGATGCAAAAATACCTCTTGCCGAGGATGGATTTGTCGACTTCTCATATCTTAACGCTGATTGCTTTCATTGGAGTCAAAAACTACATGCACTATGTGAGTTTAACAGATGAAACTATACAATTATTTCATGAGTGTTACGTTGATAATCAGAAATGTTTTGTGTTTCCCAAGATGCGAATAATCTGTGGAACGATTTGTTGGAACCAGTTGGTAACAAGAGTAGGTCTCTCATTTCGTTATTTGAAAAATTTCTGTGTCCTACTTCGGAAAGACCGTTCTTGATGACGTATGAAAATTCACAGAACAATGAAACTTAAGGATGGTTAGAGAAGTTTAGAACAGTTTCTATAAGTGGAAGATGTATTATAATCTTCGTATTTGTCTATTTAAAAATGACAAAAATTATAATCAGCAAATGTTCAAAAATAACAACCAATGTTGAATTTAATTTTTACTGTGGGATTTCAGTCATTATCATATTGATCTTGTAATTGTAGTTCTTCGCGAATAAAGGTAATAATGAAAATTGATAATACGTTGACCAATGGAACATTTTCCCAGTCCTCGTCGGACGTTCAAATTCCACGTAAAATTCAGCTTTTTCGAAGATGTTTCGCTTTTCCTATCTTTTCGCTTTAGTTAGCTAGTTGCTTATTTCCCCTTTCGCTTTTGTTTAAAGTATATACATATGTCGGAGATGAAAGGAAAGCCGAAGCCTTTCCTTGGAAATTTTGGGAACATCCTCTAGTACCTTAGCCTAGATTTTATTATAGTTGTAATTGCTTAAGATTTGTAATAAGCGAGATTGGGTTCGAGGTGACAATCGGTCGCTGAACGTAGCCACGGTCACGGGATGGATGTTTTATCTAACGGAGGTCTGGAGTGGTTGTATGTGTTTTCCGAGAAATGTGGTTGTGGCGGCATGCGGCCTCGAGAGCGGGCCTAGCCACGTGTGATGTTGCCTCGGAGGTGCCGATGCAATGGGACATACATTGTATTAGTAATCAAAACTCCAGGCAGAAACTGCCTAGCAACGGCGTTTGGAACTTTCTCGATGCTTCCAACGAGTGTGCCTAGCAACGGCGTTTGGAACCTTCTCGATGCTTCCAAACGGGTATAGAAAACAAAATGCAATCGTACAGGGAGAAAAATCTCCACGAGGCTGGCATTCTTGCGATTGCCTTGGAGAGTGATACATCGAGCATTTTCGACGATCGCATTTGCGTCTAAGTTAGTTTCGCTTAGTAAGGAGTTATCCCGGTGACCGTGGATTCGTTTGAACTCAAACATTGCTAATAGTATTATTTAATTTAATTATTCGTAGATCGTATTATTCATTAGGCTTAGTGTTTGTTAGACTTATTATTAGTTGTACTTATTATTTGTTAAGCTTAGTGATAGACCTGTATATACGTGTAAATAAAATCTCGGCTTTGTGAAACGATGGCTAGTCCACATGAAGAGTCGTCGCGCGCCCAAAATTCGAATCGTGATGCGACACATATATAGCATATCATTGATATGTTTTGAACGTGAATCGCGCATGAATCCCGAAATGAAAGAAGGAAGGAGATCTCCAGGAAAGAAAAAGAATCTACTTTTCGTATTCACATAATCGTCATTAAATCATAATTTGTATTTTACAATTTGTCCAGCTGGACAATCGGTAAATTTTTCTAGCTAGTGTAACATGACCGAATGTCAGATATTACCGAGATTTGGATAGGCGATCGCCTGGGAACTCCATGTGGCGTTGGCGAAGCGCGCTGGGCTCGCCGCGCCCCCGGTGAGGTTCGGGCTTTGGAGCTGGCAGCTCAGCGCCTCGGGGCCGCCAAGCAGTCTGGTAGGGGAACCGGGCACGGTTGCTCCGGCGAGGAGGCGCAATGTGACATGGCCACATACCGCTCCATCAGAGGCTGTATTAGGCTGGGGGGGGGGGGCGTTGTATCGCTCGCACTGGTTACCGGGCCTCTCTCGATCGCAGCCGGGACGGTCATCGTGGAGGTTTTAGTCGGTTGGAGTCCGACACTATCACGCCGCTTTCCCCAGAAGCGGCCTGGCGTCCGTGCGAATTTCCTCCGCGTAAATATATATATATATGTCGGAGATGAAAGGACATCGAAGCCTCCCCTTTGGATCTTTGGGATAATCCCCTAACACCGTAATCTAGATTCTATCATAGGCATAATGAAACAATTGTCTTCTTTCAATCCGATTGTAATTGTTCGAGAGTTGTGATAATGAGCTTGGGCTCGAGGCGACAGCCAGTCGCCGAACGTAGCCGCGGTCACGGGATGAACGCTTTGTCTAACAAAGGTACGGCAATTCTATAGCTCTCCTTAAAAGAAATATTTGTAGCGGCACGCGACAGTAAACATTCCAACGGTTTCTGTCCTGTGGCTCTCCACACGCAGATCCTATTCTTCGGGTATGAAGGTTACCAGATACCGACGCGTATCCACAGTACATGATCAGCTAGCCCGAGATCCGTTATAAATATTAAGATTTAGTTATCTAAAGTCTCTCAAACAGACAAACAGTCTTTGTACCAACTACGGGAAGATAGGGCAGATCTATTTTTCAACGAACGACGCTTCCCGCTAGCAACCTTCCCTGAAGGACGGCTAGCATCTTTTCCTAACCACCGATATGGAGATTGGCCAATTAGCAGCAACGTCAATTTCTCCCACTTTCTGAACGAAGGCTATCTTCGATGAATCCGATGATCTCGTGTCCTTAGACACACCCTATCATAGTTTTCCTCTGTGGCATCATCGGGACGGAAAGTCATTCTCTCTTACGATCTCATGGACGAAAAGAGTGACGCCTTACGATCAATGAATATTACACGTTTTATTAACAAAGAGTCCGACTTAAATTTTGTGAGCACGTACATCTATCATCACGTTGACCGCGGATTCGTTACCGAACCTAAGGCCATTGTCACTAGTGTCGCGAGCGCCTAATCGCCGTGGTTGATTGTCAAGTCTGTGGTATCCATACTTGTGTTAATAAACCGTACCTTTGTTATACAATAACGATGGCTAATTCCAATGGAGATTCATTAAACACATACAACCCTATCCACAACGTCACCCCGACATATATAACATAACCTCTGTCTTTTTACAAACAAACTATGGTATGAGAATGATACACACAACACGTATTGTACGCACTACACACACTACATACCCGAATCACTCGCGTTGGAACTAAATAAAACATTTTTTAAATAACAAAGAATACAATAATAAAGGAAAGAAGTTCAAGGAACTAAAAATAAAGAAGCCTAAAAATACGCACAGCGAAATAACTTAAATCTATACTACAATTACGATTAACTTCAATTTTACGTTTATACAGTCCTCTTAACCCCTTCCCGTACTTTAGCGAGTCAGACTCGCGATGAAGATTTTGGCCCAAACATGAATATCGCGAGTCTGACTAGATACTTGGGTCAAACGTAAACATAACAAGCCAAGCTCGCGGATTGTTTTTTGCCCGTTACGATCGTGACTGAATGTTAGTTCCTGTTTACGAGCATCAGTCTGGTCTGTTTCGTCGAGCTAAATGGCACGGGAAGGGGTTAACGTCTCTCTTCGACGATGTCGAAATGAATTTGCCCTTCCAAAACTGTTCTATCCTCTTTCTAAAAGAAAGAGGTTGGGCTCTGCCCAAATTTTTAAAATCACTAAAACATGTTACATAACAAGGTAATAGTGGAGAGTTCTTGCAGAAAGAAAATGTACAATATTCTTGGCCAACCCGTTTACTTCTTTTGTATGATTTTTTCGAAATTGGCCAGGAATAGACACGTTAACTGAGGTGTTTCTTTGGGTATGTCTATTGAAAAAACGTATAGGCTGCTCACCAGATGTGTTTAAAAATGGTTAGAACTGCCTTCCAAGGATAGTATCATCTCGGCAACAAAAGCGAAAATTTTAAAAGAGCTATTTAATGCCATACATATAATTTTTCAATTGACATTTATTATTACCCGTTACTGCATAAAACGATACCTTAATTAATTCTTCGAGTATAAGTTTAAATCATTTTTTTGCAGTTTTTTCCGTGTTTCCTGATTTCTTATTTCATGTGCATGTGTGTGGATATTGTAATATTTAGTGATCAGTAGTTTGTATGGAAATCGTTTCTGATTTATGCAAAACAGCGTACGGCTGTTTGAATACTTAATTCATATGTAGTTTTTTCTGTGAACATTGCTATTTTCATTACGATTTTCTTGTCAGCAGTGTGCACACTCGAGGTACGTGTGCGATTTCCCAACGTGTGTGAATTTTCTACAAATATTGTCTATATGTGTTTTCGTTTATTAATTATTTATCGAGACAAAGAATTAAAGGAGACATTAATCCTCTCTATTCGAAAATAAAGCGGTTTACGATATGCTGCTATGGATTTTAATGAGTAAGCATAATCGATGATTTTTCTTAAAAAACTTTACGCAGGATGGTCTACGTCTCCGAATGTCATAGTTTATTTTTACAAAATAAACTGCTGCCCACCTATCGTTCGATTTGATGATCATCGTGTACCCCGCTGCTTGAGCTGACCTACTTTCGTTCGTGTAAGGAGATTTACTCGCGCACAGTGATATTTCGGCCGATTTTTAATTGTCAATAATTCAAAAATAAATCCGAAAACGCAATTTTTTTCTTTTTGATTTCCGTCTTATTTTACCTTCAAGAATCAGCCTTTATGTTGTTTTACATTGAACATCCTGTATATACTATAAACAAAAGATGGTCGGGCAACAAATAACAGCGCGTACGCTGTCGCGGATGCACAATTGTATATAATTATATACATTATACATTGGTAGAATTCATTGGACTGGCGTCGATAATTTTTTCCGAATATCTCAGAAACTATAGCCGTCTAACAGTTACATGTACAGGAAATGGTTGTTTAGAGTCGTATTCCCGATAATGTGTTCAAAAGTCATCGAAATCATAGAGGATGTAGCTATTCTACAGTTCCACGTTATTCGTTTCAGGAAAAGGCGGAAGAATTTCTCGAAATGCTATTTCACGGATATGAAAATGATTTTTTAAATCATTTTGTTACGACGTATGTATAACAAGAAAAGTAATTTAAGAGGACGGTACAATGACAGTGATTTTGAATAAAATAACATATTGTTGACGTTAGAGCGAGCGTGTATCTGTAATTAGGTTTGTGATTATTAAATAAGAATGGGAGGACTATGCTTCATTTTCAGACCATCGCGACGTAAGGTGGCCGATTATGCGCAAGTAGAAACTAACGTCGAGTGAATGCATTGATTATTTGCAATATGATTCGTGAGTATGTCGACGCTTTTTCCTGTTATTTTTTTCTGTTATTCGTACGACATAATAGAGTGATTAAATAAAATACCGCTTCTGCCCGCCTTTCGCCCTCTTGCTGCTCGCTTTCCATCAGCTTAACATTTTCCACGCTCTACCAGCGCATTCAATGCAGCGCTCGCTCAGATTTTGTCATTCATAAAATTTATTAAAAAATTGCAAAACAGAGCAACACATCCCGTAATATTTAATACATATTTATGTTGTACAGAGTGTACAGAGAGTAAAGTGTAAAGAGAATCTATCGTATAGTAATTTTACACTTTCGGATCGGTGAAGATTTGTAAAAAATAATTTGTTCAAAAACGATCTTGACCATGAAATTCGAGGTCTAACGTTTTTATTGCTATGTACTCCGTTCGTCACGAGGAACAAGAGTCTCAAAAGAATCATGAGTCGCAAATGACCCCTTCTTTGAGGAACAAATGTTAAAGTGCATATTGACATTTACTTTTATTAAGAAAAATATCCTACTATCGATGAAGCAGCAGAAAATTGTAGGTATATCAGAATACAGAGATAACGGAAGGCTTTTACATGAGAGAAAAGGTTAACCAACGCTACGATTTACAGTGAATACGTGAATTTGGTGAGCAAGAACTTAATATTACGACGTTTAAATCCGTATCAGAGGTAAATCGGCTGTGCATTCCTAAAGAAGAAGAGATTAATTGTCGCCTTTGCCCATGCATATTTGCCAATGTGTTTATATATAGTACGTTGTTCAATCGGTATCGGTATCGGTTGTTGATCGGTATCAACAGGACGCCGACAGGTCGAGGCATCAACGCGGCGCAACACCTCCCGGGCGATCCGCTGGTACCAACCGCCAACACTAGAGGGCTACGACGACAACGAGTCTGTCTAACTCGCTAGCGGTCGAATATACGAGCGATTGATACAAATACCGCACCTAGCGAGACTCCCTCTACGTCTAAGGCAGGAACTACCGGGCATAGCCTTACTGACGAGTCCACCAGTAGTCCCGGGACGAAACGCACAACTCCCTTTTCATCCGCCACAGAATTATGTGTCAGCAGCAATGACATGCGCATTATATTTGCGATTTTTATGTTTACGACTTCGTAGAAAATTTAAAGCAGTACGGAGTTAAAGCAAATGCGTAAACTCTATCTATTTCTTACACCATTGTTCACGATTCATGTCATAGTCGACCAGTTCGTCAAGTTTTGAATGAAACGCTTGTATTATTGCGAACAGAATGCAGACCCGCTTCTCATGGAGCTTCCCGTTCTCCATATTCGACACCACTGGACTTTGCTCACAATAAAATAAAAACTGCATGTAATTTATGAAATATAAAAAAATCATAATGCTTGTTAGTTTCAATAAATTCTCGAACAATAGCAATAATGGTTACTACTATCGTAGATTTATGTGTTAATGTCGGCCGTCGTAATAAAAGAAAATAAAATTGCAGAATATAAATAGATTAACTAATGAGGAAACCATATATATATGTACAATACATGGTAGCATTCGTGACAAAAAGTGCAAGTTTTGTTTGTCATATGCATTGATGGCATAATTTTTCAAACAGTCATGACATGTAATTTCTTCAAACAATTTTGAAATTTCTTATTAACTGTAGTACTTTTCCTATATGTTAACATTTTTATTAACAAATTTTTGTCTATTTTTAATTGTTTCGTGGTAGCCTTTTTGGGCTAGAACTTTATAAACTTCATAAACTTGATTTACCGCAACTAAAAAAAATGCGTGTTTAATTATTTCGCGCTGTTCTTCAAGTCTCGAGTTTTATTAAAATCAGTCTACCCACTCCCGACCTTTTTCTGCTAGTAAAGTTTCCTTTTGATTCCATTATGTTTTGCAAATATCGTGACATTGAATTTATTTAATTGATGAGTACACCACTAGAAATATTTTTCCATTTTTTAAAGGAAACCTGTAAATAATTATACTATATTATATTATGATATGTACATTGTATCCTATGAAGCGCTAACTGTACGAATATATGTATATTACACATATATTTTTATCATTAGCTAGATTCTTATTAATATTTTCAGAACAGGAATATGTAACAGGAATTTTTTCTTAAATTACTTTGGAGACTTGTAAGAATATATAAACATTATTCATTTGCAAAAAATTTCTTACTAAACGATATTCTACCATAATTTTAATTTTTGTTACAGTTAGTCACTGTATGAATATCTTTTACACTGACTGTGTGTTATTTCTTTTTAATACCACCACAATAGATCGTTCGTATGAGATGCTATTAGCAATTCAAACGTTTTCACCTTCATCTCAATCAGTAAAAACTTATACGTAATGAAAATATCATTAAAATGTAAATGTAGAAGCAATCTATGATAAAAAGTCAACTGCTGTCAATCTATCATGCTTTTAGATGATTCAAAGGTATTTTTACTTTGGTTTTGGAAGTAAAAATGTTAATCGTATCATTAATGCAAGACATTATTCCGTTTCAGTAAGAGGGTGATATTATTAAAAGTATGTGTATCTTGACGTGTTTCACGCCGAAATTCATTAAAGCCCTGTGACACACGTGTCGATATCTACCATCGTGAAGCCGCATTGTTGTTCGATCTTCGGTAAAGAACACAGAGTGGAAATAGCAACAAGTAACATGCGATCGCAGATTCCTTGACATTGTATATTTAATTGTATCTTCTATTAATTGTCAATTATCATTATCAATACGATATATATCAAAAATATCATCGAATCATTAATTACTACAATAGTTTAAATGAAGTTACTGAATTCTCGAACATTTATTTTCTTTCCCGTTAAATTAAATTTCCCGTTGATTATATCTGCATCACAACCTGTTACATTTTTAATCACGCAAGAAATTTCATTTGTGGTAGTAGGCTGATTTTAATAGATGATAATCCTTCTTCTGCTATTACGATAGGCGATACTGTCACGTAATTTTTGGGTTGGTTGGTGAAAATAAAATATAGTTGAGTCGTAACACAACTATTAACTTGGTTTTAATCAACATTTATTATGAATTCAGCAATCACAATGTAACACGCACTGAATTAACATAAATCACAATTCACTCCAACCACGCTATGTCAGACTTAGTTACAACGATACATTAAGTACGCGACTTATAAGAGTAGAGACCGACATAGATATGTTGACTATTCTAAGGATACAGAATAAGTAAAGTCTTACTGACGATACTGTGTCTGAGGAAAGCTAGGGGTGGGGGTATCTAAGGACAAGGGACGGAATTTACGACAGGAAATACTCGCTTGGTCCGAACGACCTTAACTATAAAAATGCCAAGTGCCCCTGGTAGGCACTTAAGACTATTGAGGGTGCGCGCCAGGGATATGCAGGTATCTGGGTGCCATCCTGTCCGTGGTGTATGGCCTGGTCTCTGATATGAATTGACGTTACAATACCGTCGCAGGTGTATGACAATTGTTTGTTATATTTTCGTCGCAATCATCACTTGTCGACATCAAGAGTATTGGCCACCGCCCTTCCTTCAGATTAATGCCTTCCACAGAATTTACAGGGATGAAAAATAAACAAACAGATATTACAGGAAAGTAGACACAAAAGAAAACAGATAACAACCGATGAAGAGAAACACAAGGCAGCTAATTGTTCTACAATACACTGGGTGGATATCGGTTACAAAGACATGTGCGCGGTTCAGTGTCCGGGTGCAGAGCCTATTTAAAAATAACTTATGCTAATTAAAATGCCGAATGTATGCGATTAAAAATATATTAAGCTGGGTTTACGTCACGCGCACTAAAGATAGTACTTGTTTCACCGTTTCGCGAATTCTAAAATACTCAGAACAATAGCAAACGCGCCATGGTACGTTAGAAACGAGGACATTCGGAAAGACCTGGGAATACCAACGGTCAAGGAGGAGATTAACAGAAATGCAAGAAGGTACAGAGAAAGAATGGCAACGCACCCCAACCGGCTGGCAGCGGAAACGATCGGCGCAACAAACATAAAAAGAAGACTAAAAAGGAAACACCCAACAGATCTCACAAAGGACGTAACCTAACATACAAACACTCACCACACTAAAGAAATAAATCAATCAAATTCGAAGATGGTATCCCACGGGGTGTAGCCATCCACATGTTATATTATTATACCACTAAGCTACAATATTTTACCAAATGTTCTACTGGACAAATTGTAAAATGTAAATAAATAAATTAAAAAAAAACCGTTTCGTGAAGTGACGCGTTCGCGGTAGAACGCGCCAACGAGAGACGTAAATTCTCGTTACCATACGATAATCGACGCCACAAATTAGTCGATTCCCTATTTCGGTTATGATAATAAGGCTGGTTGAATGATTATAACACTGAGTTGTTTATTTCCAACAACTTTAATGACTTGAGTTTTTGCGCGTGGCGCGTGTAGAGTTTTCTCAGCGCAGTGTTAATAGCAAGTGAGATGTGTTCAGATCTCAGAGTTACTAGCAAGTGCCGTTCGGAAACGGCGATGTCGGGGAGGAAAACTATTGATGGGTGTGTCTAGAACACGAAACAAGCGGATTCGTTGACAGCAATTTTCGTTAAGAAAGTGAGGGCAACGGACATCGCTGCTAATTGGATGAGGAAACAACTGGTGGGTAAGGATGGGCGCTGGCCGCTCCCTACCAAAGGTACTCACGAGTGGCATTATACACGAGAAGAATTCGCTGTTCCGCGTTTTCCCGGAATAAACAACTCTAAGGAACGTTTCGATTTGAAAGATTCTTGAGGGATTTAAGGGACTTGATTGTAAAAAATGCTAAAATTTATAACGGTTCTCAGGATTATTGCAGGTCCGAATAAGGATGTTAGACATCTGGTGATCATCTTGACCGATGGATGGCGTGGGGTTTATGTGGAGGGTCACGGGACGTAACAGTATATAACTGTAGATTCGCAAGTATGCAGCGACTTTGCGATTGTAAGTGCGCGAGCCGACACCGTCTCACTAAATTTATATCTATTACAATATATGTAATTTTGTGCGTTACTCTGCATCGACTACGCAGTAGTGATGCACTTATGTGTTTGTGAGTATGTGCGTGCGCAGCGTCTCGTAGAACAAAAGAATGTCACTGTTCCGTATGCATGCTATAAAAGTGAGACTAGAAGAGTGCTGAAACACGTGTAATGGGTATGTAATGGGTATTGTAAATAAATACAAAACTATTTTATTATCATCCCTACATGTAATTAAAATGTTACTGCATATTTATTTCGGCGATTACGATCCACAATTCTCAACAATACTGCTGCCCGCTCTTCATCTCATTGAAAAATCTAGATTTTTGAACATACAGCGGTTGAAACCATCTCAGTGTTCGAATTTGAAAATGCCAATGGCGGCTTCGATATGGAAAATAATTACCGATCGTCGTTGATTGCCTTGACAATTCGGGTTCGGATTACTGCTAAGCCTTTGGACGATCGAACACTGAGAAAACCAGCGGGGAGACACAACTAGAATCATCGATACTTGGGGAACATTGATTGACTACTGATGATATGAAAACGAACGCGATGCGACAGCTTACGATTATTTGAGCAAAAACAATTATTGCCTCGAATTTTACAATCTTTTTCTTATATTTCTATAATTTTTTATATTTTATATTATAATTTTTATAATTGTCGTATAATTTTACAACTAGAAGAATTAAATATGATATTGGCAATAGCACACATTTTTTTCATAGCTGTATCTGCAAACACACTGAATAGTACTTTTTCACTGTCCCAAAAATCTTTTGACGAACTCTGACTAAGCTAACCAGCTTGTTGCACGGTTGAAGCACCCTCTAGCGCGCTGCTGTCACAAAATTCTGCGTGCTTTCTTGTAAAATAGTTACAAATTATATGTAGAAACTGCTCAACACTTATCGGAAAAGATTCGCACACATGATATACAATTAAAAGCATGCAGTGGCAAATACATGGGAAGACAGCACCTTCCGTATTATATCGCAATAAGTGAAAATTAATTAATTAAAATCCTGTCTCTGTAGTTTGTGTTATCCACATAAATGCCAGCTACGTACTTGTATAAATTTTCTGATGTACTGTTCTTAACCTGAATCAGATCTGATAATTATTTTTGTATTTGCTTTCGTGCTTAATAAAATATATAAATTTTTAGTTTCTGATACGTTTGTGCTTTCGTCAATTAGACGAAGAACTTAAGGACGAAGGAATCGTTTTTAACGATTTTTATTACAGTAGAAACGTTCCATCTTGTTAAAGTCATATGTTTGACACACTATACCGGTGTGTGATAATGGCATTTGTGTCATTTCAA
Organism: Bombus vosnesenskii; assembly: GCF_011952255.1. Lineage (NCBI taxonomy): Eukaryota > Metazoa > Arthropoda > Insecta > Hymenoptera > Apidae > Bombus > Bombus vosnesenskii. The sequence continues at coordinate 1,002,028 of NW_022883686.1, forward strand.
TATAATAGTCGAACAAAGTGAAGCTCCTACTGTGTTCCTCAATATATAAACAAAACGCCAATTTTGGCTTCTTAATATTTTTATGAAAAATCCAGATTGATTGGATTGTGTAAGCTAGTTACACGCGTGTCCTTCCTAGATGTTAAAGCATAGCCATTTGACTCTACTACTTCTTTCATTTTACTAATGTAATTTGTCTTCTAGATAACCTATTATTTTCTACTAGTACACGAAGTACTCTCGTCTGGCGGTAGAAAACTGAAAAATAGTAGTAGAAAGTAAAATGTTTTGAAATTTTATTCGAAATAAGCAATAAAGTAAGCAATAAACTAAATGAAGTATTTGTGGAAGAACAATTACTGTTGTTGTTTCACTTCGTGTTTTTATAAAGGATTAGTAACAATTTTTCTTAATACATCCAACCACAACTGAAAAAGTGATGATGACGTTTTAAAGTAAAGTAGCCTAATCCATGGTAGAACAGTAATTAAATTAGAGAAACTCGAATTTTCTTTTAACTTTTGTTCGTCCCTTTGCGTGATAATAAATAATAATATTAGCAGAAGTAATAATAATAATTGGAAACATAAATTTATATAGCATAAACTATTTTACACATAGTTGTTATATTTGGAAATACTATTAGAATAGTTGTACGAACTTTTTCATTTGCGATATTATTTTCAACAATACAAAATGGAATAGTATGGTTTGTATTATTTATAATTATTAATAATATGGCTAACTCCTGAGGAAATTTATTTTTCTGTAAATCTGAACAATTTTTACTACGCTGAATAATAATTTCGTAACTAATTTTTTACTTTATCGTGATAGTAATGAAGAGGAACGAAACAAACAAGCAACGATGACAGAATAGAAAACGGAAGACAAATAAATAACTGAAAATACCATTGAATATCTCTCAAGCATTCCCAGTCATTTATCGTTCGAAAATTAAAAATTCGTCGACTCTACACTCCTTTCTTGTTGAGAAACGTTAAGTTGGTATGATCGCTAGTTCCTACGAGCTAAGTTGGTACGACTTCTAACAACGCTCTTTTGTCTTAGGAGTCGACCACGTGTTAATTATCTAAGTGTATCCGTTGTGTTCAGACGGTTGTATATGGTGGTGAAATATAGAAAGCCATAATTGAATCTGTGTGAATCAATTAAATATCAACCAAACCTATATTTCGTAACATTTCTTTCTAAAACCATGAAATCATATATGAATGTACTTAGCATAGACGTCTCATAAAAGCGCTGATAGAGATTAGTGTGAGATATAAAGTAAAAAGGCAGCTGCGATTACAAATGTGAAATACATAAAGTTCGGGATGAGATCATATGCAATAACAGAGATATCTGAACAGATATACTTTATCAAATTAAGAAATAATTATTAGTTATAATTAAGTATATGATATATTAACAAAATTGGATTGTGGATAAAAAGGGCACTTTGATTCTACTATACTAAATTTTAATGCCCACAATTTTAATCTTGAAATCAAATCACAGACGCGTCTTCAATTTAGAAAAACTTGTGCGAGTTCATCAAGAATGGTCTTTCCGATGTAGGACACAAAAATCTTTTATATAATGGGGTCCAAACAGAAGATTTGTTGCCAACTGGTTCTAACAAATTGTTCCACAGATTATTTGCCACTTGATATACATGAAACAATTTTCACTTGATTATTAATGTAAAAGTCATGGTATTACACAAGCTTCTCCATTATACTTACATATTGCGTTAGATTTTTGGCTTAGGTGAAAGCAATCAACAGAAAGATACGATAAATCGGCGAATCCATCCTTGGCAAGTGGTATCTTCGCGTGTTTAAGTGTTGGTAAAATTACAACAGTGAAGTCATTTCTATGAAATTCTGGATAATTGGCGATTTCTTCTTCCAATTCTTGCCACCTAAAAAATTTGTGCAAGATTGTATCTGCATATTCCTCATATGCATCATAGGATCGATGTCGATATCTAAAACCTATCAGAGAAATATATCGACGTTCATTTATTCGAGTCATCTAAGCTGTTGACATTCACAACATCTCAGTCTTGAACTTTGTACAAAATAATCAAACTTATTATACACACACATGTGTATTGTTCAGATAAAATTAGTTTTTCGCGTATAATTTAGGTCTAGCAAGGAAAAATATCAAAAACGAGGAACTGATTCGAATAACCATAAGGTGATAGGGCAGTGTTATTTGAGTCAACCAACAAGTATAAAAACTGAAGAAATACAACAAAATAACTTTCAGAAATAAGTAATGCACACAGACTGTCAAATTACAAATGAGAATATTATCATTAAGAAAACCTTCCTCTAATGACTAGATGAGGTTCTCCTAAATACACGATATGTTTCACTGTATATCATGCCACTAATAACGAGTCAAATAGTTTATTTCAAAATGTAGAATGCTGAAAAATTATTCGTGTTCGAATTTTGCGAAATTTAAGATAAATTTAACTTTTATCTTCATAAAATTTAACTAATATCGTAAGTACAAAGCTAAAATAATAAAAATATGTATGCACATTGATTTAATGTTCATCAAAATTAACCAATTTAAATTAAAGTAGAAAACTGAAAGCAACCAGAAGATAATTTTAACATAAGATTTTGCCATCGAATAAGTTTAATGGCAGTCAACTTGTGTCATTTTGTAATAACTTTTTGCAATAAAATTGATTACAATTATCTAATAATAATATTGTAAATGTTGCAATATGAAATAAATATTGAGTAACATAAAATCTTGACAGGCGACTCGTTTAAGCGTGAGATATCCAAAAACCTTTGACAATTCTCTGAATTATACGAACCTCTCCATTATTTTAAAATACTCCTGTCTTTGATTTCTGAATTGCAAACCGAACATTCAATGGTAGTGGTTATATAGCATTTCAAAGACTTTCTTCCTTGACATGTAGCAACGAGTTCCTTTAAGTGAGGCATTATATGAATAGTGACAAAAGTCCTGGGTAAATTATCTCTTAATATCGTAAGAGTATTAATTAAATCAGTTTTGTGATTATCCAAAACAGACCACGGAGAAGAAAGTTCACATATATTGCTACAAAAATCATTGTGCCCGAAGAATAAGGAGATCAACTATAAAACATAGAAACAGGGACTTTATTATTTAAGCAATGAAATAAAAAATTAAACTAACTGAAAAAAACTTTCTGCCCAATTTGATATTTGCTCTAAACACTTTTGATTTTCACTGGTAACTCGGAAATCCTCTAACATAAAACAAATATCCTTAACTTTTAAAATTATTTCAATAAAACTTAAATGAAATACTTATCTGTTTCTTTATTCCACAACGAATATATGAAAACTATGTATAATTTTCGTATATCTATAAAAATATTTCGACACATTTTCAGCTATAATAAACATAGTAGTTTTTACCACAACACTACTAGCAATAATGTTGCTAATATTATGAATTTGAAAGAAATCACAAGCAGGCGAAGTAATTGTGAAATTCAGTGTTAATATATATTACAGAATGCTAATATTAATTTCATGTTATTATCTCATTATTTTACCTAAAATACGAACCTTCCAATATCTCTTTATATTTATCCTCGGATCATTTCTCATTTTATTGACTAGATGTTTGGCCATAAATGGCATATCTCTGGATATTGCAGCGATCTCAGCGACATTTAACTGCGAAGCTGATTGAGTAGTCAGAGAATCTCCAAGTGCATAGCCCAATAATTTGGGGTTAAATTCCTAATTATAAAAAGAGCCGACTATGAAAGCGCTATTCTCTTTTATGATTAATAAATCAGACAAAGTAATAAATATATTAATGATTATATAATTTATGTACGTGATCAATTTTTGAATAAAGAATTTGAGTAACGTACTTTAAAAATATTGGGAAGCGTCAAGTATGTTCGCCAAGTTCCTTCGCCACCAATGCTAGCTGACGCACCTCTATTTTCGACGAGCATCTCCAATAAATTAGTTGCAAAAATTCCACTACCGGCTGTCAAAGAATCGCCCATCGCGGCAATAACATCTATGTCACCTGGTCTCAAACGATGAACCGACTCGGGAACATTGGAAGACCTGCCACCTAAAAGGGTTATTATAAGGATTTAGGATACTCAGTTCCTGAAATTGTACCGACCGATAGCAACAAATCCTACCAATTATACCAAGCTACGATAATGAATCTATTTATTTAAATGTAATGACAACTTAAAATATGGCGATAATGGTTTAATTAATTTAAATTTCCAAGGCAAAATACGTCTAACTGTAATTTAAATTAAACAATGATTTTAGAAAAGTAAATACGAAAAACTAATATCTAAGGATGATTTCGATTTTTCATAATAATGGATAAAAATTTTTCAACAATAATAAATAAACTGTTAACTACCTGTAACGTTGCAAGGAAATGGAACGTCCGATGGGACTGGTCTCACATCGTGATTATTTGCTCCTAGAAAATACGTTTCATTAGGTTATACGATTTAGTCATTACGATCTGGATGAAGTTCATTTTGTGATTTCACTTATACGAACATGGAATCAAATCTATTTTCAGTAATGCAAAAATCACGAGAACTCCTATTTGGCTACTAATATAATTTCGTCTAGAACTAGGAAACTATCTGTAAATTCAGTTTCTTATAAATTGAGTCATGTCGCGAACAATTTGATCGGTACATGGATTACTTTCCATATGAATTGCTTTTTGAAAGAGTCACCCAAAAGGAAACATATTACACATGACTTTTTTTACAATAGTGATAAAAGTACATCGTTTCATTTGGAAACAATGATTTTGAAACTTTGGACATCATATTCTTTGGAAAATTTCTTTTATTTAAGATCCATATTATATGATAAATATAACGTGATTTTCAATATCTGGATTAATATCCATCTTTCCTAGTAGATATTGTAAAAAGAATAATATTAATTCCAAGATTAAAACAGCGAAGGGTAAGATATTGCCATAAAGGTAACAGTGTGTTAATTACTTATGAGTCCTATAACACTTTTCCCACTAAAATGCGCGATGTTGTTTAATATATTAAACTGCGTTGAATTACATTTTATTTGTGAATTAAACCAACTATAAATGTCTCTTTTTTAGTACCGTCAATGCTTCAGAGCGAAAGTATCTTCAATGTTAGAAAAATATTTTTCCTTCTACATCACTTTCCTATTTTATAGTTTCAGAGCATCTCTCGTTTCATTTCGACAATTAGTATCGTACGTTTTCCCTTAGATGGCATTATGCACAAAGTAATCGACGCATACGATATTGGATGCCATTGATATCGGATGATTCATGTACAATATACACCGAGAAAAATTTCAAAGAACATCACAAGTGCCAAATAAATGGAAATGAATAATGAATGAACCTATAGTATTTTAGAGTATGGTGTTTAGAGATATTGTAAAGCATTAAAAATAAATTTATTACACATGACGATCAAATCTTCATAATCGATAACGGAGTATTAATAAATAAGTAATTTACACTTTTACCACTGCATCCTTAAACAATATTGAAACATTTAATTTTCTCGCGCTAAGAAATTTCTGGTAACATCAAGTATCATCGATCGTTTTCCGTGGTGCAACTCGGCCCTAAACGGGATATAAACTTTCTGCACATTGTATATCTGTATAACAAGTATTGTGTACACTTTTTCTAAAATAACGCATTTTTTCTTTTGCACCGTTTTAAAAATACATTGGTAGAGAATTACACATCATTCCTTTTTATATATCGTAGGAAATGGTCACTATACACAATAATCACATTAAGTAAACACATACCGATACTTTGGAGAAGCCAGTTACGAAATTGCCGATAATAGTGTAAATTTATTGGCGAGTCTAAAATCGTTTTTTGAGGCGCCGTCAGCACGCATAGTTGTAACAAAAGATACAAACGAATCTTGCCCATTGCACGTCTTGTTCGACCAATTAACGAAATGAGATACTCACGAAAACTCGTACTTTTTATTCTGCTATAACCTTGTAACAATACCAAATGGATTCAAGGTGGTATACTTTCATTTCTTTAATGTGCTAGCCGGTCTTGACGATGAGGTGCAATAATCGCTATGAAGGTTGTCTCGACTGTGGTATATTTCAGAGAAATTGTACACAATTATAAGATCGTTATCGAAAGTGAAGCAGGATTTAGACAAGATCTGCCAATATATCTCATACCCTTGTCGATAAAGTATAAGACAATTCGATGAAACATATAAAGTTCCGCTATGATGAACGATTATTTATACGTGTTTTCGTCATTAATATAACACACATAATCACTTAAGTACTCTAGATGTCCGATGTCGAGCCACGAAAATAAAACACTTGAAATTCTGCACTTTTTCGCAGATTTAGTACCGTGGTACAAGATGTAACATCATATATGTCGGAGATAAGAGGACACCGGTGCCTTCCCTCTGAAACCTCGGGAAAATCCATAAAAACATTGTAATTAAAATCTACAGTTGTAATTAAACGATTTGCCATCATTCTACCCAATTCAGTTCGCTGTGGAGTGCCGAAGCGTGCAGACGTGTCTCTAGTGCCCAGTGTCCGAAAACAACACGTGTCGCCCAACCGTCGAAAGTGAACACAGCCAAGTGTTTCCTACCCTTTAGGGAGAAGAAAATTACACGCACCTAACCCCAACCCGAATACTAGCCTCATAGCCTCACGACTAGTTATTCATTTTGAATTAACTAGCTCGATGATGACCCAGCAATCGCGACCAGGGTCTCCGCAGCAGACTCGCAACTACCCCGCGCTACTTCCCCGTGGCAGAAGTGTAGCAGAACTCTCCGCACCAATGATGCTAATATTACAAAGAAACGGAAAATAGAAACATCAAAACCATACACGATCGACACCCGGAACGAACAATCAACGATACAAATAAACACCCACAACAGGTTCGCCGTACTGCAATCCACTAACGACGCCATGGAAATCGCAGACCCGCCGCCAAACCAACAATCACAGAGAATCCCCCCTCCCCCACCAATATTTGTGGATAACGTCATCGACATACAAACAATGATCAAGTCCTTAGAGAGACATATCTCCAAGGAGGACTACAACCTAAAGATAAATAACAATAAAGTAAAAATACTGCCGAGGAACCCAGAAGCTTACAGAAAACTCACCAAGACACTCAGGACCCTGAACGCCAACTTCCACACCTACCAACTCAAACAGGAAAGACCTTTCCGGGTGGTCCTACGAAACATACACCACTCAGCAGACATAGACGAACTCAAATACGAACTCTCAAAACTCGGCCACGAAGTCATCAACGTAAGTAATATAAGGCATAGAGTCTCGAAAGACCCGTTATCCTTATTTTTCATAGACATAAAACAAAAGCCTAACAATAAGGAAATCTACAATATCAGTCGCCTAATGAACGCAATAGTAAAATTCGAACCACCGCTTGTGAAAAAAGAAATAGTACAATGCAAAAGGTGCCAAAGGTACGGTCATACGCAGAAATACTGCAACCATACTTTCCGCTGCGTTAAATGTGCAGGCACTCACTCCACTGACCAGTGCGCCAAATCACCGGAAACCCCAGCGAAATGCATCCACTGTCAAGGGGACCATCCTGCCAACTATAAAGGCTGCTCAGCCTATAAAACTCTATACACAAACAGGTACCCTAAACTCAGAGCAAAAAAGGTAACCAACCAAACACCCAGCCCGCCAAAATTCACGACTACCCCAATCCCCTCAACCCACCAAACACCCAGTCCTACCAAATTCATCACCACCTCAATCTCCTATACCCAAGCAGTACAAGGCATCCAAAATAACCCGAATAGCCAAAGGGATCTTCCCCAAAATAGTGTCCCCAACCCACCTAACACAGACAACTCCTCTAGCCTTGAAAAGCTAATAGAGAAACAATCAGAGCAAATAAATAATTTGCTATCGCTACTAACACTCATCATGGATAAATTAATACGCCCCGACGCAAAATAAAACCAAGCCGCATAGCTCTTTGGAACGCCAACGGTCTAGCGCAACACAAACTTGAACTAGAACTCTTCCTAAAACACCAACAAATCGACGTAATGCTGGTATCGGATACCCACTTCACCGACAAGAACTACCTGAAAATAAATAGTTACAAATTCTACCATACCCAACACCCCAGCGGAAAGGCCCACGGTGGCACCGGAATAATAATCAAAACAAGTATTAAGCACTACGAACTTCCATCATTCCAGAAAGACTACCTCCAAGCAACAAACGTAGCAATAGAAGACTGTCATGGCACAATCACCACTTCAGCAGTATATTGCCCTCCCAGGCACTCCATCGCCAAAGAAGACTTTGATAACTTCCTGGACACCCTATAGATTCATAGCTGGAGGAGACTATAACGCCAAGCACACCCAATGGGGCAGCAGACTGGTTACAGCAAGAGGCAAAAACCTCTTAAACAGCATAATAAACAACAACCTTAACTACCTCACCACATACGAACCCACATACTGGCTCACTGACACCAACAAAATACCCGACCTTCTCGACTTCTTCGTAACTAAAAATATCTCATCAAGACACGTCCAAATCAACTCCTCGGCTGATCTCTTCTCTGATCATTCTCCCGTGATAGCAACAGTCAGTTCAACAATCATCGAGAATACACCTAATGGCTCCATTCACAACCAACACACCAACTGGCAGCTCTTTAGAGAAGTCTTTACACACTCAGCTTCAGCCTTAACTCCACTAAGAACAAAGGAAGAAATCGAAGCAGCCACGGAATATTTAAACACGAGCATAATAAACGCAATCCGCCTCTCCACACCGACAAAGATGTCTATCAGCAAACAAGAATATCCCCAATACATACTAAAAAAAATAGCAGAAAAACGTAGACTAAGAAGAGTATGGCAGACCCATAGAACACCGGATGACAAACGCAAACTAAACAACGCAACTAGAAAGCTACCCAGAACCTTAAAAAATTATAAAAACGACTGTTTCCAAAAATACCTCGCCAGCTTATCCCCCACAGCCGACTCCAACTACTCACTATGGTAGGCCTCCAGGAAACTCACACGCCCCCAACAAATAATCCCACCAATCCGCCGTCCGCAAGGTGGATGGGCGCGAAGCCCTATGGAAAAAGCCGACCTGTTTGCTAAATACTTGTCTAAAGTATCCAAACCCCATTCCCCCAAAGCTGCCGCGGACGTTACTGAATACTTGCACACCCCCTTCCAAATGTCCCCTCCTATCGAACCCTTCACTTCTGCAGAGACTATAGAAACAATCAGTCGCCTAAATCCCAAGAAAGCTGCACGACACGACCTAATAGGCAATAAAGCAATCAAGGAACTTCCCATAAAAGGGATAGCACTCATCACATCGATTTTTAATGCTATCCGTCGCCTTGAACACTATCCTAAGGCCTGGAAAATCTCATTGATTACCCTCATCCCTAAACCTGGTAATCCGATATACGAAACCAGCTCCTATCGCCCAATCTGTCTTTTACCTACCCTGTCCAAACTATTCGAGAAGATGCTCACGAACCGACACCTTCCACTCCTAGAGAACTTGAAAACACTCCCAGATCACCAATTCGGCTACCGAAAACATCATTCAACAGTAGAGCAAATCCATCGCATAACACATACGATCAGCCAAACACTCGAAAAGAAAAAATATTGCTCAGCGGTTTTCCTAGACATCCAACAGGCATTCGACAAAGTATGGCATGAAGGGCTACTATACAAGCTTAAAAAGATCCTACCTCACCCCTACTACTCCATCCTAAAATCCTACCTAACCAATAGACAATTCATTGTTAAATGCCTAGACGCCACTTCCGCAACATTCCCAATAGAATCCGGCATACTCCAAGGTAGTGTCCTCGGACCCCTACTGTACTCCATCTACACTGCCGACCTACCTATATCAAACGAGATAACAATAGCGACATATGCAGACGACACAGCGCTATTAGCTACCCAGGCAGACCCGGTAATAGCCTCATCCACTCTCCAGCGAAGTCTCGACTTCATGGAAAAGTGGTTTCAAAAATGGGGCTTCAAAATTAACGAAAAGTAATCCTCACATGTAACCTTCACGCTCCGAAAACAAACCTGCCCCCAGGTCACCATCAACAGTGCAACAGTTCCTAGCAGGGACTCAGCCCGATACCTGGGCATGACCCTGTACAGGAGACTAACGTGGAAGAAACACATCTCAGATAAAACGAAGCAACTAAAGGACAAACTAAAAAACTCTATTGGCTCACGGGCCGACGCTCCAAACTAAACATACAGAATAAAATTACCCTCTACAAGACCGTAATAAAACCTGTCTGGACCTACGGAATCCAACTATGGGGAACAGCAAGTAACTCCACCATTGCGATACTTCAACGCTTCCAATCGAAAACGCTAAGATCCTTAATAGACGCATCTTGGTATGTTTCCAACGAAACAATACATCGTGACCTCAAGATACCCACAGTCAAAGAGGAAACAGTAAAATATAGCGACAGATATAGCAAAAGAGTCAACAAACACCGAAACCCCCTAATCACCGGACTACTTAATACGACGGACCAGATTCGCAGGCTGAAGAAGCACTACCCGCTAGACCTAAACGCTAGATTCATTTAGTTATCCAAATTAAGCACATTCACTTACTTATAATACTTATAAATTATACTTATCTATAATAAGTATTAACTTATTATAAATAAACAGCCATGTCACTGCTCCACGCCAGAAAAATTACTGAAAATTCTCAACGCGATAATTGATTCTAATTTCAACAAATAAATAAAAAAAAAAAAACGTAGGTCCGATTACCTACACAAATATGGTATATGGCTTTTATTCATACCGATGAATTCTAATACTGTCAGAAGTTAATATTTATTTTATTACATTTATTATTTAACAAATATCTACATATCATTATTACAATTATATTTAATTACAATTACATTACAATTATTCATTCACCTACCATTTTTATAATTAGTTTGTTATTACTTCACGCTAGCGTTGCAGGTCGTCTCGCTCTGACTAGATTGAAATAAGTAGTCTAAACCGAAACCCAATACCCAATATATGGACGACATTCGCTTTTGATTGAATCATAACAAACATATTGTAGTATCCTAAATATAATAATATTTAGTTTAGTGAGGTGTATGTGATGTCCGTGATAATTATAAGCTGCTGGCTGTAAATGTCGCTGCTGGGGTACTAATATTTTTCTTCTAATTTAGATGCGTGGATGAAGAATAGAAAAACTACGGGTGCCGGGATTCGAACCCTGGTCCCGAAGAACGTTCGTAACCTAAGGCGCTGACCACTGCGCTACCGTCGTCCGGTAGAAGTTAGTGTCGAGTGGCGGTATTTGTTGTCGTGTGCCGCCACATTAGTTTATTAATAAGAAATGGATTAGACAGAAAACAATGGTTATTTAACATGAACTAAACGCGACAACGTATTATAATTAATTAACAACTCTCGTCAACACAGTTTCAACTCTCTCTCAACAACGCTAACAACACTATCTCGACAATGCAATCCGCACTCTCTGGCATCTCAACTCATACTCCTGTTAATTCGTTTATGTTTCTTAGCAACCCTTTGTCTTTTGTCTGATATCTTTTGTTTAAGCCCTATCATGCACACCGCTCGTTTACAATTCGCACGACACCCCTTCGCCCCCTTGTCAATAATACTACAATATCTTAGAATATCTCATATGCAATTGTGTACGGAGCTTTACTCAAGCTCGTCCCAGCCTCGTTCGTCAAGACAAAGAGAGGGTGAGTGATAGATTCAGCCGCTGGCAGCCAATGATACGTGCGCTGCCATAGAAACACAATTATCAGCGAAAGTACACTGTAGTTGTACCGATAGCTTTTGCAAATTTCTCCGAGACCGTAGCCCATCCACAGTTTACATATGGAGGAAAAGATTGTTTAAAATGTTGAGCTTTACAAATCATCGAAATCAGAGAACATGGAACGATTTTACAGTTTCGCCTTCGTTCTTACGAGGCAGGCGGAGACGAATAAAGTACCAATGTCTCTGTCTGTGACATTCATAGCCATTCATAGAATGCCTTTCTTGTCTTCCTTTCACACAACACAACTTTCGGACCATTTCTTCTATGCTTTCAGCATATGCGTGTCAAGAACTGTTTACATGACCGTGACCCTAATTACACGTAATCGGCATCAATAGAATGTTTCATTAAGGCGCTAACTTTCAATATATAGTGTTTAGTTCTTGTTTGTGACTTTGTATTGTTGCATTTCTTCACATAGTTTTGGGGCTTCGACAATAATCGTTAAATTGCCTAAAATAATGAAAAGAAATAAAATTTAAGAAGTTTTAACGAAAATTGGTGATGACTAAAAACATTTTATCAATCTTTTGGTTAAACTGTAGGAAAAAATGGAATATATAAAATGAAGAATTACCTGTAAACATAAAACAGGAAATAGACGTTCTTAAATTTGCTTGAGCCAGCGATGTCATAAGTTATTCCAAACATAGTATACTCCGTTTTGTAGGATCCTTACTACAATTAGTTTATTTACAATAAATGGATTAAACAGATGTTGGTTAAACAGGAAACGATGGTTGTTTAAAGTGAACTAATCACAATAACGTATTATTGTTGGAATACAACGATATTAATCGCATACAGATGAGGTGATTGATCGAACGAATTCTTCCCTTCGTTGCGCAGCGATATCCCCACTAGAGTGCGTTCGTTAGATGTACTGCGACTGCTAGTGCGTGCATGCTCTTCCGAGAATTCGGCAGAAGAAGTATAAGGATATGGATGGATCATTCGGCACATGGGTGTCGCGCTTTGACGGCATAGCGCTTTGTATCGCAAAGCTGCTGGAAGGTACCGTGGCACGTGCCGCCACAAAGCCACCTACACAAGTCACACTCATTAGAGTATAGAGAGTGTATAGAGAGTGGGGGTTCAACATCTGTTCAAGGTCATGGGTCACTAAGTCTGTCTGAGAATAACTAGCCAACTGTCGACATTCACAATGTATATCGCTGAAGTGCCTAATGAACCATCAACATCCCAACGGTCCTTCCACCGAAGGTTCTAGAAGAAAGAGCACGTGGCAACGATCGCGGACGCCTAGCAAATGCATGGACGGTGGGGATGTTGAGGGATGACAAAAGAAAGTAATCGGATCCGATCGAAAGTAAAATCATAAGAGTCAGTCTTAGAAAGTCACGCCTAGAGTTCGGAAGTAGATTGTAAAGTGTATTGATGTTAGAAAAAAAATAAAGTTTTCTTTTTTTATTTTTTACCTCAAATTCCTTTTTTATTTTGTTATTTTACGTGACACTAGCAACATACTTTCGATAACGCAATTCGCACTCCCTGATTTGTCGATTTACACTCTCTGACTTCTCAACTAACTCTACCTGTTAATCCGCCTTTGTCCCTTTGTCTTCTGTCTTAGCCCGCCACGCACGTATTCCGCAACAGCTCATGGCCAGGGTCACGCAGGCCTTTTCCGCGTAACCATTCGATTGAAGGACCGACGATACATTGTTGGGCCTGTCGGCACTTCGGCTTTCTCGCGACATTGTTTATAGTTCGCCCGATATCTCTTAGGCCTTTCATTCACGATACTGCACTCGTCCATTCTGACAATCACATCTGCCCTCAATTGTGCTCATCATCACTAATTTCACTCGCATCACTAACTCCAACAATGTCCCACCATTTCATATGATCAGCCGCCGTGGAGGTCGTTTGCGGCCCCTCGTGTTCGCCTTCTCGCTGCACCATGTAACGGTTATTTCGCAAAACTTTCACCACGTTACAGATGAAATCCGACTAAACAAAGCGATAAGAGAGCGAAATTCCACGCACCTTAGCATGAGTGACCATCGGTCACTTTATCCGTTTTCAGAAATGTATGATCGAAGCCTTTTCCCACTCCCACGAATAAAAGAATTTAAATACTCCCCCTAAAATCATCCAAGTCAGTCCTGAACAGTCACGTGTAAACAGTGTATTGTAAACCAGAAAAAAATAACGTTTCTTTTTTTCTTAAATTTCTTTTTATTTTACGTGACAACCACGCGGTACGGCCCAAGGAACTTCGAATGCAGCTTTAGCCCAGCTTTAAGCTACTGATCTCGCTTCTCCTGGAACATCGCAGCCCACTCATCCTCGACCAGCTGGCCTGATGTACGGATCGTCCCGCATTCTCATCCGCGTTCCAAACAACAGCTGGAACGGGGTAACTTTAGTACTTCTGCTGGGGGTTGCATTCAAGTACTTCTGGCGCTGTCTGTAGATGTTGTACCACTCGTTTGGTGTTGGCGCAGACAATTTCGTCAGTTGGAGAATAATCGTCCGGTTTACTCTTTCCACTTGACCGTTTGCCCGCGGAATTCCGGTTTTATTCCTAACGTGCTGTATATCATCGGAGATAATTCTTCTCGGATTTCCGAAACTCACAGACTGCTTCCTCAAGCGACTAATAACCTCCGCAATGTTCAATAACAAAGTTTATTTAACAATTAACACTTTCGCTTCGGGTGCCGCTTGAGATGTAAGTGTTGTCCGTGACAATTGTAACTGCTGGAGTTGGCTATAGATGTCCCTTGATGGGGTACTGCTGTTTTTCTTCCACTTTTAATGCGTAGAAGAAAAATCGGACCTCCGGTCGCCGGGATTCGAACTTGGGTCCCGAACGTTCGGGACCTAAAGCGCTAAGCACTACGCTGCCGTCGTCCTACTTTAATTAGTGTCGAGTGGTGGTATTTGTTGTCGAGTGCCGCCACACGCTTATAGGCGGCGTCCGCGAGATGACCTGTGGGTACGAGCGTCGTTTATTGGCAACATCCACGAAATTAGCAGGGACTCAGTCCGATACCTGGGCATGACCCTGGACAGGAGACTAACGTGGAAGAAACACATCTCAGATAAAACGAAGCAACTAAAGGACAAACTAAAAAAATTCTATTGGCTCACGGGCCGACGCTCCAAACTAAACATACAGAATAAAATTACCCTCTACAAGACAGTAATAAAACCTGTCTGGACCTACGGAATCCAACTATGGGGAACAGCAAGTAACTCCAACATTGAAATACTCCAACGCTTCCAATCGAAAACGCTAAGATCCTTAATAGGCTCACCTTGGTATGTTACCAACGAAACCATCCATCGCGACCTCAAGATACCCACAGTCAAAGAGGAAATAGCAAAATACAGCGACAGATATAGCAAAAGAGTCAACAAACACCGAAACCCCCTAATCACTGGACTACTTGACACGACGGACCAGATTCGCAGGCTGAAGAGGCACTACCCGCTAGACCTAAACACTAGATTCATTTAGTTATCCAAATTAAGCATATGCACTTACTTATAATACTTATAAGTTATACTTATCTATAATAAGCATTAACTTATTATAAATAAACAGCCATGTCACTGCGCCACGCCAGAAAAATTACTGAAAATTCTCAACGCGAGAATTGATTGTAATTTCAACAAATAAATAAAAAAAAAAAAACATTCAAGAAATGACCTGTGGGTACGAGCGCCGCATATAGATAGCGACCACGCGACGAATCCTAGGCTCGACGCCCCATATATCGGGCATACACCAGTGCCATCTGTAGTGTAGTTATCGGCAGAACATTCTCTGTTGATTTTATTTGTCGTGTCAAATACCGAGTCTGGGCCCGAGTCGTCCTCGTTGCGGGGGCTTGGGACAGGTAAGGATTCCTCACTGAAGCTATCCATGTTTTCTTTTACACTGAAGTTATTTTTATTGACACACACGAAATTGTTACAGAGTTGACACAAACTCACAATGACCACACACTCGCGATGCTAGTGACAATGGTCTTAGATTCGATAACGAGTCAGCGGACAACGGGACGGTAATCGTACGCACTCGCAAAAATCTAAGTCGGATTCTGTATTGATATTCACTGGCTGTAAGGCGTTAGTCTCTTTTTGTCGGTGAGGTCGCAAGAGAGAATGACTTTCCGTCCCAGTGATACCCCAGAGGAAAACTATGACGGGGTGTGTCTAAGGACACGAGATCATCGGATTCGTCGGGGATATCACACGTTCGGAAAGTAAGGGAAATTGACGTTGCTGCTAATTGGCCAATCTCCATATCGGTAGTTAGAAAAGGATGCTAGCCGCCCTTGAGAGAGGGTTGCTAGTGGGAGACGTCGTTCGTGGAAAAATAGGTCTCTCCTGTCTTCCTGTAACTGGGACAAAGACTGTGTATCTGTTGAGGGATTCCAGGTAACTAGATATTAGTGTTTATAACGGTCCTCGGGCTAGCCGATCACGTACTGCAGAGAGGCGTTGACATCTGGTAAACATCCTGCCCGGAGAATAGGATCTGCGTGTGGCGAGCTACGGGACAGAAACCGTTGGAATGTTTACTGCCACGTGCTGCTACAAATCTTTCTTTTAAGGAGAGCTATAGGGTTACTCAATGCCTTTGTTAGATGGAGAGTTCGTCCCGTTGACCGCGGCCACGTTCGGCGAAAAATTGTCGCCTTGAGCCCAAGCTTATTGTCACAAGTCTCAAACGAATACAATTGGGTAGAGTGACGGCAAATCGTTTAATTACAACTGTGGATTTTAATTACAATGTTTCTATGGATTTAGCCGAGGTTTCAGAGGGAAGGCATCGGTGCCCTCTTATCTCCGACATATATATTTACGCGGAGGAAATTCGCACGGATACTAGGCCACTTCTGGGGAAAGCGGCGTGGTAGTGTCGGACTCCAACCGACTAAAACCTCCACGATGACCGTCCCGGCTGCGATCGAGAGAGGCCCGGGAACCAGTGCGAGCGACACAACGCCCCGCGCGCCTAATACAGCCACTGATGGAGCGGTATGTGGCCATGTCACATTGCGCCTCCTCGCCGGAGCAACCGTGCCCGGTTCCCCTACCAGACTGCTTGGCGGCCCCAAGGCGCTGAGCTGCCAGCTCCGAAGCCCGAACATCACCGGAGGGCGCGGCGAGCCCAGCGCGCTTCGCCAACGCCACATGGAGTTCCCAGGCGATCACCCATCCAAATCTCGGTAATATCTGACATTCGGTCATGTTACACTAGCTAGAAAAATTTACCGATTGTCCAACTGGACAAATTGTAAAATACAAATTATGATTTAATGACGATTATGGGAATATGAAAAGTAGATTCTTTTTCTTTCCTGGAGATCTCCTTCCTTCTTTCATTTCGGGATTCATGCGCGACTCACGTTCAAAACATATCAATGATATGCTATATATGTATATACTTTAAACAAAAGCGAAAGGGGAAATAAGCAACTAGCTAACTAAAGCGAAAAGATAGGAAAAGCGAAACATCTTCGAAAAAGCTGAATTTTGCGTTGAATTTGAACGTCCAACGAGGACTGGGAGAATGTTGCATTGGTCAACGTATTATTAATTTTCTTTATTACCTTTATTCGCAAAGAACTTAAATTATAAGATCAATATGACAATGACTGAAATACCACAGTAAAAATTAAATATTGTTATGGATCCAATATTAGTTGTTATTATTGAACATCTGCTGATTATGATTTTCATCATTTTTAAATAGGCAAATACGAAGATTATAATACATCTACCACTTATAGAAACTGTTCTAAATTTCTCTAACCATCCTTAAGTTTCATTGTTCTGTGAATTTTTATACGTCATCAAGAACGGTCTTTCCGGAGCAGGACACAGAAATTTTTTAAATAGCGAAGTGAAAGCGCCACTCTTGTTACCAACTGGTTCCAACAAATTGTTCCACAGAGTATTCGCATCTTGGGAAACACAAAACATTTCTGATTATCAACGTAACAATCATTAAATAATTGTATAGTTTCATCTGTTATACTCACATAATGCATGTAGTTTTTGACTCCAATGAAAGCAATCAGCGTTAAGATATGAGAGGTCGGTAAATCCATCCTCGGCAAGAGGTATTTTTGCATCTTCCAGAGTCGGTAAAATTACTACAGTGAAGTCATTTCTATGAAATTCTGGACAATTAGCGACTTCTTCGTCAATCTCTTGCCACCTAAAAAAATGAAACAAACTAACATATTCTTCATATGCATATTAAAATATATATCAAACGGTACTTGAAATGTGCTAGGGAAATAATATCGCATAAACGTGAAATAATAAAAATAAGCTGATTGCGGTGCGAAATGTCGCACCGCGCTAAGACAGAAGTAAAATTCCTTTGCTAGTTACCAAGATTTCGCATTTTTTCAGTATATGTATATCACATTTTGGCTTCGTAACTACACTTCGTGATCATTTGGATTATCATAGTAACTAAAAGTTCGTAGTTTTTTATAGCATAATTTTTATTATACGTAGGAGATTATGTGGAATAATCCACTGCAAAAATTAACGATTTCCGATACACGGTATGGTAATGGAAACTTTTTCAAGATAATTAGGGTAAATGCCGCATTCCTAATAGGGATAGACGCCATATTGATTTAGTAAAGGCTAGAGGTGAATTTAAACTGTTTCGAACTGAAGGAGAATTGTCGATGATTCATTTACGGAGAAAAAGAAGGAGGAAAGTTGGGGTATTTACACCATATCGATAATTTTCCGATAATTTTTGTGTTCACGCGTCATTCGAGTAAGGGTCTCGCCGATCTTTGTGTTAAGGGAAACGAAATGTTAGAGGTTCTGCGTAACACCAAGCTTCTGGTTGATCAGTGGGGGGACCTTGTCATGTTTATTGCTACGCGTAAACTCGATCGGCAAACTCGCGCGGGCCACGAGATCTCACTAGGCGCGTCCTGCGCGTATTTCATTCTGTCTACTCGAAAATTTAATGAGACGATTTTCGAGTTGCTGTTATGGATTTGAATGAGTAAGCAGATTTGATGTCTAACCTATGATTTTATTACAAGGATGCCATAACCTTCTTCTCTACGACTTGTACGAGGTAAGTTGCGGATCTACATTCGTTCGTGTAAAAAACAAAGCGCAATTCTTTTGCTCTCGATTTTCATCTTATTTTAGCTTTAATAATCTGTACCGAAACTTACCTGCGGTATCAGACGAGTATCGATACGTTTATGGTGTTTCAAGTACAGAAACTAATACCTTTACCTTACAAACAATACCTAAACAATAAAAAACCTAACAATAACTAATACCTTTGCCTTTGATATTAATCGATAACAGGTTGAAATTCATAGATCGCTGTCGATAACATCGATACCGCATCGATCACATCACTACATATGTGTTATAGAAATACGAACTCGTCGTCTGAATACACACTCATAATATACACTATAAATATACTTATCAGTGTTTTTTCATCCAAAGTCGAGCCCGACATTGCCCGAGTCGTCAATAAGATCTTAGTGTGAATTGAATTCAAAGATGATCAATCTATACCGTTCTCTAATAACTCTTTTCAATAAAGTTATTCACCAACATATAACGAGAATGAAATACGCTTAAATATAAAATAAAAGTTAAGGTAATTGGGCACAAAAGCGGCTGCTCCTCCGATTTTGATGATATTTAACTATAATGTAAAACTCATCATTCAAAACAACATTATGCTATAAACATTATACCATTACCCGACTTTAGTTTCCGAGATATTTGCAAAAATCTGCTGCTAATACTACATTAAATCTTATCTATACATGCACGTCCATGGCAACGTATGCGTCAGAGTGGTGCGATCGCTTATCCACTGTTTCTATAAACACATCATAGCTGGTGTGAAACGATCTGTATAGCGGATGAACTCCTGGAAAAGCGAAAAAGTTTGACAAAATACAGGACGAAGGCAATGCTAGTCCATGTCGACGGCTAATAGCCTCACGCGTTCTGCGGTTCCATTATACTGAGCGACAGGTGAGACACTGGGTAACACTGAGTACCATTGCCGTCACCGCGTGTTTTGTCAAACTTCTTCGCATTTACATTAAAAACAAAACATGATTTTCTGGCTTTATTGAAGCTGTCCTTAGCAAGAATGTTTGTTCTATCGCGTGCTAGTGTTAGATTCTCTTGTAGACCTTTAATTTTTGAAATAAGTTGGAAAATCTAAGCAAAAAAATGACACGTTCTAAGCGTTCTTCTCGCTTTAATCATTATTTATACATATTTAAATGTCTATAATACAATAACAGTACATATCATTTTATTCAAGAGAGCTCACAGTATTTTTTGTCCAAAACACATCTCGATAGCTACTAATGTAAAAAAACAAAACGTTCGCGAAGTTGCGAATTTGAATTTTTCTTACATTTTTTCTCAAAATTGAGTTTTTCAAAAACTGTGCGTTCTAGCAAAAAATGGTTGGCCAATTCGTATTTGCTCAAAAGTGTGTACATGAATCACTTGTTGAAGGTTGCAAAACTAAATGCGTGTTCAAGAGCGCAATCCGTATTGAATGTAGATCGGTCTTTCAATTAGGTCGTCGTTAAAGTCTGATGGCAGTCAGCCTCCTCACGGTGCGACGACTGGATTGCTCAGTATTGATACTTTTCTATAATAGGGTTCGGTTTTGTATAATTTTTGACAACCGCTGATATATGTAAGACTTGTGCGTTCAAAATGTTTTTTTACGTTTTCGAGGTAGTTAGAATAGTAGTTAGGTAGGATAAGTATTAAACAGTTCGCCCGTTATAGAGATTATTTGCAGGTCGCAGCGATGTGTTTATAGACACACAACAGTAGATGTGTGGTCACACCATGCCTTATAAGTCAGATTCAACATAGTAGTAGCAGTTCGCTGTGGAGTGCCGAAGCGTGCAGACGTGTCTCTAGTGCCCAGCGTAGTTCGAAAACAACACGTGTCGCCCAACCGTCGAAAGAGAACACAGCTAAGTGCCCCTTACCCCCTAGGGAGAAGAAAATCCCACGCACCTAACCCCAACACGAATACTAGCCTCACAGCCTCACGACTAGTTGTTCATTCCGAATTAACTAGCTCGATGATGGCCCAGCAACCGCGACCAGGCTCTCCGGAGCAGACTCGCAGCTACCCCGAGCTACCCCCCCCGTGGCAGAAGTGTAGCAGAACTCTCCGCACTAACGACGCTAACACTACAAAGAAGAGGAAAATAGAAACAGCAACGCAAATAAACACACACAACAGGTTCGCCGTATTGGAATCCTCAAACGACGCCATGGAAATCGTAGAACCGCCACCAAACCAACACTCACAGAGAATCCCCCCTCCCCCACCAATTTTTGTGGACGACGTCATTGACATACAGACAATGACCAAGTCCCTAGAGAGAGATACCAGCAAGGAGGAATATAACCTTAAGATAAGCAACAACAAGGTGAAAATACTACCGACGAACCCAGAAGCTTACAGAAAACTCACCAAGACACTCAGGACCCTGAACGCCAACTTCCACACCTACCAACTCAAACAGGAAAGGCCTTTCCGGGTGGTCCTACGAAACATACACCACTCAGCAGACATAGACGAACTAAAATACGAACTCTCAAAACTCGGCCACGAAGTCGTCAACGTAAGTAATATAAGGCATAGAGTCTCGAAAGACGCGTTATCCTTATTCTTCCTAGACATTAAACAAAAACCGAACAATAAGGAAATATACAACATCAGTCGCCTAATGAACGCGATAGTAAAGATCGAACCACCGCTCGTGAAAAAAGAAATAGTGCAGTGCAAAAGGTGCCAAAGGTACGGTCATACGCAGAAATACTGCAACCATACTTTCCGCTGCGTTAAATGCGCAGGCTCTCACTCCACTGACCAGTGCGCCAAATTACCGGAAACCCCAGCGAAATGCATCCACTGCCAAGGGGACCACCCTGCCAACTACAAAGACTGCCCAGCATATAAAACACTATACACGAACAGGTACCCTAAGCTCAGAGCAAAACAGGTATCCAACTAAACACCCAGCCCGCCGAAATTCACGACTACCCCAACCCCCTCAACCAACCAAACGCACAGTCCTACCAAATTCATCTCCGCCTCAACCTCCTATGCCCAAGCAGTACAAGGCATCCAAAATAACCCGAACAGCCAAAGGAACCTTCCCCAAAACAGTGACCCCAACCCACCAAACACAGACAACTCCTCAAGGCTTGAAAAGCTAATAGAGAAACAATCGGAGCAAATAAATCACTTGCTATCGCTACTAACACTCATCGTGGAAAAATTAGCACGCCCCGACTCAAAATAAAACCAAGGCGCATAGCACTCTGGAACGCCAACGGTCTAGCGCAACACAAACTTGAACTAGAACTCTTCTTAAAACACCAGCAAATCGACGTAATGCTCGTGTCGGAAACCCACTTCACCGACAAGAGCTACCTGAAAATAAATGGTTACAAATTCTACCATACCCAACACCCCAGCGGAAAGGCCCACGGTGGCACCGGAATAATAATCAAAGCAAGTATTAAGCACTACGAACTCCCATCATTCCAGAAAGACTACCTCCAAGCAACAAACGTAGCAATAGAAGACTGTCATGGCTCAATCACCACCTCAGCAGTATACTGCCCTCCCAGACACTCCATCGCCAAAGAAGACTTTGATAACTTCCTGGACACCCTGGGCAACAGATTCATAGTTGGAGGAGACTATAACGCCAAGCACATCCAATGGGGCAGCAGACTGGTTACAGCAAGAGGCAAAAACCTCTTAAACAGCATAACAAACAACAACCTCAACTACCTCACCACATACGAACCCACATACTGGCCCACTGACACCAACAAAATACCCGACCTTCTCGACTTCTTCATAACTAAAAATATCCCATCAAGACACGTCCAGATCAACTCCTCGGCTGATCTCTCCTCTGATCATTCTCCCGTGATAGCAACAGTCAGTTCAACAATCATCGAGAATACACCTAATGGCTCCATTCACAACCAACACACCAACTGGCAGCTCTTCAGAGAAGTCTTTACACACTCAACCTCAGCCTTCACCCCACTAAAAACAAAGGAAGATATCGAAGCAGCCACGGAATACTTAAACACGAGCATAATAAACGCAATCCGCCTCTCCACACCGACAAAGCCATCTAACAGCAAACAAGAATATCCCCATTACATACTAAAAAAAATAGCAGAAAAACGAAGACTAAGAAGAGTATGGCAGACCCATAGAACACCGGAGGACAAACGCAAACTTAACAACGCAACTAGAAAGCTATCCAGAACCCTAAGAAACTATAAAAACGACTGTTTCCATAAATACCTCGCCAGCTTATCCCCCACAGCCGACGCCAACTACTCACTATGGAAGGCCTCCAGGAAACTCACACGCCCCCCACAAATAATCCCACCTATCCGCCGTCCGCAAGGTGGATGGGCGCGAAGCCCCATAGAAAAAGCCGACCTGTTTGCAAAACACTTGTCAAAAGTATTCAAACCCCATTCCCCCCAAACCGCCGCGGACGTTACTGAATACCTGCACACCCCCTTCCAAATGTCCCCTCCTATCGAACCCTTCTCCTCTGCTGAGACTATAGAAACAATCAGTCGCCTAAACCCCAAGAAAGCAGCAGGACACGACCTAATAGGCAATAGAGCAATCAAGGAACTTCCCACAAAAGGGATAGCACTCATCACATCGATTTTTAATGCTATCCTTCGCCTGGAACACTATCCTAAGGCTTGGAAAATCTCATTGATTACCCTCATCCCTAAACCCGGTAAACCGATATACGAAACCTGCTCCTATCGCCCAATCAGTCTTTTACCTACCCTGTCCAAACTATTCGAGAAGATGCTCACGAACCGACTCCTTCCAATCCTAGAGAACTTGAAAACACTCCCAGATCACCAATTCGGCTTCCGAAAACATCATTCTACAGTAGAGCAAATCCACCGCCTAACTCATACGATCAGCCAAACACTCGAAAAGAAAAAATATTGCTCAGCGGTTTTCCTAGACATCCAACAGGCATTCGATAAAGTATGGCCGGAAGGGCTACTATACAAACTTAAAAAGATCCTACCCCACCCCTACTACTCCATCCTAAAATCTTACCTAACCAATAGGCAATTCATGGTTAAATACCTAGACGCCACTTCCGCAACATTCCCAATAGAAGCCGGCATACCCCAAGGTAGTGTCCTCGGACCCCTACTGTACTCCATCTACACTGCCGACCTACCTATATCAAATGATATAACAATAGCGACATTTGCAGACGACACAGCGCTATTAGCTTCCCACGCAGACCCGGTAATAGCCTCATCCACTCTCCAGCGAAGTCTCGACTTCATGGAAAAGTGGTTTCAAAAATGGGGCTTCAAAATTAACGAAAAGTAATCCTCACATGTAACCTTCACGCTCCGAAAACAAACCTGCCCCCAGGTCACCATCAACAATGCAACAGTTCCTAGCAGGGACACAGTCCGATACCTGGGCATGACCCTGGACAGGAGACTAACGTGGAAGACACACATCTCAGATAAAAGGAAGCAACTAAAGGACAAACTAAAAAAACTCTATTGGCTCACGGGCCGACGCTCCAAACTAAATATACAGAATAAAATTACCCTCTACAAGACCGTAATAAAACCTGTCTGGACCTACGGAATCCAACTATGGGGAACAGCAAGTAACTCCAACATTGAAATACTCCAACGCTTTCAATCGAAAACGCTAAGATCCCTAATTGACGCACCTTGGTATGTAACCAATGAAACAATACAGCGCGACCTCAAGATACCCACCGTCAAAGAGGAAATAGCAAAATATAGCGACAGATACAGCAAAAGAATCAACAAACACCGAAACCCCCTAATCACTGGACTACTCGATACGACGGACCAGACTCGCAGGCTGAAGAGGTACTACCCGCTAGACCTAAACGTTAGATTCATTTAACTATCCAAATTAAGCATATGCACTTACTTATAATACTTATAAATTATACCTATCTATAATAAGTATTAACTTATTGTAAATAAACAGCCATGTCACTGCGAGAAAATTCTCAACGCGAGAATTGATTGTAATTTCAACAATTAAATAAAAAAAAAAAAAACATAGTAGTAGCAGCAGCTTTCTCTAAATATTTCGGAAACTAAGTGAGTTTACCCCCTATAGGAAAAATGTTGAGTTTCACAACATACTTAAGCTTCATTAAAATGGGAATAGTAGCCCCTTTTATGTATAATTACTAAGATTAAATATAAAGTATGATATAACAAAATCCTTATAAATTGCATATGTAAATACAAAATATCTAAAATGCTTCATAAATTCAGTAAATTATACAAACCTCTCCATTATTTTATAATATTCCGGTCTTTGATTTCTAAATTGTAAAGCAAACAAACATGAGCATTCAATCATGGATGACAAATAGCACAGGAATGGCTCTCTTCCTTGGTGTGCAGCAACCAGTTCCTTTAAGTGAGGTGGTGGTATAAGAGCAACAAAAGTTCTTGGTAAATTGTCTCTTAATATTCTAAGAGTATGAATTAAATCTATTTTGTGATCATTTAACATAGACCATGGAGATGTTGCACACGTATTAATGCAAAAATCATTACTTCCAATCATCAATGAAATCAACTGGAAAACATAAAAATGTAGATACTATTGCTTAAACGATTAAATATTAAATGAAATTATAAATTTTGATTAAAGAAAGAAAAAATTTGTCCAATTTCATATTGGCATTTATATATATGTATATAATTATTTTGTCTACGAACATACGAACCTTCCAATGTTTGTTGATATCTATCCTCGGATCATCTTTTATTTTATTGACCAGATATGTCGCCATGAAAGTCATATCTTTAGACATAGCTCCAGCTTCGGCGACGTTTAACTGCGCAGCTGGATCAGTACTTATAGCGTCTCCAAGTGAATAACCTATTAATTTAGGATTGAATTCCTGCATATAGAAAAATCGGACTATGAAAGATTTCAGTATTCGCATTTATGGCGATAACACAAATCATGTGCATAAACAATGCAGATGTAAAAAATGAACATACTTTAAGAATATTAGGGAGAGTCAGGTACTCTCGCCAAGTTCCTTGACCACCGATACTACCCACTATGCCTCTATTTTCAATGTTCACTTCGAACGTATAAATCGAAGTAACTCCCGCGCCGATTGTCAAGGAATCACCCATTGCAGCAATGACATCTATGTCTCCTGGTTTTAAATGGTGAACCGACTCGGGAACTTTTGGCGACCTGCCGGCTAAACAAATTAAAGTAAATACATTAGAATACATATGAACTTCAAAAGATAAGCATCAATTTTACTATTCTTAAACTACAGTGTGGTGAGGAACTTGTAATGTTACATATGTATCTTAAAAAATGATATTAATAGGACAAAACTATGAATGAACTCAAAATCACATTGAAATTCTTGTATCCACTACAAGTTGTAGTTTGCTGCCACAGAAATTTACTGATTGTCTCTAGGATAAATTGTAAAAATTATTGGAAATAAAAGAAATCTGCGATTTAAAATGAATAATGATTTAAAGGAATAAATACGACGATGTAATATTTACAAGTGATACCATGAAGTATTTGATAACAATAATCATAAATTTGGTTAACTACCTGTAACGTTGCAAGGAAAAGGGACGTGTATTGGAATTTCCTTTTGAAAATTATTTTTATTACGTAGTTGAGACATTCGATCCTCATTTGTTGTGCCTACAAAATAGTCATTTTAAAACAACTTACAAAAATACTTCATCTGTGATGTAACGTTACACGCGATATGTTAAAACTCCGATCAAGTAATTGCAACGAATGATTTCAAAACTTCTACAAACGTTATCGGATTTGTTCCAAATTTTAAATATACAGATAATCTTGGTACTTGTATCTTATAGTAACAAGAGCATTGTTTTCACTTCTTAAATTTAACGTGCGTATTTTAATTGTCTAGAGTTTTAATAGCACGTGAAAACTTTCGTGAGCTACTGTATATTTTCAAGATTTATGCTATAAAGTAAAGGCGTTCAGTGGCGAGGTATCAACTTTTCCCGCGCACCCCGTCCCTAACCTAACTAAAACCCAATTTCCATCTGAAATCACAATCAGATTGCTGCCTCTTATACTCGTAGAACAAGACTGACCAGTATTTTAAGAACAAATGGAAATGCTATACAGACATCTTTAGATTTCACATTTACCTAGCAGTTCGTCACTTTTAATACACTTCAGGACTGCTGTTTAGTTTCGTTACGAATTTCGAAATAAGTACTGTTTACAAAATTCCCCATCTCAAGAACCAGAAGAGGGTGCCACAGAATTCATAGCGCATGTTACTTGAAAATATAATCTCTACAATATTTATATGTTAAAAGAAAAATGATCCGTGCTGTGCAAGCTTTTGTCTACTTTTACCGGAAAAAATTTCGTCAACTTATCATTTTATCGCGAAAATATATATATTCACAATGAAACATTAGTCTATGAAAAATAAGATTCACAATAATTCAATTTTCCTCCAAAAAGCATCTCTCTAACCAGAAGAAAATGATATTACTGCATAAAGACGTAACACGAAATAAACTAAAACAGACGTACCGTAGGATTGCGTTAACCAATTACGATATCCACGGTAGATGAAATTAAGAATCGACGTATCCAAGGCAGTTCTTTGCGACATGGTCAGCACGCATAATTCCAATACAAGGTACAGATACAGCTTCTTCATCGTAAGTTTTGTTGCACAATCAAATGGTCACTTTCAAGTTTCCACAGTGATATTTTATTTTTGTTGATTACAAAGACAAAAAAATATAAATTCTTGTGATGACTGCTAACTGTTGCGCGTATTATCGAGGGCCTCGATAGCGCCGCATCCAGTCTTAGCTGTTGCTAGTTAGCGATCGTTACAAACACTGTTCGCACTCGTAAAAGATTTGAATCTGTTATGTTACATGATCATAATGTGAGATAAAATATATACTTTAATTCAGATACACCTATCTCAATTATTTTTCTTGCTTGTGTATTTGCATTTACGTTGTCAACAAGGTCAGGAAAATTAATAAGTACGGATAGGCAAAGCCTGGGCAAATTTATTTACATATTATATAACATGTATAGACTACCGTTATTTCTTATTGTACTTTAAGCATACTATAAAAATTGTATAACAAAAAAAAAGATTTGAAAGAAAAATTTTTCTCAAGAAAAATGTTACAGATGTTGCTTTCCTTGACTGCATACGTTAAATATGATAAATTCAAGTTAAAATATCTGCTAAATTAATATAGTTTCGGATAAAAATAGGTTAATTTTATTTGAAAAAACAAAACTGCCTTTTGCATTTTCTTTAAATCTTATTACCACATTTTTTAGTCCTTTAAATCCTAGAATCCTTATGCGAAACATTTTCCCGTATTCTCTGAAAGGAAAATAATTAAATGAACGGAGTTAATACGGAAGATGTTAGTTTCTAGTTCGTTACTGGTTACTAATCACATGTTTATTCGTTGATTGCTTTGCCGAGAAATTTTTTATTTTTTTAACGTAACTTATTTTCTAACAGGGAACGTCATCATTAGACAAATTTATAATAGAAAAATATAATTTTATCATCAATCATTACAGGGTATGGTTTTACGTGAAAAATAATCATTTACGTACCATAACACTATTCGCATATAACAAATATTACAAATATAATTGTTACTAAAATTTTTCCAAGCATACCATTCGTTATGAGCTAACAATTTATGTCTATTTAACAAGTCAATGGAAAGAATAAGATATCATAAAAGTCATTGCATCTACAAAGAGTCTACAGCTCTGCTTTCTGCCGAAAATAGCATCTACGTGATCCAATTTCAACGCTTAATTTTCTATTTAAATATTCTCAATATTCTCTATCTATACCATGAGTTTGCACTGCTTGCGATTTAATTATTTTATGTAATTGTATTTTAAATGTCTTTTAGAGGGTTTCGTTAAATGTTTTGTTAAACTGGTTAGTTAAATTAATACGAAGTGTCTAAAATTCAATTACATGTTTATTTATCGTTACAATTTCGTGTCATTTATTTTCATTTAATGCAAAAATTAGGAATATTCATTAATTTTTAATACAATTTATCATCGGTACGCGACTAATTAATTTTATCACGGTTACAGAAAAGAGTATCCTCGTATA
Source organism: Bombus vosnesenskii (assembly GCF_011952255.1). Lineage (NCBI taxonomy): Eukaryota > Metazoa > Arthropoda > Insecta > Hymenoptera > Apidae > Bombus > Bombus vosnesenskii. The sequence continues at coordinate 1,031,291 of NW_022883686.1, forward strand.
TACAGACACTCTTATAAAATTCAAATTATACTTAATAAAATTTGCAATTCAGATAGTTCACGCGACAGCGCTCGACGTGGCCTAGACCTTCGTAATTTAGACATAGACGAGGTTATGTCATGACGAAACCGCAAAAACCCATCTCGACGTAACAGGTAAACGTGCCAAGGTAAACTATACAAATGAGGATTGAGAACACAGACTGTAAAAATTCAAAACCAGCGAAGAAATATATCGCATAAATGTACTTGTATTTGGTGACATCATATAGCTATCCCCGGTAAAAGAACGTTGTTGTTTTGTACAACTACAGTGGCGTGATTATTACAATCACATTGCAGATATTAATTCTTGGTACCAATTTTCAATCTCCGAACTCGTCACGAATATAAGGCAGAAGGACGATACAGAGTTTATCGACCTATTAAATAATTTACGATTTGGCGACATAGCAATTCCTCAATAAGAAATACTATGCGAGCGAAGGAGAATTCCTCTATTCTGAGAGTTTGTAGTTGGTGCAGCATTAAGAATATTCCCGACAGCAAAATTAATGGACGAAAATGATACAAAAATGAGATAGCATAATCACATTGTATATACATTACTTACTCAGTAAGACGAGTTTCGCTAGGTATGGAAAAAGATCATCCAAGAATGTTACTTCTGCAAATGTAAATAAATGCAGCGGAATCTTGCATACAATAGCATTAACTGAGAGATTACGAATTATGTTACGACGAAACATGTCAATTCTGGTGGTTTGATGAACGGCGCAACGGGAATGGTAAAAAAATTTACATCGTCAACACTTTGAAGAAATGAGCTGGAAGACGGGGCATTCCCGGACTGAGTGCTTATAAAATTTAAGGACGAATCCATTGAAAGCAAATTCAAAGACATCGATGGCTAGATTCCGATATCTCTAATAGTGCAACATTTCAGGCGATGAAAGGTTATGAAATTAACGTTAAACGCAGAATGTTATCCCTTATCCTAAACTGTAGTGACTGTACATAAATTACGAGAAACTACACCAAACAGGGCTGTAATTGGTCTTGGCAAAAAGAATTTTTCAAACGACCAAATCTACTTTGCTCTTAGTCGTGTTAAAACGTTAGACGGCCTTGCTATGAATCCTATGACAAAAAGGTACTTGCAGAAATGCAAAGATTACCAGGACTTTCTTCGCCAAAAAAACAGCTGAAGCCTACTTTCTACGACCAATGTGTCAAGAAACGACCCAAATATCTTTGAAACAAGGAGTTAGTAATAAAATATACGAAACAAGTCAGCATTGAATGGCAAACCTATATTTAGAACCGGGCGATATACTCTCCCAGTGAAAATTTTGTAAAACAACCGCCCAATTTCATCACTTCCAGCAACTAGTTTGTGAGAAACGGTGGGATACAACCGAATGAAATGACGAATAAGACGGTTCATTTGCAATAACGATAAGAATAAAGAAATTGAACAAATTTCACAAGAGAGACCAATCATTAGACTATCTCTACAAGATGCAGGATGTTTTATCCCAACTGGTTGATCCAGCACAGAGCGATCGATACGCATATATAAAAATGGTCATGACTGCTTGACTGACTACTTGACAATAATCATGCGTGAAAAATTCTTTAATGGGATCAACGGAAGACATACCCTACGCGAAGCATCTTAATATCAGTTCTACGATTGCAGAGCAATCACTGAAAAATTAACGCAAAAAGATTATATCACGAGACCAACAGGAGAATATGCTCTATGAGATGCAACAGGAATTTGGTTCATCAAGCCGTTCCATGGAAATCGATAGACATACACGAAATCGGTATATCATTCATCGGTGAAATTAATGTTTTAAAACAGAACATAGTTTAGAATAAACAAATTGGAAAAGTTTTCTTAACAAGATTAACGAAAGAATATATCCTACAAGATGCATGAAAAAAAAGGAAAGAAAAAGATATACTCATTGGATTAGAAGTCCCCTCTCTCGAAGTCGATATAATATAAATATCACTTAATCGGATAAAGGTTTATCCCAATTAAAATATTTGTAATTGTTATATTTATATATTATAACTATATTATAATTATATCATGTTGCAGATAAAGGAACATGTTTAATATACTGAATATAAAGTATTTTTTTCACACTTTCTTGTACACTTCTTTTTATATTGGCTTTTACAATGAACTTTCTTTCAAACGTTAAATATAAAATTTTGTTATTCTTTGGTAATTTTATCATTAACGCATAACTGAACAATCTCTCCACGGATACAGAAGAAGACATTGGTGTGTTATATCAAAGAAAATATACGTCGAATCAATGGATAATCCTTTAACATATGCAAATCACGACTTTCGCGGAAGAAAATTTTGTGATTTCTAATTCTGTATTAATAGAAACTCAATTATAGATTTCAGATTGTGACGATCCAAAGTCGAAAAGGTCATCATCTGTGGTATCAATATCCTCTGACGGTCCCTAAGGAACATAAAAAGGAGAAGACAAATTACGTATAAAAACAATACTGCATACGTTATCGCAATAATAATAAGGAAATTATTTTATCTATAGGTACTTGTCAGCAACAACCGTTTCAAGTTCTGCATGTAACTGTGGATGGTGACTCGTTTCGATGTAATTCGGCCATCGAGATTTGAATTATAAAAACGAGAACGCTATAACTGCAGTTTACTTAGCCTCAATCGTGGCAAAATAAAAAGATGATACCAATCTTGTATAGAAACTCTTCAATAATCCTTTAACTAATGGCGTACAGAACTTGTATTATCTTTTATTAATGTTTCTAACCTTTTTCTAAACACAAAACCGAAAGCGCAATGCCATAATGTGGCCCTTTTTCTCTCTGGATGATATCTAAAACTTTTACTAGTGGTGTTTGCAACGAGATCGCATAGGAAATTCCATCTTGCTATTCCCGTTCTATTCAAAGTATAACCTTATGTATTTTGCATAATTTCGGCAAATTTAGGACGTGCGGTACATTTCCGTAATGCATTGCATTTGGACATAACGTTGTTGTTAATTAAGTTGTTAATCACATTTTTCACACATTACCGTCATGCAATCAATTGTAGTACATAGACTTAAAGACATGTGTGCATGTCTAAAATGTTGTGATAAACACGGTCTGATATCCAAGGTGAAAGATGCATCGTCTTCAACATCAGTTAGATAATTTTCATCTTCATGATTCCTGATGCAGATGTTGCCGATAATCTCTCAATGTATTTATCACATTGAAAAGTATCTACACCAATGCTAAACGATATGCTAAACAAACGAAATGCATTTACGGAGTTACCAGCATTGTCTATAATTACTGTCTGTATCATATTGGAACAGTGGCAACATTTGACAACATTGTATACCGCTGAAGCAAAGTGCCTAATGAGCCATCTATATCCCAGCGGTCCTTCCGCCGAACGTTGGAGAAGAACGCCCGGCAACGGTCGCGAACGCCTAACAAACGCGTGGATAGTGGGGATATTGAGGGGCGACAGAAAGAAAAGAATCGAATCCGGTCGACGGTTAGGTCCGAACCAGGAAGTGAAAAGGTCGCTTTGTAACCACGCAGCGAGACTGAGTAGCGAAACCGAGAGCGATACGCGACGCGATCAAAAGAAGACACTTGTTAATAGATATATTGTTGATCTAAACACCAAGTGATTATTTGACGCGCTACACCCAATATCACCTCAGGACTTTAATCGAATTCTAAGTGAATTTGACGAAGAATATCAGCAATCTTATTAAAACTGTGTACGCCTTTGAACTTCATACATGCCAAAGTTGCTGGCTGCCGCTCGAATGCAATTCAACCTAAGCAACGTACAATGACACCGAGGAAGCTCCTTCTTCTATTAGACCACGCATTGGCTGTAATGCATACATACCGTATTTCATGTAATTGTTGCTTTAACTGAGTAACCGTGATACATCTCACTTTGTTCGACCATTCGCGAAGAGACGCGATCGCGAGGAAGCGCGCCAACGGGAATCGTAAATACCCGTTTCGATTATGGAATCGATGCCACGAAATGATCAATCCTCTATTTCGGTCAGGATGATAGAGGTGGTTGAATTGATTATAACACTAAGGTAACAGGTTACAATTCAAGGCTTTATTCCAACAACTTGTAGACATAGACAGTGACGCTCGTATGTGCGTATAGATATAAGTTAAACAGATGACTGATTTAAAGATGCAAAACCTGTGCTGAGATGTTGACTGATCTAACGATTAGAAACCAGTGCTGATGTGTTGACCGATCTGTAGATGATAAACCAGTGAAGTTCGGTGACGATGCTGTCGCAAAGGAAAACTCTTGCTGGGTGTTGGTCGCTCCACCACTGGTCGCTTATGGGTAAAAATCTCGGAAAAAATGGGAAAGCCCCGTTTCCCTACTTTTTTACCTGCTGGAGCAATAACCATGAGGAACCTCTTGACTTGAAGGTGTTTTATACCAATTAACGGGCTTAAGCGTAAAATCGAAAAGCTTAGATTTATGACAGTTCCTTATGATTATTGCGGTCCGACTAATTATATTTGCACAGCTAGTGGCCGCATCGACCGAGGAATGGATTCCGTGTTACGCAAAGAGTCATCGGACTTAACAGTAGCATATCGCTGTATTTGGTCTTATTTTGATCATCAAAATTTCACAAGTACGTTAGTGAAAATTTAATTTCAAAAAATTCTAAACAGTAAAAAGATTTCTCTGTTTCATTAGTATTGTCTCGTCCAATGTCTTGATGATTCTTGACTGAAATTCGTTATCTAAATTCCGCAATTAGATAGTAAACTAGAAGTAGAAACGATTCTATTCCTAAAGCTAGTGACAATGAAGTGTTACACGTGGCGAACGTAGAAAAGAATAATGCGATTGAAAAGGAAAGAGAAACAGGGACTAAGAGTCGAAGTATTCGGCGACGTATAAAATATGAAGCTGCGTAATAAGCTGAGACCTTCTTCAGCTGAAAAATCAAATTTTCTTATTTTTAATATCCAATGAATAGAACTTTTACCAACTGTTTGTTAGATGTTTCCGATTAAAATGGCAAAAAGCATGATACAATTCGTAGCATATTTGCTTATGCTGAATGTTATAAATGCATATTGGTAAATCAATATAATTCGTATTGCACCGTGTTTAGTCTCATTTTAATCAAAAAGATTTTACAAATACGTTGGTAGAAGCTTAATTTAGAAAAATTTGAAAAGAAAACATACGTTATCTCGATAATATCTGACACGAAGTAAAATGCTACAACTGCAATGGAAAGCACCCAGCTAGCTACAAGGGCTGTGTAGTCAGAAAGCAATTGCAACGTAAGCTGTTTCCACCGTTCCGAAACAGGACGCACAACAACTTTCACGCGCAACAGGATAGCACAGAAACTAAGACAACAACAAATCTACAGAACGTAATGAACAATAACCACAGTAACACCAACACCGTTGGTAGCCGAAGCTACGCGGAAGTAGTCAACCAATCGCCACCCTTAGACAACCAAAATCAGAACAATAACAACAACGACACTACAGAAATCAAGGAACTGCTGAAATAATCCATCAAAAACACGGAAATGCTAACAAAAATGATAAGCGAACAAAACAAAGTCATGTTACAACATCTTAGAGACATGCTAAGCAAAAATGAAACACGGACACGATGAAAATAGCAGCCTGGAACTTAAACGGCCTACAACAACGGGCCCTAGAAACTAAAACATTCCTGTATAACAACAATATAGACATATTACTTGTTTCAGAAACACACTTCACTCCAAAAAGCTACATAAAAATATCATACTACACCCCTGGTACTATGATACCAAACACCCCTCAGGAAAAGCACACGGAGAAAAGAATTAAAGAATTAAGAATTATTCTCAGGAAAAGAATTAAATAAAAAAAAAAAGATGTGCGGAAGAGACCCATAGGAGCAGAACTAGAGCCATACAAAAGATTAACGGACAATATGAAAATTTATGCTACTTGAATCGCGAACACAAGATTTACATTACTGTACCTAGAACGTGACTGTATGTAGATTCATCTAAGAAGTATAAAGCAACATTAGATGTATCACTATAGCGTGTTACGCTTCTTTTAAAAAATCTATTTAAAAATGATGTGTTCGTTTTATTTAATACTATTTAAAATTGGAGTAAATAGTCTAGATGGTGCAAAAGCAATCGCAAAGCTTAGAATCTTGCTGCGACTGTAAAACTATGTCATACAGAAAATATAATTCTAAGGAACTACGTACAAAAAGGAAGAAATGTAAAAAAGCAACTTTCCTTTCATTCGTTATACAGAAATATACTGTATTGATACACACAAATTGCTCGTTCCTTTAACTGAATGTCAAGGCTATAATACATCTTCCACTTACAGAAATTGTTCAAAATTTCTCTAACCATCCTTAAGTTTCGTTGTTCTGTGAATTTTCATACGTCATCAAGAACGGTCTTTCCGAAGTAGGACACAGAAATTTTTCAAATAACGGAGTGAGAACCCTGCTCTTGTTCCCAACTGGTTCCAACAAATTGTTCCACAAATTATTCGCATCTTGGGAAATACAAAACATTTCTGATTATCAACGTAACACTCATTAAATAATTATATAGTTTCATCTGTTATACTCACATAGTGCATTTAATTTTTGACTCCAATGAAAGCAATCAACATTGAGATATGACAAATCGGAAAATCCATCCTCGGCAAGAGGTAATTTTGCATGTTCCAAAGTCGGTAAAATTACTACGGTGAAGTCATTTCTATGAAATTCTGGATAATTAGCGACTTCTTCGTCAATCTCTTGCCACCTAAAAAATGCAACAAATTGGCATATTCTTCATATGCATTTTAAAATAGATATCAAACGGTACTTGAAATGTGTTAGGGAAATAATATCGCATAAACGTGAAACAATAAAAATAAGCTGATTGCGGTGCGAAATGTCGCACCGCGCTGAGACAGAAGTAAAATTCCTTTGCTAGTTACCAAGATTTCGCATTTTTTCAGTATATGTATATCACATTTTGGCTTCGTAATTACACTTCGTGATCATTTGGATTATCATAGTAACTAAAAGTTCGTAGTTTTTTATAGCATAATTTTTATTATACGTAGGAGATTATGTGGAATAATCCACTGCAAAAATTAACGATTTCCGATACACGGTATGGTAATGGAAACTTTTTCAAGATAATTAGGGTAAATGCCGCATTCCTAATAGGGATAGACGCCATATTGATTTAGTAAAGGCTAGAGGTGAATTTAAACTGTTTCGAACTGAAGGAGAATTGTCGATGATTCATTTACGGAGAAAAAGAAGGAGGAAAGTTGGGGTATTTACACCATATCGATAATTTTCCGATAATTTTTGTGTTCACGCGTCATTCGAGTAAGGGTCTCGCCGATCTTTGTGTTGAGGGAAACGAAATGTTAGAGGTTCTGCGTAACACCAAGCTTCTGGTTGATCAGTGGGGGGACCTTGTCATGTTTATTGCTACGCGTAAACTCGATCGGCAAACTCGCGCGGGCCACGAGATCTCACTAGGCGCGTCCTGCGCGTATTTCATTCTGTCTACTCGAAAATTTAATGAGACGATTTTCGAGTTGCTGTTATGGATTTGAATGAGTAAGCAGATTTGATGTCTAACCTATGATTTTATTACAAGGATGCCATAACCTTCTTCTCTACGACTTGTACGAGGTAAGTTGCGGATCTACATTCGTTCGTGTAAAAAACAAAGCGCAATTCTTTTGCTCTCGATTTTCATCTTATTTTAGCTTTAATAATCTGTACCGAAACTTACCTGCGGTATCAGACGAGTATCGATACGTTTATGGTGTTTCAAGTACAGAAACTAATACCTTTACCTTACAAACAATACCTAAACAATAAAAAACCTAACAATAACTAATACCTTTGCCTTTGATATTAATCGATAACAGGTTGAAATTCATAGATCGCTGTCGATAACATCGATACCGCATCGATCACATCACTACATATGTGTTATAGAAATACGAACTCGTCGTCTGAATACACACTCATAATATACACTATAAATATACTTATCAGTGTTTTTTCATCCAAAGTCGAGCCCGACATTGCCCGAGTCGTCAATAAGATCTTAGTGTGAATTGAATTCAAAGATGATCAATCTATACCGTTCTCTAATAACTCTTTTCAATAAAGTTATTCACCAACATATAACGAGAATGAAATACGCTTAAATATAAAATAAAAGTTAAGGTAATTGGGCACAAAAGCGGCTGCTCCTCCGATTTTGATGATATTTAACTATAATGTAAAACTCATCATTCAAAACAACATTATGCTATAAACATTATACCATTACCCGACTTTAGTTTCCGAGATATTTGCAAAAATCTGCTGCTAATACTACATTAAATCTTATCTATACATGCACGTCCATGGCAACGTATGCGTCAGAGTGGTGCGATCGCTTATCCACTGTTTCTATAAACACATCATAGCTGGTGTGAAACGATCTGTATAGCGGATGAACTCCTGGAAAAGCGAAAAAGTTTGACAAAATACAGGACGAAGGCAATGCTAGTCCATGTCGACGGCTAATAGCCTCACGCGTTCTGCGGTTCCATTATACTGAGCGACAGGTGAGACACTGGGTAACACTGAGTACCATTGCCGTCACCGCGTGTTTTGTCAAACTTCTTCGCATTTACATTAAAAACAAAACATGATTTTCTGGCTTTATTGAAGCTGTCCTTAGCAAGAATGTTTGTTCTATCGCGTGCTAGTGTTAGATTCTCTTGTAGACCTTTAATTTTTGAAATAAGTTGGAAAATCTAAGCAAAAAAATGACACGTTCTAAGCGTTCTTCTCGCTTTAATCATTATTTATACATATTTAAATGTCTATAATACAATAACAGTACATATCATTTTATTCAAGAGAGCTCACAGTATTTTTTGTCCAAAACACATCTCGATAGCTACTAATGTAAAAAAACAAAACGTTCGCGAAGTTGCGAATTTGAATTTTTCTTACATTTTTTCTCAAAATTGAGTTTTTCAAAAACTGTGCGTTCTAGCAAAAAATGGTTGGCCAATTCGTATTTGCTCAAAAGTGTGTACATGAATCACTTGTTGAAGGTTGCAAAACTAAATGCGTGTTCAAGAGCGCAATCCGTATTGAATGTAGATCGGTCTTTCAATTAGGTCGTCGTTAAAGTCTGATGGCAGTCAGCCTCCTCACGGTGCGACGACTGGATTGCTCAGTATTGATACTTTTCTATAATAGGGTTCGGTTTTGTATAATTTTTGACAACCGCTGATATATGTAAGACTTGTGCGTTCAAAATGTTTTTTTACGTTTTCGAGGTAGTTAGAATAGTAGTTAGGTAGGATAAGTATTAAACAGTTCGCCCGTTATAGAGATTATTTGCAGGTCGCAGCGATGTGTTTATAGACACACAACAGTAGATGTGTGGTCACACCATGCCTTATAAGTCAGATTCAACATAGTAGTAGCAGTTCGCTGTGGAGTGCCGAAGCGTGCAGACGTGTCTCTAGTGCCCAGCGTAGTTCGAAAACAACACGTGTCGCCCAACCGTCGAAAGAGAACACAGCTAAGTGCCCCTTACCCCCTAGGGAGAAGAAAATCCCACGCACATAACCCCAACACGAATACTAGCCTCACAGCCTCACGACTAGTTGTTCATTCCGAATTAACTAGCTCGATGATGGCCCAGCAACCGCGACCAGGCTCTCCGGAGCAGACTCGCAGCTACCCCGAGCTACCCCCCCCCCCCTTGGCAGAAGTGTAGCAGAACTCTCCGCACTAACGACGCTAACACTACAAAGAAGAGGAAAATAGAACCAGCAACGCAAATAAACACACACAACAGGTTCGCCGTATTGGAATCCTCAAACGACGCCATGGAAATCGTAGAACCGCCACCAAACCAACACTCACAGAGAATCCCCCCTCCCCCACCAATTTTTGTGGACGACGTCATTGACATACAGACTATGACCAAGTCCCTAGAGAGAGATACCAGCAAGGAGGAATATAACCTTAAGATAAGCAACAACAAGGTGAAAATACTACCGACGAACCCAGAAGCCTACAGAAAACTCACCAAGACACTCAGGACCCTGAACGCCAACTTCCACACCTACCAACTTAAACAGGAAAGGCCTTTCCGGGTGGTCCTACGAAACATACACCACTCAGCAGACATAGACGAACTAAAATACGAACTCTCAAAACTCGGCCACGAAGTCGTCAACGTAAGTAATATAAGGCATAGAGTCTCGAAAGACGCGTTATCCTTATTCTTCCTAGACATTAAACAAAAACCGAACAATAAGGAAATATACAACATCAGTCGCCTAATGAACGCGATAGTAAAGATCGAACCACCGCTCGTGAAAAAAGAAATAGTGCAGTGCAAAAGGTGCCAAAGGTACGGTCATACGCAGAAATACTGCAACCATACTTTCCGCTGCGTTAAATGCGCAGGCTCTCACTCCACTGACCAGTGCGCCAAATTACCGGAAACCCCAGCGAAATGCATCCACTGCCAAGGGGACCACCCTGCCAACTACAAAGACTGCCCAGCATATAAAACACTATACACGAACAGGTACCCTAAGCTCAGAGCAAAACAGGTATCCAACTAAACACCCAGCCCGCCGAAATTCACGACTACCCCAACCCCCTCAACCAACCAAACGCACAGTCCTACCAAATTCATCTCCGCCTCAACCTCCTATGCCCAAGCAGTACAAGGCATCCAAAATAACCCGAACAGCCAAAGGAACCTTCCCCAAAACAGTGACCCCAACCCACCAAACACAGACAACTCCTCAAGGCTTGAAAAGCTAATAGAGAAACAATCGGAGCAAATAAATCACTTGCTATCGCTACTAACACTCATCGTGGAAAAATTAGCACGCCCCGACTCAAAATAAAACCTAGGCGCATAGCACTCTGGAACGCCAACGGTCTAGCGCAACACAAACTTGAACTAGAACTCTTCTTAAAACACCAGCAAATCGACGTAATGCTCGTGTCGGAAACCCACTTCACCGACAAGAGCTACCTGAAACTAAATGGTTACAAATTCTACCATACCCAACACCCCAGCGGAAAGGCCCACGGTGGCACCGGAATAATAATCAAAGCAAGTATTAAGCACTACGAACTCCCATCATTCCAGAAAGACTACCTCCAAGCAACAAGCGTAGCAATAGAAGACTGTCATGGCTCAATCACCACCTCAGCAGTATACTGCCCTCCCAGACACTCCATCGCCAAAGAAGACTTTGATAACTTCCTGGACACACTGGGCAACAGATTCATAGTTGGAGGAGACTATAACGCCAAGCACATCCAATGGGGCAGCAGACTGGTTACAGCAAGAGGCAAAAACCTCTTAAACAGCATAACAAACAACAACCTCAACTACCTCGCCACATACGAACCCACATACTGGCCCACTGACACCAACAAAATACCCGACCTTCTCGACTTCTTCATAACTAAAAATATCCCATCAAGACACGTCCAGATCAACTCCTCGGCTGATCTCTCCTCTGATCATTCTCCAGTGATAGCAACAGTCAGTTCAACAATCATCGAGAATACACCTAATGGCTCCATTCACAACCAACACACCAACTGGCAGCTCTTCAGAGAAGTCTTTACACACTCAACCTCAGCCATCACCCCACTAAAAACAAAGGAAGATATCGAAGCAGCCACGGAATACTTAAACACGAGCATAATAAACGCAATCCGCCTCTCCACACCGACAAAGCCATCTAACAGCAAACAAGAATATCCCCATTACATACTAAAAAAAATAGCAGAAAAACGAAGACTAAGAAGAGTATGGCAGACCCATAGAACACCGGAGGACAAACGCAAACTTAACAACGCAGCTAGAAAGCTATCCAGAACCCTAAGAAACTATAAAAACGACTGTTTCCATAAATACCTCGCCAGCTTGTCCCCCACAGCCGACGCCAACTACTCACTATGGAAGGCCTCCAGGAAACTCACACGCCCCCCACAAATAATCCCACCTATCCGCCGTCCGCAAGGTGGATGGGCGCGAAGCCCCATAGAAAAAACCGACCTGTTTGCAAAACACTTGTCAAAAGTATTCAAACCCCATTCCCCCCAAACCGCCGCGGACGTTACTGAATACCTGCACACCCCCTTCCAAATGTCCCCTCCTATCGAACCCTTCTCCCCTGCTGAGACTATAGAAACAATCAGTCGCCTAAACCCCAAGAAAGCAGCAGGACACGACCTAATAGGCAATAGAGCAATCAAGGAACTTCCCACAAAAGGGATAGCACTCATCACATCGATTTTTAATGCTATCCTTCGCCTGGAGCACTATCCTAAGGCTTGGAAAATCTCATTGATTACCCTGATCCCTAAACCCGGTAAACCGATATACGAAACCTGCTCCTATCGCCCAATCAGTCTTTTACCTACCCTGTCCAAACTATTCGAGAAGATGTTCACGAACCGACTCCTTCCAATCCTAGAGAACTTGAAAACACTCCCAGATCACCAATTCGGCTTCCGAAAACATCATTCTACAGTAGAGCAAATCCACCGCCTAACTCATACGATCAGCCAAACACTCGAAAAGAAAAAATATTGCTCAGCGGTTTTCCTAGACATCCAACAGGCATTCGATAAAGTATGGCCGGAAGGGCTACTATACAAACTTAAAAAGATCCTACCCCACCCCTACTACTCCATCCTAAAATCTTACCTAACCAATAGGCAATTCATGGTTAAATACCTAGACGCCACTTCCGCAGCATTCCCAATAGAAGCCGGCATACCCCAAGGTAGTGTCCTCGGACCCCTACTGTACTCCATCTACACTGCCGACCTACCTATATCAAATGATATAACAATAGCGACATTTGCAGACGACACAGCGCTATTAGCTTCCCACGCAGACCCGGTAATAGCCTCATCCACTCTCCAGCGAAGTCTCGACTTCATGGAAAAGTGGTTTCAAAAATGGGGCTTCAAAATTAACGAAAAGTAATCCTCACATGTAACCTTCACGCTCCGAAAACAAACCTGCCCCCAGGTCACCATCAACAATGCAACAGTTCCTAGCAGGGACACAGTCCGATACCTGGGCATGACCCTGGACAGGAGACTAACGTGGAAGACACACATCTCAGATAAAGGGAAGCAACTAAAGGACAAACTAAAAAAACTCTATTGGCTCACGGGCCGACGCTCCAAACTAAATATACAGAATAAAATTACCCTCTACAAGACCGTAATAAAACCTGTCTGGACCTACGGAACCCAACTATGGGGAACAGCAAGTAACTCCAACATTGAAATACTCCAACGCTTTCAATCGAAAACGCTAAGATCCCTAATTGACGCACCTTGGTATGTAACCAATGAAACAATACAGCGCGACCTCAAGATACCCACCGTCAAAGAGGAAATAGCAAAATATAGCGACAGATACAGCAAAAGAATCAACAAACACCGAAACCC